>NC_077227.1:537196667-537524792 GCF_027887165.1 Monodelphis domestica
ATTTATTTTACATTTTGTGACTCTTTCTATGTCTTGCTTAGTTTTAAAGTTTTTCCCTTCCCAAAGGTCTGACATGTATACTTTTCTGTGTTTACCTAATTTACTTATAGTTTCCTTCTTTATGTTCATGTCAGTCACCCATTTTGAATTTATCTTGGTGTAGGGTGTGAGGTGTTGATCTAATCCTAATCTCTCCCACACTGTCTTCCAGTTTTCCCAGCAGTTTTTATCGAATACTGGATTTTTGATCCAAAAGCTGGGATCTTTGGATTTATCATATATTGTCTTGCTGAGGTCACTTGCCCCCAGTCTATTCCACTGATCCTCCTTTCTGTCTCTTAGCCAGTACCAAATTGTTTTGATGAATGCTGCTTTGTAATATAGTTTGAGATCTGGGACTGCAAGGCCCCCTTCCTTTGTATTTTTTTTTTCATTATTTCCCTGGATATCCTTGATACTTTGTTATTCCAAATGAACTTCGTTATGTTTTTTTCTAAATCAGTAAAGAAATTTTTTGGAAGCTCTATGGGTATGGCACTAAATAGATAGATAAGTTTGGGTAGAATGGTCATTTTTACTATATTGGCTCGTCCTACCCATGAGCACTTAATGTTTTTCCAATTGCTCAAGTCTAGTTTTAGTTGTGTGGAGAGTGTTTTGTAGTTGTGTTCATATAGTTCCTGTATTTGTCTCGGGAGATAGATTCCTAAGTATTTTATTTTGTCTAAGGTGATTTTGAATGGGATTTCTCTTTCTAGTTTTTGCTGCTGAACTATGTTGGAGATGTATAGAAATGCTGATGACTTATGCGGGTTTATTTTGTATCCTGCAACTTTGCTAAAGTTGTTGATTATTTTGATTAGCTTTTTGGTTGAATCTCTAGGATTCTTTAAGTAGATCATCATGTCATCTGCAAAGAGCGATAGCTTAGTCTCCTCCTTGCCTATTTTGATGCCTTCAATTTCTTTTTCTTCTCTAATTGCTACTGCTAGTGTTTCTAGTACAATGTCAAATAGTAGAGGTGATAATGGGCATCCTTGTTTCACTCCTGATCTTAATGGGAATGGATTTAGTTTATTCCCATTGCAGATGATATTAGTTGATGGTTTTAGATATATACTGTTTATTATTTTTAGGAACAACCCTTCTATTCCTATGTTTTCTAGTGTTTTCAATAGGAATGGATGTTGTATTTTATCAAACATTTTTTCTGCGTCTATTGAAATAACCATGTGATTTTTGTTGGTTTGCTTGTTGATATGGTCGATTATCTGGATGGTTTCTCTAATATTGAACCAGCCCTGCATTCTTGGTATAAATCCTACTTGATCATGGCGGATGAACCTTCTGATCACTTGCTGGAGTCTTTTTGCTAGTATCCTATTTAAGATTTTTGCATTTATATTCATTAGGGAGATTGGTCTATAGTTTTCTTTCTCTGTTTTTGGCCTTCCTGGCTTTGGAATTAGTACCATGTTTGTGTCATAAAAGGAGTTTGGTAGAACTCCCTCTTTGCTTATTATGTCAAATAGTTTGTATAGTATTGGGATTAACTGTTCTCTGAATGTTTGATAGAATTCACTGGTGAATCCATCAGGCCCTGGGGATTTTTTCTTAGGAAGTTCTTTGATGGCTTGTTGGATTTCATTTTCTGATATGGGATTATTTAAGAATTCTATTTCCTCTTCTGTTAGTCTAGGTAGTTTGTATTTTTTTATATATTCATCCATATCACCTAAATTGGTATATTTATTGCCATATAATTGGGCAAAGTAATTTCTAATGATTGCCTTAATTTCCTCTTCATCAGAGGTGCTGTCCCCCTTTTCATCTTTGATGCTCTTAATTTGCTTTTCTTCCTTTTTTTAAATTAGATTGACCAGTATTTTGTCTATTTTGTTTGTTTTTTCAAAGTACCAGCTTCTTGTCTTATTTATTAAATCAATAGTTCTATCACTTTCAATTTTATTAATTTCTCCCTTAATTTTAAGAATTTCTAGTTTGGTTTTCTGCTGGGGGGTTTTAATTTGATCGCTTTTGAGTTTTTTTATTTGCATTTCCAAATGATTGATTTCTGCTCTCCCTAGTTTGTTAATATAAGCTTTCAGGGATATGAATTTACCTCTGATTACTGCTTTGGCTGCATCCCAAAAGGTTTGAAAGGATGTCTTGCCATTGTCATTTTCCTCGATGAAATTATTAATTGTTTCTGTGATTTCTTCTCTAACTAAATGATTTTGGAGTATCATATTGTTTAATTTCCAATTAATTTTTTATTTGGTTTTCCACTTACCATTACTGATCATTATTTTTATTGCCTTGTGGTCTGAAAAGGCTGCATTTATTATTTCTACTTTTCTGCATTTGTATGCCATGTTTCTGTGACCTAGTGTATGGTCAATCTTTGTGAATGTGCCATGTGGTGCTGAGAAGAAGATGTGTTCCATTTTGTCCCTATTTATTTTTTGCCATATGTCTATTAACTCTAATTTTTCTAAGATTTCATTCACTTCTTTTACCTCTTTCTTATTTATTTTTTGATTTGATTTATCTAAATTTGATAATGGTTGGTTCAAATCTCCCACTAATATTGTTTTACTGTCTATTTCTTCCTTCAATTCTCCTAGTTTCTCCATTAGAAATTTGGGTGCTATATTATTTGGTGCATACATGTTGATTAGTGATATTTCCTCATGATCTAAAGTCACTTTTAACAAAATATAATTACCTTCCCTATCCCTTTTAATCAGGTCTATTTTTGCTTTGGTTTTATCAGATATCATGATTGCAACTCCTGCCTTCTTTCTATCAGTTGAGGTCCAGGAGGTCTTACTCCATCCTTTAATTCTGACCTTGTGGGTGTCAACCCGCCTCATGTGTGTTTCTTGAAGACAACATATGGTAGGATTTTGGATTCTAACCCATTCTGCTATTCAGCTACGTTTTATGGGTGAGTTCATCCCATTCACGTTCAAAGTTATGATTGTGACTTGTGAATTTGCTGGCATTTTGATATCCTTCCCTAATTCTAATCTTTCTTCTTTAGCTCTAACCTTTTAATCCAGTGATTTACTTTAAATCAGTCCCCCTTGTCCCCTCCCTTGATGTGTTTCCCTTTCTAGCCCCTCCCTTTTTATTCCCTCCCCCTCCCCCCTCTCTTTCCCTCCCTTTTTGTTTTCCCTCTCCCCCTGCCCCCCTTGGTTTTCCCTTCTCCCTACCCTTGTTGGGTAAGATAGAATTCAAGATCCCAATGGATCTGGATGTTTTTCCCTCTCAGAGTTGATTTCCCTGAGAGTAAGGTTTAAGTGAAAACTCTCTTCCTCTCCTTCTTATAGGAGTTTTCTTCCCCTCCCCTTACCATGTGAATCTTTGTGTGAGAAAGATTATTCTATTTGATTTTTCTTTCCCCCCTATTTATACATTACATTTTCCCCACATGTTAGTATACATAGATTGATATAAATGTAGTCCTTATAGAAGAGAGTTTGAATAAATGAAAAGATAACAATTTTCTCCTTTTCCCTTTCCATCATATTTACCTTTTCAGGTATTCCATGCACTTTGTTTTTTGATATCGAACTTTCCACAGAGCTCTGGTCTTTTCTTTGCAAAAAGTTGGAAATCTATTTTGTTGAATGCCCATACTTTCCCTTGGAAGTATATAGTTAGTTTTGCTGGATAGCTGATTCTTGGTTGAAGACCCAGCTCTCTTGCCTTTCTGAAAATCATGTTCCATGCCTTACGATCATTCAGAGTGGAACTTGCAAGGTCTTGTGTGACCCTGATTGACATTCCTTTATATCTAAATTGTATTTTTCTGACTTCTTGTAGGATTTTTTCTTTTGCTTGAAAGCTTTGGAATTTGGCAATTACATTCCTGGGAGTTTTCTTTGGGGGATTTAGTGTAGATGGTGTTCTGTGAGCTCTATCAGTGGCTGTATTGCCCCCTTGTTCTAGAATCTCTGGGCAATTTTCTTTGATTATATCTTGTATTATGATGTCGAGTTTGCTGTTTATTTCTGGATTTTCTGGTAGTCCAATTATTCTTAAATTATCTCTTCTTACTCTACTTTCCAAGTCTGTCACCTTGTCAGTGAGATACTTTATGTTCTCTTCTGATTTCTTGATCTTTTGGCTTTGCTTTATTGATTCTTGCTCTTTTACCTGCTTGTTGTCTTCCAGTTGCCTAATTCTGACCTTTAAAGCCTGGTTTTCCTTTTCAGTTTGGTCAAACCAGTTTTGTAGTTGTGTGAAATTCTTTTGCATTAATTCCCACTTTTCCTGCCAGAAGGCTTCCATCTTTTTGATTATTTTCGATTCAAATTCTTCAAAAGTTTGTGGAGAGTTTCCATTTCCTTTGGAAGGTTTCGGTGTATTTGCTTGTGTTTCCTCTTCTATCTCCTCTGTATTTTGTATTTTTGCTCCATAAAATGTGTCCAAAGTTGCCCCCTTCTTGTTTTTCTTGTTGTTTTGAGGCTTTTTTGCTTCTGTGCTGTTTGCCATCTCTATCTGAGTGAGGGGGGTTGGCTCTTCTGTTATCTGTCTGGTGTTCAGTGGATTTAGCCCCAGGCAAATTGTCTGTCTTCCCCAGGAAGCCTGGAATTGCTGGTGTTTTGATGTTTCAGTGTTACTACCCTCCTCAGTTCCCTCCTGATGCTTCTCTGTTGCCTTACTTCTATGCTCTGCACCTGGCTTGACACTCTCAAATGTATTTCAATGCCTTTTCTGGCCAGAGGAGCCTGCACTCTGAGGGGGAGGGGCCGTGGCTTCAAGGAGTTCTGAGGGCTGGTGGTAGGATTAACCTCAGACTGAGTATGCCCTGAGGCAGGGACCTTCGGTGAGACTCAGATGGAAGGATCTGGTCAGGGGGCTACAGGCTCCCCCTGTCTCTCTCTGTTTCCCTGCTGTCTGGGTGCCCCCTTGACTGGCTCAGGTTGTTTTCAGGGTGTGGTCTTCAGAATAGCCGGCTCCCGAGGCCCTTTTGCCAGCCCTGAGGTTCCTGCTGCTGCCTCGGATTCAGCGCTCTGGGTAGGGGAGATGGGTCCTGGGACCTTCCTTTTGCCTACCCCTTAGATCCAAGTGATCTCGGGTTCTGACTTTTGGGGGGCCATACCTTTTGATCGAGGTCCAGGAGGAGTGTTTCCGGGGTCTATTCTGTTGTTTATTTTGAATTTCAGTGCCCTAGGAGCATTCAGTTTGAGATCGGTAAGGAAGGGTTTCTGGAGCTCTGAACTTTAGCTTTCTCTAAGCTGCCATCTTGACCAGAAGTCTTATATATACTTTTTTGTCAAAGGATGCCTTCTCTATTGCAAGGAGGGAATTTTGATGTAGGTAACATACAAATCTATTAATATAAGTTTAAAAATTAAATTAATTCCTTCCCTCCCTTTAAGACTCAATTCTGATACTGTGTCCTCCCTTTCCCAAATATCTTCCCCAGCTCCTACCTTCTGAAAGTGATCTTTCTTTCTCCAAATTTCTCATAGCATTTTAGTCTCTCCTTTCTATTTATTTCACTCAACCCTGTGTCATAGTTGTTGGTTTATGTCTTATCCCTCCCATTTAATTGTAAAATCTTTGGGAAGAGACACTATGTCTAATTTTACCTTTGTACTTTCATGTCTGGAACAGGTTTTAATAAATATTTATTGAATGTATTTGATGTGCATGCTATTTCTATCTTTTTTAAGAATGGGAAAATTTTGCATAGAGAGATAGGGGATCTTCTTGAGGCAAAAGACTTCTCTCTATTACCCCCAGGCATTAAAAGAGGCTGATTAGCACAGTGCAAAGAAGACAGTACCTGGCATCAGAATCCAATCTTAGACTTAGAGCTAGAAGGGAAATTGGTGGGCATTAATTCCAACTCCCTCATTTTAAGCATGAGGAAACTGAGGCTCAAGAAAGTTTAGTGATTTGCTCAGGGTAACATACCTACTAAGTGTCTGATGAAGGACTTGCATCCAGGTCTTTCTGACTCTAAATCCAGTGGATAAGTGTATATTGAATTTGCTCAGTGAAAATCCCAGATTAGCCCAAGTTTTCTCTTGAATTTCTGGTGAATTCATTGAAGATCTCATTTAAAGGGCCATGAAAAGTAGTGTAATGATGACATTTAATTACAATGAACAAAGCACTGGGTTTCTTTATTACATGGAAGGTGCAGTATGAAGGGTTGTTAGTCCTGACAGGAAACTACTATGCTGAGTTGTTGCTTCAAAGCTCAATTCAAAGGCAAAGATGGTGGCAACACTACTGTCAAATGGATTTTCCCAATAACCTCGGTTTTACTCCTCTAATTTTACTGGAATACTGGTTAACATTCCCTGACTTCATTGGGATAGACTGTTATTAGAAGCAAGGGACCTTCTCCTGTGAATAAGATGTATGTGGGTGCTGTGGAAAGAGTCAAACAACACAGATATTGAATCAGTCATTAGTAAAAGGCAAGTCCCCTAAATTCTAGGTGTTAGTAATATGACTACCAGCAGTAACATAAAGATGGGGAGCCATGAAATGTAGACTTCTTGAGGGAAAGAACTCTGGGTCCTCATCATAGCATGGAGATGACGCTCAGCTTCCAAAGGTTTTGTCAGTAGAGTACAGAAGAGGGAATTATGGTTCAAAGGTAAAGGGATGTATGACAGATCCTTTGGGTCATTTCCTTATCTAGGATATATGTGTGTGTGTGTGTGTGTGTGTGTGTGTGTGTGTGTGTGTGTGTGTGTGTATAGGTATAAGTATGTCTATGTACATATATATGTTACAAGGACTATATGTATATATTATATCTAATATATTTATAAAAATGTATATATAATTGCACATATACTACACACAGACATATATACATATATATATATATGGAGAGAGAGAGAGAGAGAGAAGGAGAAAGGGAGAGCTATTTGGTGTTGGCATTGTTTGTATAATCTTCCTCAAGGAGGAGAGAATTGAGAGAGGTTGTATTTTGAGTTTAGGATCATAGGTCTTGCTCAGAAATTAAGTCTTTCATTTTAATCTCTAGTAAACTATTCATTTTATAGACAATAACACTTAGGCTCATGGAAATTAAATTATTTTTCTGAGACAATACAACTAGTAAGTAAATATCACAGAAAGGATTTGAACTCAAGACCTCTTACTCCAGAACCAGTATTTTTTCTACTGTATTCCTCTAGAATATGGAAACAGGAGGTTAAAATTTTTTAGATGAAGTACAATTAAGAAATTCAGCATTTTAAGAAAAGGAGTAGGAGGTCCTAAGTTCAAATTTGGCCTCAGACACTTCCTAGATGTGAGACCCAGGACAAGTCATTCACTAACCATAACTGCCTAGCCCTTACTGTTCTTTTTTCTTGGGACTGATAGTATCAATTCTAAAAGAGAATTCTAATTTATTCTAAAAGAGAAGATATGGGTTTAAAAATAAAATAAACATAAAAGAAGGACAAATCTAAAATGGGGATTGGTAACTAGGGGCAAAGCTGGGAAACAGACTGTATCTGGTTTTCTCTGCTAATCACAGGATGAACTAGAAGAACCATCAGAGACCATCTGGGGCAGGTAGGTGGTACAGTGACTTGAGTCAGGAAGACTCATCTTCTGAGTTCAAATCTGCCATCTGATATTTACTGTGGGGCCCTGGGGGAGTGTCACTTAACCCTGATTGCCTCAGTTTGCTCATCTGTCAAATGAGCTGGAGAAGGAAATGACAAACTATTCTAGTATCTCTGCCAAGAAAATCCCAAATAGGGCCACAAAGAATCAGCCATGACTGAAATGACTGAACAACAAAAAGTGAGAGCAATAGACTAGATGATCTAAGTTCCTTCCTGCTCTGACATTCAATTATTCTGTAATTCTCAGTCAGGATAGAACTTCCCACAGAAATCAAAGGCCATATTCTATATATGGGCCCTTGGGGACTTTTCTTCAGTCCAGAGCACAGAGATGCCCAATGTGGGCAATGAGGTTTCTTCAAAGTACAATTGTTTTCCTCAATAGTTCATCCTTTTCTCCTCTTTGTAACATCTATATTTCTCTCAATTTACATTTAGTTCTGCTTTATGCTTCTTGGTACATTTCCTTATTCCCTTCTCTGCTCAGATGAGTCATAAGATGAAATGAGACATTTTGAAGTAACTGATGGCAGAGGCTGAATTATTCAAACTCCTCCGGACTCTGAAATTACTTTAAAATGTTGATGTCCTTCATTAAACATCAGAATAGGGAGAGGGTTGAGAGTATTTATCTTAACTTGTGGAACACATCTCCATTCCAGCTTCCATGTGAGTCCCCACTACCATATTAACGCCTTGGAACTTTGGAACCAAATCTCATTCCCCTCAGGCTAAAAAATATGACATGTCTCTCCTGATTGATTAGATGGCATCAGTTTTCATGTTGGAATTGCTTGTGGTAGTATAAAAATGGAACCCCAGAAATGGGTGGGAAGGAGGCTGCTGTTGACTTGATTTTTTATTTTTCTGCTTCTCCCTGGACATGAGGAATGTATTCCGAAGGTATTGCCATTTCCCACATCAGTTCACTTCAGGATTGCAAAAGTAGTTGGCAGTGCTGCCTACAGTAGCTTAAGAGGATGAGGCAAAGCACATGCATTCTTACTTGTTCACAGAGTCACAGAATTTCAGTTAGAAGTGACCTCCAAGGTTACCTTCTCTTACCCTCAATTTCCAGATGTGCAAAATGAGATTGGTCTCTACTATCCCTTCCATCTCTAAGTCTATCATGGCCCTAAGAAGCTCTAGGGCAGCTGGGTGGTAAAATGGATAGAATGCCAAGACTGGGGTCAGAAAAATTCATCTTCCTGAGGTCCTGGTTCAAGTCTGGCCTCAGAGACTTACTAGCTATATGATGCTGGGCAAGTCACTTCAACCTGTTTGCATCAGTTTCCTCATCTGCAAAAAATATGATGTCAAAGGAAATGGCAAACCACTCCAGTATACTTGTCAAGAGAACCTCAAATGGGGTTACAAAGAGTTGAACTTAAATGAACATAGTTTAAAGTTTTTTCTTTTTAAAACCTCACCTCCTGTCTTAGAATTTCTACTAAGTATTAGTCCCAAGGCAGAATTGCCATAAGGGCTTGGCAATTAGGATTAAGTAATTTGCCCAGGATTATATAGCTAGTAAGTCTCTGAGGTCGGATTTGAATCTAGGACCTCCCATCTCCATTCTTGGCTCTCTGCTCACTGAGCAACCTAACTGCCCCAAAACAGCTTTTCCAAAGATGTCATTGCTACTACAAAAATGGCTATTATTATTTTGTCATAACATTGATAATATTACAATAATTCTAGTAATACTATTATTTTGTTATTATGCTATAATATTTTGTTACATATGGACTCTTCCCTCTTTCTTTGACCTTTTTGGAGCATAGACCTAGTAGTGGAATCAATAGGGATGAGCCTTCTCAGTTCTGGCAGCCATTCAAAAGAATTTCACGTGCTAACCATCCCAGAAATAATATCTGTGCTTGTTCTGCTGTCCATAATGCAGAGCTCCCTGGACATATTCATAAAAACTGGCATCTCATTGGCCAATCTCAGTTCTTAGTTAAAACTTGGTCTTCTGATCCTTTGACCTGGGCCAGACCAAAATCTCAACAATTGGTAATTCAGGTATTGCATAAGGATCTCTAGGAAAGATAGATCTATTGCTTCCCCAAGCAGCCCATTCCACTCTGAGGTAACTAATGTTTAGGAAGATTTCCCTTAAATCAAATCTAAGTCAGCCTCTCTGCTATATCCTTCATTCTGTTCTCTGGGGCCAAACAAGATAAATTTAAGCCCTCTTCTATTCTTTTTTTTAAACCCTTACCTTCCACCTACCACTCTTCTGCCTTGGAACCAATACTGTGTATTATGCTTGGAACATATACTGTGTATTGGTTCCAAGGCAGAAGAGTGGTAAGGGCTAGGCAATGGGGGTCAAGTGACTTGCCCAGGGTCACACAGCTGGAAAGTGTCTGAGGCCAGATTTGAAGCTAGGATCTCCTGTCTCTAGGCCTGGCTCTAAATCTACTGAGTTACCCAGCTGCCCCTCTTCTTCTACTCATTAAATATTTAAACATAGCTTTCATGTCCTTCCATATCTTCTTCAGGCTCAAAATTTCCATTTTTTTCAACCCAACTTTATATTCTTGGAGGCCCTTCATCATTTTGGCTTTTTGGATAGATTAGCATTTCTTAATCTGAGATCCATAGATCCTAGGGAATTGGTCCATAAACTTAGATGGGAAAAATACATCTTTATTTCAATATAATTCAATAATACAATTCAATAGAATTCACTTTATTTCAATATAATTGGTTTCTGTTGTAGTTCTATGTATTTTATTTTATGCATTCAAAAGCATGATTCTGAGAAGGGATCCATAGGCATCAACTAGATTTCTAAATGAGTCTATGATGCAAAAAAATTTAAGAGCTCCTGATCTAGATTCTCCTCAACATCAAATGGAGCACAGATATCTGAACCTAATACTCTGGATATGGTATGTCTTGGATAGAACAAAAAAACTTATCATTTACTTATTTTTAGACTTCCTGTACTCCCTTTTAATGAAGCTTCAGATCATAGTAACTTTCATAGCTGCATATCATACTCATTGTCTCAAAGTGAATTAGTTTGTAACTAGTGATTATCCACTTTATTCTTCTTCTAAATAATTTCAACTTCTGAAGTCAAATGTTTGAATCCATGTAAAACTTTACATTTATCCCTTTTAGATTTCATTTTTTATTAGTTTAGGTCTTTAGACTGTTGAATTTTTTAAAATTCCTGATTCTATCATCAGCTCTCCTGTCCAACTTTTAGCCATTTGTAAATTTGATGTTTTATTTTGGAAGATTTCTTTAAAATATTTACCTTGAAAATGAGGTAAAGGAGATGAAAGATAAAAAGGAGAAGGATGACTAAAAAACCATGGATGAAATTCAGTCTTTAAAAACTAGCATCCAACAACTAGAAGCAAATGACTTCACAAGGCAGCAGGAAGCTATAAAACAAAATCATAAGAATAAAAAAAAATTGGAGAAAATATGAAACATCTCATCCACAAAAGAGAAGATCTGGAAAACAGGTCCAGGAGAGACAATTTAAGAATCATTTGACTACTGGAAGATCATGACAAAAGAAAAATCCTATACATTATTCTACAGGGAATTATCCAAGAAGGTTGCACCAATTTTCTAGAGCAAGAGGGAAAAGTGGAGATTGAAAAAATCCACAGATCACCCCCTGTTCTTAATCCTCCTTGACAACACCCAGGAGTTTTATAGCCAATTTTAAGAACTACCAGATCAAGGAAAAAATATGACAAGCTGCTAAGAAGAAGGTATTCAGATACCATGGGACCACAGTGAGGATAACACAGGATCTGGTTTCATCTACACTGAAGGACCAAAAGTCTTGGAATATGATATTCCAGAAAGCAAGGGAACTATGTCTACAACCAAGAATCAACTACCCATCAGAACTGACTATATTATTGCAGGGGAAAGTGTGATCATTTAATAAAATAGAAGACTTCCAAAAATTCATAAAGAAAAGACCAGACTTGAACAGAAAATTTGATGCCCAAACACAGAACTCAAGAGAATCTCCAAAAGGTAATTCAGAAAGGAAAAAAATAGAAAAAAAATTTTAAGTGACCCAATAAATTAAAATGATTTGTATCCCTACAAGAAAAGAGGATATTTGTAACTCCTAAAAATTGTTATTATGACCTGGGTAGCTAGAAGAATTATACTTAGAGGGAACAGTGACAAACTGCATAGGATGAAATATCAAGACATAAATATGTACATAGATATATGTATGCATAATATATATATATCTAGAGTTTTAAAAAGGTTAATATTAAGAGAAATGGGAAAAGAAACAAAATGGGATAAATTTATATGTCACAAAGAAGCACATGGTGGGAAGGGGGAGAGTATCAATACACTGGCAGGGAAAAGAGGTTGGAGATAGGAAATACTCAATTCTTACATGCATTGAAATTGACTCAAAGAGGGAAGAACAATCAAATTCACTGGGGCAGAGAATTGATGTGTGCCCTATAGAGAAGTAGAAGGGTAACAAATGGACTGGTGGGGAGGGAAGTAATACAAGAGAGGGAGAGGGTGAGAGGTAGTTTAAAAAGGCTGTAAAGAAAATAAGAGGGGAATAAGAAGGGAGGGGGGTAGAAAGAGAAGTGAAATAAGGGTGGGAATTAGGGGGCTAAAAACAAAACACTGGTGTAGAAGAAAATAGTGAAAGATGAAAAGGCAGGACTAGGAGTGGAAATCAAAATGTTGGGAAATACACAGATGTTAATCATAACTCTGAATGTGAATGGAATGAACTCACTCATAAAACAGAAGCAAATAGCAGAGTGAATTAGAAACCAAAATCCTACCATATGTTTTATACAAGAAACACACATGAGGAAGGTAGACACACACAGGGTAAAGGTAAGCAAATGGAGCAAAATCTATTAGGCATCAACTGAGAAAAAGAAGGCTGGAGCCCCAATCATATCTGACAAAGCCAAAGTAAAAATAGATCTAGTTAAAAGATATAGAAAAGATAATTACATCCTGATAAAAGACAGTATAGACAATGAGGAAATATCAGTACTCAACATTTTTGCACCAAATGGCTTAGCATCCAAATTTCTAAAGGAGAAACTAGTGGAGTTCAAGGATGAAATAGATAGTAAACCTATACTAGTGGGAGACCTGAACCTTCTTCTATCAGATCTAGATAAATAAATAAAAATAAACATGAAAGAGGTAAGAGATGTGAATGAAATCTTAGAAAAATTAGAATTAGTAGATATGTGTAGAAAAATAAATAGGGACAAAAAGGAATACACCTTCTTTTCAGCAGCACATGGTACATTCACAAAGACTGAACTAGGGCATATGTACTAGGGCATAAAAACATTGCAAACAAGGGCAAAAGAGCAGAAATAATAAGTGCAACCTTTTCAGATCATAATGCAATAAAACTAATAATTAGTAAGAGTACATGGAGAGGCAAATCAAAAATTAATTGGAAATTAAATAATATGATTCTCCAAAATCAGTTAGTTAAAGAACAAACAATAGAAACAATTAATAACTTCCTTGAAGAAAGTGATAATGATGAGTCATTCTTTCAAAATCTATGGGATATAGTCAAAGCAATACTCAGGGGGAAATTTATATCCTTGAGTTCATATATAAATAAGGGAGGGCATAGGTCAATGAATTGGCCATGCAAATTAAAAAACTGGAAAGTGAACAAATTAAAAATGCTCAGATGAAAACTAAATTAGAGATCCTAAAAATTAAAGGACAAATTAATAAAATCAAAAGTAAAAGAACTATTGAGTTAATAAATAAAACTAGAAGCTAGTACTTTGAAAAAACAAATACAATAGACAAAGTATTGATCAATCTAAATGAAAAACATGAAAGAAGAAAACCAAATTATTAGTATCAAAGATGAAAACGGAGACCTCATCTCTAATGGAGATGAAATTAAAGCAATCATTAAAAACTATTATGCTCAACTATATGGCAACAAATATGACAATCTAGGGAATATGGATAAACATTTACAACAATATAAATAGCCTAGATTAACAGAAGAAGAAGTAGAATACCTAAATAATCCCATATCAGAAAAAGAAATTGAACAAGTCATGAAAGAACTCCCTAAGAAAAAAATCCCCAAGACCAGATGGATTCACAAATTAATTCTATCAAACATTCAAAGAACAACTAATCCCAATATTATATAAACTATTTGACAGAATAAGCAAAGAAGGAGTTCCACCAAACCCCTTTTATGACATAAATATGGTTCTGATTCCAAAACCAGGCAGGTCAAAAACAGAAAGAAAACTATAGACCAATTTCTCGAAAGAACATAGATGCAAAAATCTTAAATAGAACACTAGCAAAAAGACTCCAGCAAGTCATCACAAGGGTTATTCATTATGATCAGGTGGGATTTATACCAGGAATGCAAAGATGGTTCAATATTAGGAAAACCATTCACATAATTGACCATATCAACAAGCAAACCAACAAAAATTACATGATTTTCTCAATAAATAAAGAAAAAGCCCTTGACAAAATACAACACTCGTTCCTATTGAAAACACTAAAAAGTATAGGAATAGAAGGACCCTTTCTAGAAATAATAAACTATATATCTAAAACCATCAGCAAACATCATCTACAATGGGGATAAATGAGAAGCCTTCCCAATAAGATCAGGAGTGAAAGAAATAAGGATGCCCATTATCACCTCTACTATTTAACATTGTACTAGAAACACTAGCAGTAGCAATTAAAGAAGAAAACTAAATTGAAGGTATTAAAATAGTCAATGAGGAGACAAAGCTATCACTCTTTACAGATGATATAATGGTCTACTTAAAGAATCCTAGAGAATCAACTAAAAGGCTAGAAGAAATAATCAACAACTTTAGTAAAGTTGCAGGATACAAAATCAATCCACATAAGTCATCAGCATTTCTATATATTTCTAACACATCTAAACAGCAAGAATTAGAAAGAGAAATTCCATTTAAAATCACCTTAGACAATATGAAATACTTAGGAATCTATCTGCCAGGACAAACACAGGAACTATATGAACACAACTACAAAACACTTTCCACACAATTAAAACTAGATCTAAATAATTGGAAAAACATTAATTGTTCATGGGTAGGATGAGGTAACATAATAAAAATGACAATCCTACCCAAAGTTATTTGCTTATTTAATGTCATACCCATCAAACTACCAAAAAACTTTTTTTACTGAATTAGAAAAAGACATAACAAAGTTCAACTGGAAGAACAAAAGATCAAAGATATCAAGGGAAATAATGAAAAAAATGTGAAGGAAGATGGCCTAGCAGTACCAGATATCAAACTATACTATAAAGTAGTGGTCATCAAAACAATATGGTATTGGTTAAGAGTCAGAAAAGAGGATCAGTGGAATAGACTTGGGGTGAATGACCTCAGCAAAGATCCCAGCCCAAAGATCCCAGCTTTGGGAACCAAAATCCACTATTTGACAAAAAATTTGGGAAAATTGGAACACAGTATGGGAGAGATTGGGTTTAGATCAACATCTCACACCTTACACCAAGATAAACTCAGAATGGGTGAACAACTTGAATATAAAGAAGGAAACTATAAGTAAATTAGGTGAACACAGAATAGTATACTTGTCAGATCTTTGGGAAAGGAAAGATTTTAAGACCAAGCAAGAGTTAGAAAAAATTATAAAATGTAAAATAAATAATTTTGATTTCATTAAATTAAAGAGATTTTGTAAAACAAAACCAATGTAACCAAAATTAGAAGGGAAGCAACAAATTGGGAAAAAATCTTCATAACAAAAACCTCTGACAAGGGTCTAATTACTCAAATTTATAAAGAACTAAATCAATTGTTCAAAAAATCAAGCCATTCCCCAATTGATCAATGGGCAAGGGACATGAATAGGCAATTTTCAGATAAATAAATCAAAACTATTAATAAGCACATGAAAAAGTGTTCTAAATCTCTTACAATAAGAGAAATGCAAATCAAAACAACTCTGAGGTACCACCTCACACCTAGCAGATTGGCTAACATGACAGCAAAGGAAAGTAATGAATGCTGGAGGGGATGTGGCAAAATTGGGACATTAATGCATTGCTGGTGAAGTTGTGAATTGATCCAACCATTCTGGAGGGCAATTTAGAACTATGACCAAAGGCACTAAAAGACTATCTGTACTTTGACACAGCCATAGCACGGCTGGGGTTATACCCCAAAGAGATGATAAGGGAAAAGACTTGTACAAGAAAATTCATAGCTTCACTCTTTATGGTGGCAAAAAATTGGAAAATGAGGGCATGCCCTTCAACTGGGAAATGGCTTAACAAATTGTGGTATGTGTTGGTGATGGAATAATATTGTTCTAAAAGGAATAATGAATTGGAGGAATTCCATGTGAACTGGAACGACCTCCAGGAATTGAGGCAGAGTGAAGGGAGCAAAACGAAGAAAACAATGTACACCAAGACTGATACACTGTGGTACAATCAAATGTAATGGACTTCTCTATTAGTTGCAATGCAATGATCCAGAACAATTCTGAGGGATTTATCAGAATGAATGCTATCCACATTCAGAGCAAGAACTGTGGGAGTAGAAACACAGAAGAAAACCAACTTCTTGATCACATGGGTCAATGCGGTATGGTTGGGGATGAAGACTCTAAATGATCACACTAGTGCAAACATCAACAACTTGGAAATGGGTTCTGATCAAGGATACATGTAATACCCAGTGGAATTGCACATCAGCTATGGGAGGGGGTTGAGGAAGGGGAGTGAAGGAACATGATTCTTGAAACCATGAGAAAATGTTCTAACTTGACTAATAAAATAAAATAATAAAATGTTTACTTTGGTTTAAGCACTAAATCATAGTTTACAGAGCTGGAAAGGATTTTAGAAATATCTTTTTCCAACTCTCTTTGATTTTGGAGGTGAAAACAACAAGACTTAATACAAATAATAAATTGAAACAGGATTTGAACCTGGGTCCTGTGGTCCCAAATCCACTGTTTTAACATTATAAAAGGCATTCTGAAAAATGAATGTACTTGAAGGCTTCATAACAGAAGAAAAACCTGAATTAGGCTTGATATAGTAAGAGGCAGAATTAATAGAGGAGAAAGGATTTGCTCAGAGCCAGAACTATAATGCAGGTCCCCTGATTCCCAAACCAGTGTTTTTCCTACTATGTTATACACCTTCCATAGGATATTAGTTGAGGGGCAGTGTAATTTAACATTCACTCATTTCTATGGTGCTTAAAGATTTACAAAGAACTTTTCTTACAACAACCTTACACGGCAATGTGTGATATAGTGGAAAATATTGACGTTCAGTCAGGGGGTCCAGTGTTCAGTTCAAATCCTGGCTTTGACACTTTCTAGCAGGGATGTGCTGGAGCCAGCTTGAATCAGTTAATAAGGGTCTATTGTTTTATTTTCAGAATGACCATATTTATTTTAGAAACTGGCAAATGCTACAAATTAGAGTTTGATTGATTATTTCATGGATAGTCTAGACTTAAGAAAGTAATGGAGAAAATGTTAATAATATCGATTAAATTTAAAAGTGAGTCCTACATAATTTCTTTTTTAAAAGAGAATTATTCAACATTTATCATCACATCCCTGCTTAGTAGTCATGGTTCCATGGGCAGATACTTTAGCTTCTATAGGTCTACATTTTCTGACCTCTATTTCAAGGAGCAAATGAAATCATGGCTATGAAAGTGTCTTGCGAATAATAAATTATTCATGTCAGTGGCTTATTTTTTGGTAGTTTAAATTTTCTCATGATTTAGTATACTTAGGCACAGTATACAATCCACATGGGATGGTGGCACATGGGAGTCACAGTATCATTTTAGGCCATAGTGTGAAGGGATCTTGGAGACCATAAGTTCAACTCCTTTGTTTTGCAGATGAAGAGGCTGATGTCCAGAGAACACAAGTAACTTGTATAAAGTCACATAAATAGTAAACATCCATGGGGAGATTAGAACTCAATTCCTCCAATGCTAGAGGAAAGATCTCTTTCTACCATACCAGGGATCATACTCTCTTTTTATTGTTGGCAATCTAATGCACATGGTGGGAAAAGATCCATCACATTCTCTTATAAAGGCCTTCATTAGCAAAATCTCCTGCTGTCACACTTTTTAGTCTTGTCACAGAATCACAGAAAGCTAGATCTAAAAGAGCCTTAGAAAGCATGTGAATCCAGCTATCCACTGCCATAGAAGAAAATCTGAATGGAGTCTGAATGCAGATTGAAGCATACAATTTTTCACTTTATTTTCTTCATGAGTTTTTTTTATAAGTTCTTTCACAACATGATGAATATGGAAATATGTTTTTCAGACAGCACATATATAACCATTATCATGCTGCCGGCTGCCTTGGGGAAAGGGAAGGAGAGGGAAGGAAGGAGGGATTATGGGTTACAAAATGTCAGAAAATGATTATTAAAAATTGTGTCTACATGTAATATGGAAAAATAATTAAAATATAAAAGAAGACTACACAGGTAGAATATAATAAAGGTACTTTATATATATGCATATGTATAATATAAAGAAGTCATATCAGTCAACTCTCTTGTTTCATAGAGAAAACAGAGGATAAAAGGACTTATCCAAGGGCAGACAGGAAGTATAGCCAAGCTGAGACTAAAGCCAATGTCTTTTGACTCCAAGTTTACTGTCCTTTCCATTATATTCTAATGGTCACTGCTTTTTAGCTTCTTAATCTAATTTTCTTTCTGCTACAAAATGTTCAGTTGTAGATACCTTGAAAATAAATATCATAAGAGCATTCTATTGCTTATGATTGGAGCTCAAGGGCAAATCCATTGAGTACAATCAAGGGTGACACCTTGCAATAAAGACCTGAGAAAGAGTGTATTTTCAGAGCCTCTGAAGAATTGAGTGCTGTACTTATCTTTCTGTAATTCTCCATCTGCTTCCTGGCAATGGGAACGTTCAAAGCTCAGCATCCTAACCTCTGACTCCTCTCCTCTTCATCTTCCCACAACTGCAATCCCCCAAATTCATGGCTGATTGTTTCTTATCTCCTCTCCACAGTCAAAGTTTGGCCCTTTGTCTTCTCTGCCCCTTTTGGATATTAGACACTCCAGCCAGCAGGTCTCATTGTTTTTCTCCATTATTTTTATCTGCAATTTCTATCCCCACCTTTGCTCTCTACTACTTCCTTGGGAAAAGTCTGACAGAAACCATTGTAGACCCTTTTTGTATGCCACTTCCTTAAATTTGAATTTGTCTCTCTGCTTCTATTACCTACAATTCATTCTTTTGTACTTGGGGTAAGGGACCCAGCTCCTCAGAAAATTAAAATTATGTTTATCCTTATTTCAGTGGAGTTTAGACATTTTCAGGCTATTATATTCCATCAATAATAGTAATAATGACCTATATCCTATCCCAAAGTCAGAGAATCCAAGTATCTTAGAATCCTGTGTTCGAGTCCACCCTGTTATTTCCACTCCTCCTGCTCACCAGGTTAGGCCAAAGCTTATTTCCTCTCCTCAAGACTATTTTGTGTCTTCATAAATCTTTATCCTGACTCCTTCCTTTCCCACAACTCTCCAGTTCATCCTTCAACCTACTATGTTCGGATTAATTGTCCTAAATATACAAAAGCATTTCCCAGTCCCCAAACCCATCATGGATCCCCATTTCCTACTGAATAAAATTCAGATTCCTTGGCTTGACATCCAGAACCTTTCACAATCTGACTCCAACCTTCTTTTTCATACCAAAATCAAGAAAAACTGAACTAATTACAACACCCTTATATCCTTACATGCTATAGGTATTTCATAAGTGTTCGTTGACTGAATAGAATTGAATTACACAATTACACACACACACACACACACACACACACACACACACACACACCCCTCTGTACCTATGCTCACTCATTTCCTATCTCCCAGGATATCATTCCTTCCCATGTCCAATTCCAACCCATCTTTCAGGAGCCTAACTCCAATGCCATTGAATTCATGAAGCCTACTACCCTGGCCCAATCTCCTACAACAAGAAATGAGCTTTCCTTTCTCTAAATCCTTAGAATACTTTGGTTTTCTCCTTTTTGTACTTTCAAATTGTGCCTTATGTTATAGGTTGTTGAAGAAACACACACATACTCAGGAATCTCCAGAGTTGGAAGGAAAATCAATGATCATTCAGTCAAATATTTAGCCTTTGAAAAATTAAATTTGTATTAAAACCTACAAGGAAAGGTGCTGATTTCGCCTCTTTCTAGACTTCAAGATGGGACTAGACCTATGATTTCATTGGTATAAGGAACAGGTTGACATTTAAGGATTAAATAACACAGCCAGTTAAGTGCCAAGTAGGACTGGAACCCAGGTCTTCCTAAACTCAAGGTCTACTCTTTATCCACTATGCTACACACTGGCTTCATGAAGGGAAGAATCATCTCTTATGCCTCTCTATTACCCCAGAATCGGTGGGCTATCGACTACTGTATTCAACACTGACTCCTACACCTCCATAAACAGTCTTCTCTGATGATTCCTCATGGCATGAAGGTAACTCTATAATCTTAAAGGCTAAGTTGATGGAAGAACCAACCAGTTTAGAAAGTTATCACAATCAGAGGGATAATGGGGATCTTATGATGCTTTGCTTATTAGAAAATCATACAATTTTATACAAACAAACCTAGGGCAACTAAGATTAAAGGGAAAGCAGAAAGCTGGGGGAAATTTTTTTTACAGCAAGTATGTCTGATAAAGATCTCATTTCTCAAATATATAAGGAACAGAGTCAAGTTTATAAAAATTATGTCATTCTTTAATTGATAAATGGTCAAAGAATATGAAGAGACAATTTTCAGATAAAGAAATCAAAGTTATCTATAGTCACATAAAAAATGTCCTAAATCACTCTTGATTAGAGAAATGCAAATTAAAAATAACTCTGAAGTACCATCTTATAGCTTTTTAATTGACCAATATGACAGAAAAGGAAAATTATATGTATTGGAGAGAATGTTGAAAAATTGGGAGTCTAATACACTGTTGGTGGAGCTGCAAACTAACACAATAATTCTGGAGAGCAATTTGAAACTATGCCCAAAAGATTCTAAAACTTTGCCCACCCTTTGATCCAGCAATACCGCTTCTGGGTCTATATCCCATGTATATCCCCCTAAAAGAGAAAAAGACTTATTTGCACAAAAATATTTATTTTAGCTCTATTCGTAATAGCAAAGGATTAGAAATTGAGTGATTGGGGGCAGCTGGGTGGCTCTGTGGATTGAGAGTCAGGCCTAGAGACAGGAGGTCCTAAGTTCAAATCTGGCCTCAGACACTTCCTAGCTGTGTGACCCTGGGCAAGTCACTTGACTCCCATTGCCTAACCCTTACCACTCTTCTGCCTTGGAGCCAATACACAGTATTGACTGTAAGACGGAAGATAAGGGTTTAAAAAGAAAAAAAGAAAGAAAGAAAAAATTGAGTGATTGTCCATCAATTAGGGAATGGTTGAATAAGTTATAGCATATGATTGTAATGGAATACTATATTGTGCTATAAGAAATGACAGGTAGGATGATTTTGGAAAAACCTGGGAAGTCTTATATAAACTGATGCAAAGTAAAATAAGCAGAACTAAAGAGCATTGTACATAGTAACAACAATATTTTTTGAGGAACAACTAGCAATTCTCGGTAATACAGTGATCCAAGGCAATCCTTGAGACTTGTGGTGAAAAATGATATCTGCTTTCAGAGAAAGAATTAATGGGGTCTGATTTCAGACTAAAACATATTATATTTCACTTTATTCTACTTCTTTTTTATTGAGATCTTTTCCACAAAATGACTAACATGGAAAAATGTTTTCCATGATTGCATGTTCAAAAGCTATGTCAGACTGCTTACCTTCTCAGGAAAAGGGGGAAAGTGAGAACAATTAAGGAAGGGCGAGTAGAAGGGAAAGAGAGAATTGGGAACTCAAAAAAAAATTTAATGAATGCAAAAAATTATTTTCCCACGTAATGGGGGGGGGGAATAAAATATTTTTAAAATAAAATAAAATTCTAAAAGAAGAGAAAGAAATCATATAGTTATTTGAGCCTGTAGGTGCTATAGGTATTGTTACTTCCTGAGTTCAAATCTGGCCTCAGACACTTACTGGCTGTTGTGACCGGGGCAAATTGCTTCTCCTTGTTTGCCTCTGTTTCCTCATTGGCAAAAGGAGCTGGAGAATGAAATGGCAAACCACTACAGGAACTTTGTCAAGAAAACCCCAAATGGAGTCACAAAGATTTGGACATGACTGAAAATGATTGAACAAAAACCTGTGAATTGAGAAGGTTGGAATAAATTATTTTCAAGATTTCCTTCTAGCTCTAAATCTCTGAACTATGATCCAAAGAACATAGGGCATATATGTGTTCCCTGAGTGTTTGTGTGTTTAACATATTCTTGACACATAGTAGGCACTAAATAAATAAATAATAATTGATAATATTTACATAGTATTTACTACATGCCTGGCATTGTGCCAAATATTTTATAATAATTATTTCCAATTTCCAATTATTTAATTTGATTTTCACAACTCTGTACATATTCAATACATGTAATTATCAATGCCATTTTGCAGATGAAGAAACTGAGACAAAGACATTAGGTGACTTGCCCAGGGTCACACAGCTAGTACAAGTGAGAGGCCAGATTTAAATTCAGGTCTTTCTGACTCTACGTCTCTTGCTCTAACCATTGTACTACCTAACTGTCCCTACTTGAGTTGAGTTGAGTCAGAGGCTGGGACCTATCCTTCTCCAGAGTTTGGTAACATCACACAGAATTTCCAGCTTGAGGGCCAAGACTCAAATTCAGCAGTGGAGCTCACTCCCTTTTCCGGAGAGGGGATGTCTCTCTCCAGGATGTGAAACTTGAGAGGTATAGCACAATTAGCACTGGCCGACACGATGAACTTGTCCGAATCATTTGACTTCTCACAGCTCAGTTTCTCAATTTCCTGATGCTTTTAAGCTCAAAATGGGCATCATAATCCATCAGAACTGGGGCACAGAGCAGGCATCTAGGGCAGGAACAGAGAGGCAGAAAGATGAGCAGATGCCAAGGAGAAATTTCATTAATCTCACCATTCTGCTGAGGTTCAGCCAAGTGACCCATATAAGTGGCATTTGGGGTGAAGGAAAGGGTGGCTTCTTGGCATGGAGCACACGCACTAAAAGGAGATAATACTGAGCTGGTAGAAGAATGCACATTTTCCTTTTCCTTCCAGCTTCTTGGATCAGCTTTTTCATGAGCTCAAACTTCCTTTTCAAGCATAGTGATTAGGTGGTATATGATTGATGGTGCAAAGGAGATGCAGAGCCAGGTTACCGTGGTGGGTTTCTGTGGTAACCAGCTGTAGGCTGTAGAACAGCCCTGGGCTCACTGAAGAGTGGAAAAAGGAGGAGAATTCATGAAAACTGTGATCGAGATCGATGCATTTCCAGACAGACAGCCACCAAACCTAAGCCAGTGGAGACTCTGGTGCAAATCTCATGATGTGCCTCCATCCCCTTCCCCATCTTAATCCTCTACTCCTCAGCATTTGCATCCCTGTGAATTCTGGTTGCAATGTACATCAAGGGAAAAAGAAATTAAAAGGGCATTAAAGTAAATTGGGAAGAGAGTCTTGGTAGTGAGGTCAGAAGACCTGGGTTCAAGTATTGGCTCTATTTCTTAGTTTTGTATGCCGGGATGGGCAAATCATTAACTTGCTGAGCTTTGATTTTCTTATCTGTAAAATGGAGCTAATAATGCTAGCTTTAACTGTTGCATGGGTTTGTTTGGGGGTTGGGGGTGACATGTCGTGAGCATCGGATAAAATAATAACTACCAAAAACCCACCAAAATGTCTTGGAGAGAAAGACATTGAAGGAACCGAGGATGTTTAGCTCGGAGAAACGATTTATGGAGCATGCAATAGCCACCTTTAAGTATTTTAATAGTATATGTAGCTGGATTTGGAGCATGGATGGGAAAAGTCCTATAGGAATCCTCCCAGGTAGCAGAATGCCCTTGGAGTTCTCTGAAAGTAGAATGGGAGGCTCCAAGTGGTCACTAGAGACTTTCAAGCAAAAGATGGACGCCTATTTATGAGGGGTGTTCTAGTAGCGTATGTTCAGGTATGAGTTAGGCATAGTGATATGCTGGTGAATATTTAACCACCTGCTGACCAAAAAATATATACATACAACACACTTTAAAAAAACACCTTATTGTCTGTCTTAGAATAGATACTAAATACCATTTCCAAGGTAGAAAAGTGTCAGGGTTTAAACAATTGAGATTAAATGACTTTCCTAGGGTTATACATAGCTAGAAAGTATCTAAGGGCAGATTTCAACCTGGATCTCCTTTCTCCAGGCGTGGCTCTCTAGCCACTGAGTCACCTAGCTGCCCCACTTTCAAGTTTATTTTGTGTTATTAACATTTTCCTCATCATTTCCTTAAGTATAAGTAATCAACAAAACAAATCAGGCTATAATTTATAGCATTTGCTGATTTCCAAGGTCTAAATACTAATGCTAAAAATTGAACAATCAGCTCCTGCAAGCTGGTATGAATAGGCTCCAATTTGGACCCCCTGTTTGCAGAACATGACCTCTGAGGTCTGTCATTTAGTGAAATAAATGTGAATTATTATTAAGCTAGAAGGACCAAACTGCTTCCAGCCTCTTTGGACAATATAGAAGCTTTTTGTTTACATATGAGCCTCAGGGATTTTTAAAAATTGTTGTCTTAATATCAGTTGGTCAGGTAGTTGCTGTCCCTGAATTCATCTGCCTGGTGCTTAGGACCACTGGGTCTTTTATTTATCTGCCATATACCACAGACTTCTCTCCGCTTCTGGAAATGAAGCCCATGCGAAAAATTGACCTGCCTTATCTTTCCTAAAACATGAAGAATGGCTAGAGGACAGCCTTTAAGAAAGTTCTTTATTGCCTCAGGAATGTCAGGAGGACCCTGTGGAGGGAAAAGCATAGGTTATTAAATCGAGAATTGGAAGGGACCTGGAGATTATCTAATCCTACCTTTTCACTTTTATAAATGATGAAACTGGCTGTTTAAAATTATTTTTGTTCAGCTGTCTCTTAGACTTATAGAGGTTATGACTAGAATGAGGTCTGCCTATCTTTACAGTCACTAGAAATGACATGAGAGATCATTTAGTCTAATCCAATGGAAATCAAGATAGGCTAAATGACTTATCCTGGCAGATTCAGGATTTGAATTCAGGCCATCTGACACCAAATCCATTTTTTTTTCTTTTACACAACGTTCTCTACCCCCTAAAAAAAAATGTCTAATCACAAAATCATAAATTGGGAGACAATATCTCACATATTTCAGTTCCTATAGGGGAAAAACTACTCCCCAGAGACTACAAACTCCTACTACTTGGATATTTTGCAGACTATCTCCCAGCAGCTGTCTGTGACTCACTGCTACCTCACTCTGTCTCCAAAGCCACTGTTCAGTTTCTCCTCTTGAGTTGAAGCAGTCATATTTCGAACCCGTCATTTGTTGCAGCTTCTTTTTCCTTACCAGGAGTGTTATTGCTCTTTTGTGAGACTGCCAACATTTCCTCAAAGGGAGTGTTATTGCTCCTTTGTGGATCTGCCAAACATGCCTAGGGCTAATCACAGTTTCAGCCCTTTTGTCAGTCAAGCCTTTACAGTAACATCTGGTCAGTGCACAAAAGGACCTCCTCAGGCAGTTGTAAAGACAATTTTTTCCCCTTGAATTCAAAGCACATTAAATTTAACTTAACAAAAAATTGTTGAACCTGCTTTGTGTTGAGATTATAGATTTTAAACTAAAAGAGATCTCAGAGTTCATCCAGTGCAAACTCTTCATTATGCACATAAAGAAAATAAGGTCTAGGGAACTGAGGCAATTTGTCCTAGGTCACATAGGCAATGAGCATCCAAGGTGAGATTAGAAACAGGTTTTAGGACTCCAAAGCCCATGTTCTTTGCAGTGTAGCACACTTCCTTCTTAAGAACCTATAAAAAAAATCAAAGTAATTTAAGGATAGTTATAATTAAGATAGAAAGTCAAAATAAGATGATGACTTAAAAGAAATTGGCAGGCAGAATAGGGGTAAGGGAGGAAGCACTCTATTTAGAGGTTATATCAATTCTGTCATTGATTAGCTATATGACCTTGGATAAGTCACTTCATTTCTCTCTTGGGTAAGATGACCTATAAGGTTCTTCTGAATCTTATCTTTATATTCCTTCCCTCTGCCTTTGACATTCTGTGCTGCAAGTTCCTTTATAGTTCTGCAATCCTACGGTCTGAGGTTCTATCTAATATTCAATATCAGAAAAATCTTTGTTCTATGATACCTACAGTTGAAAGAATCTGTGATATCCTGTGATGAATGACAAACTGGCTATTGTTAAATAACATTAAAAAACCATAAAATATAAAAACAAAACAAACAAGTGAGATTGCTAGAGTGCTACACAGGGGTATACTGATAAATGTTTAATAATTAATTAAATTTAAATTGTAAATATTCATATAATTTAAATTTAAATTACACATAAAATTTAAAAAATTTTAAATTTAAAAAGTATGGATGATACACTTGTTTAATTTTCAATAATAATAAAATTTGGTGGCAGCTAGGTTGCTCAGCGGATTGAGAGGCAGGTCTAGAGACAAGACTCCCCCTACGTCAATTTATACTCTTCATGATGTCCCTTTCCTCAGCCTCTTGGGATCACTCTGACCTCACTCTAGGCAAGAAGTGGGTCTTCTGGACTCCTGAATCATGTGGCAATAAGAGAAGAGTCTTTAGAATGTATACACAAAGTGCATGTCCACTTTTCTCTGCCATATTATCAATAAACAAATACATTTATTATCGATAAACAAAAAGCTTTTTCTCTACTCTTCTTCAGCAAGGAAATGTAGCTTCAGTTTTAAGATTAAACTTTTTCCCTTGAAAATCCAAAGGTTTTCTTGGGGTGCCAAAGAAAGAGTACAGGCTAATGTTAAATTTCCATAAGACTTTCCAAGGCAAATGGTCAAAGTAACCAAGACACTTTCTGCAAGAGCTGGAATCAGACCTTGTGACATTAGGCAAGCAGTCAATCACCAAATAAAATTTTTAAAAACCAACCCTTACTTTCTGTGTCAGTAACAACTCTAAGACAGGAGGGCAAAGGCTAGGCAAACAGGGTTAAGTGACTTGCCCAGGGTCACAAAGCTAGGAAGTATCTGAGGCCAGATTTAAGCCAGGTCCTCGTCTCAAGACCTGGTACCCTATCTACTGTGCTACCTTGCTGCCTGGCCAAGCACTAACGCAAAGTGCTTGGGAAACAAAGATAAAAG
Source organism: Monodelphis domestica (assembly GCF_027887165.1). Classification (NCBI taxonomy): domain Eukaryota; kingdom Metazoa; phylum Chordata; class Mammalia; order Didelphimorphia; family Didelphidae; genus Monodelphis; species Monodelphis domestica. The sequence continues at coordinate 537,223,718 of NC_077227.1, forward strand.
TGAACCTCTGTTGACTTCAAGTAGATAAAATCCTAGGTGGTATAGAGGTAAAGTCCAGGGTGTGGAATCAGGAAGACCTAAATTCAAACCCAGCCTTAAATATTTTCTAGCTATGTGACCCAGAGCAAGTAACTTAACCACTATTTGCCTCAGTTTTCTCAACTGTAAATGGGGATATGAATAGCTCCTACTTCCCCATATTGTGGGGACTAGAGAATGAGATATTTACAAAATATTTAGCATAGTTCCTGGCACATAGTAGGCACTACAAAAAAAGATATTATTGTAACATATACAACATGAATACCAGTTAATTTGGGGAGGGAGTAAATGTAGCACTTTTAAGCATGAACAATGTTTTTTGGGCATTGACATTTTTGAGCTTCACAATAACTCTATGAGATATGTATTCCATTACCATTTTATAGATGAGGAAAATGACACTCACAGAGGTTGTGATTTGCCCAGTAAGCAGTTATCAGAAGTAAAATCTTAACCTATGCTTTTTTTTTGTCTCCACCAGCATGCAATCCATTATATCCACTAAAGATCACTTGGAGATTACAACCCACTTGCAAACTGGTAGACAGCATATTCCCAAGGGGCAGAAAGAAGTTTGAAATAAATTTTTAATCTAATTAAAAAGATATTTTTGAGTTGAAACCAAAAAGAGGAAAAAAAATCAGTTATGTTAACAAAACAATATCACTTTTAAAGAAAAACACTCAATCACAGTGACTTTTAAATTAACATTGAGTTTGCTTTTAATTAACTTAATTGGTATTTTTAACTCACTGTTGTTCAACTCAATTTTTTAAAAGCTTTAAAATTAAATGTATTGCTTTCAAAATCCTAAATCAAGCTTTGCTCAGCACTGGGTCTAAGCCCATTAACAATTTTAATTTATGAAACAGTCTGGTTTCCATAGAACGAGCATTCATCACTTCATAGTCTTTTTACAGGGAAGTGCTTTGTAACCAAAAAAGCACATTTTTAATGTAAGATGTTGTCATTGTATTGTTTTACATTCTACTCCAATGCTCTATCACAAAATGCTGATGGACCGAACTCATTCATTCTATATTCTTGGTAGAATTTCAGAATTGGAATGAACTTTGAAGGTCATCTAATCCAATTCCTTGCCCATCTGGTAAAATTTCTATACAAGGTACCCCAGAAATGGTTGTCCATCCGCTCCTTAAATAAATCCAGTGGCAGGAACTCACCACTGCACAAGGCAGTTCGTTTTATTGTTGGGCAACAATAGCTGTCACAGTTATTAATTATATTAAGCATAAATCTGCCTCTCTGAAACTTCTACCCATTGTTGAGTACAGTGGGACTATTATCTCCTTCCTTCTGAACTCTATGCTTTTATTAATGCCACCCACACATCTGTCTCTATCTCCCAGTATTATGTTGAAGAAGAGTGCATTAGAGAGAGAAAGAACAGCAATGAAAACTTAGGCCATATCAGACCAAGGTAAAGATCTACTTGAAAAGAAAGAATGGTTCCTTCAATTAAATTCCATTCAACAAACATTATTAAGCCTAATAGAGGGCAGGCACTAAGGACTGAGAATACAAATATGTTTGGGAAAATATCCCAGCCTCAAACTCAAACTGCAAGAATATTTATTAAATAATGGGGTTCACTATTCTGCATGATTTTCAACTTATACACAGGGTCTTGGAATGTATTGGTCGTGTAAAATGAAGTCCTGCTGTAGTAGTTACAAGCTATCAGTTATTGATTGCTTAAGTTTGCCAATGTACACTGTGAGTCTTTTGTGTCTTAGTGTTTCTGAGCATAGGAAATAAAAATCTGCCTTGTATCTGATTCATATGAATACATTGTATAGTTTTGGAGAGACCCTAGACATAAGCTATGGCACGCACACACACACACACACACACACACACACACACACACACACACACACGCACACTGATTGCCTGACTGAGACACAGCTCGTCTGCTTATCAAATTTTCAATGAGCTCTGTACTCTGTAAATCTCTACAAAGTATTCACCACAGTCTTGTGAAGGACATGTGAATGGAAGTGAATGAATGACAGGCAGCAAAACAGGCCCAGTAGAACTAGAAAGAGAGGAGGTGTCCTGGAGAAGAGAGGAATGATTCACCTTTCAGGCAAAATGAATTTGGAGATTTTACATTGAAGGCAAGAAACATACTGGCTGACAGTCAGTATACTAAAGACTCTTGACAGACAAAAGCAGAGATTCTTAACTTTGTGCTTACAGACACCCGAGGGCTCCATTTGTAGATTTCAGAGAGCCTTTGAACTTATATATTATATCTTCATTTTTACCAACCTCTAAATGAAATTGAACATATCCTTCAATTATATACATTTTAAAAAGATGTTATTTTGAAAGAGTTCCCTAACACACCCCAAAATATTAAGAACCCCTGGCCTAGGACTTTGGACCAAATCTAATAAAATAAAATTCAAGAGGAATAAATGCAAGGTCTTATCTGTGGCTACCTAAAAACAGCTTCAGCAGAAAAGATGGGAGAGGCAAGAATAAATAATAGTCATTCTGGAAAGCACCTGAGTGCTCATCATGAGCAAACTTAATGTGAGTCAGTATTGTGATGGAAGCATCCAAAAAAGATAATGTGATCTTGGGTTTGACTAGCAGGGACACAGCTTCCCGGAATAGAGAGGTAATAATCCAACTGCATTCTGCCCTCATCAGACTGCTCAGTAGTGGGACTGAAAACTGTAGTGTATCTTCTAGAGTACTGTCTTTAGTACTGATAATCCTGCTTGAAGGACCATTGACAAGTGATTGACCACTGACATATTAGAGTGTCTGTGGGAGACCAAGCAGGAAAGTGAAGAGTTTTGAGATCATAATAAAGGAGGATTAGTTGAAGGGATAGGGACATAGTCAACCTACATAAAAGAAGACTCCTGGAGGGCAGATAGCTACCTTCAAGTATGTGAAGGGCTGTTGCATGGAGGAATGATTAGATTTGATCTATTTTGACTAAGGAGGAATAATCAGGAGCAATGGATAGAAGGTCCAGAGAAACAAATTTAGACTTGATGTTAGAAGGCAAATTCCTAACAAGTCAATCTGATGAAAAGTAGAAAGGACTGCCTAGAAATGTGGTAGGGTTCTCCTCCTTGAAAGTCATCAAGAAGTTGGATGTGTAAGGTCCTATAGCAGAGGACCATTTAGTCCAAGAGTCTACATACTACATAGATATGAAGTCCAATCAGAAGATTTTCTTTCTCAGAATTGCTTTCACATGTATACTTTCTATTAATCCCCCACATCCCTTGTTACCTTTTCTTCTGCTCATGTAGTGATATTAATCTTTTCATATTCAATGTTTGTTTTTTAGTTGTACAGCTAGAGTTCACATTCCTGAAGAATAAACTAGAAGTATGAATCCTTTTTATGTGCGACCTACCTTTCTATGGCAATGAAAATAAACTAGTGTTTAGTTTTTTTAAATAAAAGATATCATTTATTGGGTATGCTAGTGAGGTTTCATTTCATGGATGGGCTAGATTAGAGAGTTGCTAAGGTCCCATATAGACCTCAGTTTCTGGGATTCTGTGCTCAACTATGTAATTGTACAAAGAATCATTACTCAAAAATCCAATAGTTCTCATTTCTATGGTACCTTACATCCTACAAAAGACTTTCTCATTACAGTGCTATGAAGGACATGGTTTTTGAATTATTATCTCCATTTTACAGATAAGAAAACTGAGATTCAGAGAGGATATGGGCATTTTAGTTTAACAAGCATTTCTTAAGCATCTTAAGCATCTTCACTACTAACTAGACACATATTAAAATGTAGAAGGTGGGACTTGAACCTTGTTTTTTCACAACTCCAAGGCAGTGCTCTTTCTGCTATGTCAACTATATTTCAGTTCTCATCCATTCCTCATGGCCATCCTCATTGTCTAAATCTGCATATCAAGAAAATGTTTTATGTGCAGAATAGAAACTTAGTGCCATAGTTAGTTATAGAAAATAATGCACCAGAGTCAGAGGAGTTAGAGAGATTAAGTTATTTGCTGAAGACAACATAGAAGCAAATACTCTAAACTCAGAGCCTCAGTTTCCAAATATAGAACCTTTTCCTTTGCACCATGTAGATACTAGATATGATTGAAAGTGATTAAATGGCAGGCAGAAAAATTGACCTAGTAGAACTAGAAAGAGAGGAGGTGTCCTAGAAGAGAAAGGAATGATTCATCTTTCAGGAAAAATAAAACAATTTGGAGACTTTCTATTAAAGGCAAAAATGTTTTGAAGGGCATGAAGGAAAGAATGAAGATGAATTGAATTTATAATTTAAACTAGGACTTCTCTTAGCTTGCCAGCTCTGGCAAAGAATTTAATTAAATTAACAAGCTGGACTGATATACCCTTATTGCAATCAGTAGGGAACAGAGTCAATTGATGCAACACCAAAATCCCACTGGAGACTGTAGGCACTTAGTGTCTGCCTTTAATATGCCATGAACTAGAATATTAGGTCTTCCCTGAAGTGTGCCCAGCTTATCTTTCCAGCTTCTTGCCTGACTATACCTGTTCTCTATGCTCCAACCAACCTGGATGACTTGGTATTTAAGGAACCTGTCCAGTAAATTCTCCTCTCTGATTCTTTGTCTCCATCCTCCGCTTCTGATTTCACTGCAACACTAACATTGCCCAACAAAGAGTTGGTGTGGTTCACATTCTGTTGAGCATAAATGAGAGCTTTTTTGAATTGAGAATTTGGATGAGATAAACCATTATTTGACTGATGCCTAGAAATACCCATCTTCTATAGCCATGCTGCTCTATTTCCCTCTCTTTTTTGTCCCCTTAGCCAGAACACTGCATAATTCTTCCCCAGAAGTCTCATCAGACTAATTTTAAAAACTGGAAGTGAAAATGCTGCTCATCCCCTTTTTTATATGATGTCTAACAGGCATCCCTAGGGTGAAAGAGTTAATTCTGGTGCCTACCTATTGACTACAGCTGCTGCCTTGCTACCTTCCTAGGTTAGTTGTCTTGTGTTCCTTAGTATGCTAAAAACCTTTTTTACACAGCTTTCCCTGAACCTTCCATGTGGATTGGAGTGCTCAGTATCATACTCTACCCTCAAACCCCTCTCCTCTGGTCTCATCTTTTCAACCCTGATACAAATCTTATAGTACAGAACATTGAAACGTTTTCTGTGGTGTTGGTTGAGGTCTCACAGTTTGAGGTGTTACAAATCTATCCAGTATTGTGGATCTGGGAAGAGGATTCTGAATTGGAGTAGAGGAAAAGAATGAAGGAGGACCTCTTAGCAGTGTATTATAATAGGCCAGGGAGGTAACTAAGGTTGTAGCAATGAGAATAGAGAAGAGTTCAGACATGAGAAATATTGCAAAAGTAAAAGAGACAAGACTTGATGACTAGTTAGATATATGAATTGAGGGAGAGTGAAGAGTCAGATAATGAGAAGACTTTGTATGCAGGAGAAAGGCAGGATGGGGTGTAAATGAGAGAATTTAGAGACAGTATAACTTAAGAGATATATTAAAAAGCTCAGTTTTAGACATGTTGGGTTTGAGATGCTATTTGAGACCTCAAAGTTTTTTTTAGAACTTCTTGTCTTTATTTATTTGAGGGTTGTGACAGAGGCTGGCACATAATAAAAGTTCCAGGGTTAAGAGTGTGTGGATCTGATCACCTTGATGGGGGAGGGGCCTGAGGAATTGGAATCTGGAGGAGAAGAAGATTCTGGCTGGAAGAACAGTTGTTCTCTCAGTTGGGAGAAGCTGAAGAAAGAAGGTTGAAAAAAACTTTCTTCAGAGGGTTACTCACTTTTTCCTGTCTGTGACTGGAAATTTTTCCCACCAACATTTCCCAATTGAAAAGACTGTTGAAGAGGAAACCCAAGAAAGACATTTAATTTTATTTATTTATTTATTTATTTTTAAAACCTTTGCCTTTCATCTTGGAGTCAATACTATATATTGGTTCCAAGGCAGAAGAGTGGTAAGGGCTAGGCAATGGGGGTCAAGTGACTCGCCCAGGGTAACACAGCTGGGAAGTGTCCAAGGCCAGATTTAAACCTAGGACCTCCTGTCTCTAGGCCTGGCTCTCAATTCATTGAGCTATCCAGCTGCCCCCAGAAAGACATTTTAAATCTCTGTCTGACTTAACTTCAGCTCCTGTTGCCTTGAGTCTGAACTGTGGCCAAGAGGCCAAACCCAGGGTGAGTCAACCTGACTTTCTCTCAGGGGGCTCAGACGGCCAAGGCCTGAGTCCTCCCCTCCCCCAAACTCAAGGAGGGAGGAAAAGGGTTTTAGATAGAGACAGGGGCTCCTTTTCCCCACTTTCCTTTCCCATTCTTTCCTTGCTAGTTATTCCTTTATTACCCTGACTGAGTTGACATTAAAATATTTACGTTTTCCCCAAGCTATGAATCAAGTGTGAGTGAACAGATCAAGGGGAGACCCTTTGGTCTCGAGTAGTGGAGGGGGGACAAGAGGAACAGAAGAATCTGGGAGAGCAGCCTTAGCTAAGGATGGAAGGCAGAAGAAGGAAAATCTTCAAACCCCCTCTCCTCTCTCTGAGCCAAACCATTACATCAGCTGCCTCCCCTGAACCCCGCTTTGAGAAGGGAGGTTCTCCTCTTTCTCTCTCAGTACTGAAAGACAATCTCCCCTCAAATACAGGGTGTTTGTGCAAGATATTCAGGGAAATCCTTCCCTATTTGACCTCTCCAAAGGTCTCTTATTGGAGTAGAAGGGAGCAGAGAATCTGGTTCATCTTTACATTCTCCTGAATGGAAGATAGTTGAATGAGGAATATTAACGGACACCTCCCAGAACTTTACATATCACTAATGGACATTATTCCACTTTGCTTTTGGCATTAAAGTGATCTGGGTGTGCCATTGGCCATATAAAATCATATGCTCCTTGGCATCAGGAAACAATTGTGTCCTGTTCATTTTTATGTCTTCTTTAGTGTCCAGTTCAATGCCAAACATAGAATAAATCCTTGATAAATGGTTGAATGAATAGTTGGATGAATGATTCAAACTCAGTTAAATCTCAACAAGATTAGCAAGCATTAAGGGCCTACCATAAGTAAAGAATTGTGCAATGTCCTAAGATGGCAAGAAGAGGTATGGATATAGAAAATCTGGCTCTAATACCTACTACTGTATTACCATGGGTGCCATTTTCCATCTCTGGACCTTTGCTTCCTCTTCTATAAAATGAGTAGATTAGACTAGGCTGGAGGTTCTTTTTTGCATCATGGAGTCTTTTAGTAGTCTGGTAGAGAAACATTTGGATCTCCTTTCAGACTTAATGTTTAAAAACTCATAAAATAAAAGATTACAAAGGAAACTAATTAAATGAAAAATGAAGTTGTAATTTTCCTTTCCAAGTTTATGGACATCTGAACTCTATCCAAGGTCCTCATGGCTGATTTAGGAACCCCAGGATAAGAAACCTTGGATTACATGATTTCAGAAGTTTCTTCCAGTTCTAAATTATATGAGCCTGAGTAAGCTCATGACTAAATGTTGAGAGATAAAATAATTGACCCAACTTGCCTTCTAATTCTGATATTCTAGACCAGTACAATAAAACTCAAGTAGAAAACAGATCCTTGTGTGTCACATGTTGACTCAGAAAATGACAAATTAATATTATCCTTGCTGAATTATATTTTCATTTCTTTTATTAAACGTTTCCCAATTCAATTTTTATCTGGTTTGGTACACTTGGGAGTTGGAGGAATTTTGAGGGCAGTTTGAAAGCTATGGGCTATGAATTTGATAAAACTGTGCTAGAATCTCATCTAAACCTTTTCATTTTAACAATTACGTTTGCCCCTGGAATCCATTGTTCTACCCAATCACTTATTTTAATCAAAAAACTTGAACCATATAGAAGATGCTTCAGATTCATTTTTTCATATTCATTGGTTAATTACATTTTCATACTATGCCAAAAACTGTGCTAAGCAGTCACAAATGAGATTACAAAGAAAGGTAAAACACTGTCCCTTTCCTCAAGGAGCATACATTCCAATGGAGACGAAACTTGTAAACAACTATGTACTAACTAGATATATCCAGGATATATTGGGGCTAGTCTCAGAGGGAAGACAAATTTGAACTTATAAGTATCAAGGAGACTTGAAGATCTAAAACCCTTGATTTGATGCTGGATCTGGATAGTCATATCTTATTAAAAAAAGAAACAAGATAGTTAAAAGATGGAGGTCAGATAACATCGAATATTAAGGAGATGTGCTCTTCTAAGGAAATTTAAGAACCAGAGGTGGTGGGGTAGGGTAAAAGAATTGTGGAGAGTACTGAAGTGAAAGTCAATGGTGGGAGAAATAAGTGATTTTGCCTTTGGAGTATACTATAGACCCCCTGGTCAGAAAGAAAAAGTAGATGAGGAGTTTGGGAAACAGGTCACAAGCCTGTCAGAGTGACATGATATAATAGTGTTGAGGGACTTTTATTAACCAGATAGCTGTTGGAGTTCTCTCTCTGTTAAAAGCAGGTCAGGCAATAAATTCTTGATGATTTTATCTATCAGAAAGTATAGGAAACCAACAAAAGAAAATCCTGCTCTGTATTTGATTCTCACAAACTGGGGAAAACTGACTGCTGGGGTAGAAATGATGAGAACCTGAGGGGAAAGTATTCACTCGATAGTCGTTTGTAATAAAGGAAAGAAAATATGGACATAGCATGACATGCATCCTAGATTTTGGGAAAACAGATTTTAAAGGATCAAAGGAAAAATACATAGGACCTGTCAAACTAAAATGCTTCAGGGGAAGTTAGTCTAAGATGATAGGAGATATTCTCCTTATTTTTGTTGCTTAAATTTGGGGCATTTACAGAGACACTTGAGGCTCCAGTGTTATTGGCTTCTTTCTAGCATTTTTGTCTCTTACAAATTTCTGTGTATATTAGCTTCTATCTTTCCTTCTTTGAGGCTTTGCTCTATAGCAGTATTAGCAAACCTTTTAGAGATTGTGTGCCTAAACTGCACCTTCAAGCTGCCTGTGAGCCTCCTGAATTACCCCAGGCCACAGAGGGAGGAAATGCTTGCATTGGTCTGCTGAGCAGATGGGCAAGGCATGTGAAAATTGTCCCCAGGTGAGGTGAAGAGGGAGAATGTATGGGAGGGGGAATGCCATGCTTTCACCAACCTGGATCTATAGTATCTAATTTTAGAAGTGGCATATGTATATGTATATGTATATGTATATATATTTATATATATATATATATATATATAATCTCCTCTCTTTTCCATTTTTCTGGTTTAAATCCCTTTTGATTAAAATTTCACGACATCTGATAAATATATTCTTATCCTCTGTTAAGTGTACCAATTTTTGGCCAAGAATCTGGTCCACCCTCTATTGTAAGTCCTGATCAAGAAATCCAAATTCTATTTTCAATCACTCCCTTAAGAGCCAACTATTCACTCCCCAAATTTTTCTCCTGCAACTCTTAATTTCAATGGACAATTGCAAGGAAAACAAAACTGTTGTTCCTCTGGTCTTCAGTTCCTTTAACAAGACTACATAAGCACTGAAAAACAATTTAGTTTCCTTCTTGTAGTACCATTTGTCCCCCCCCCTCGTGAATAACCAAAATATTGTAGTTGTCATTAGCTTTAATATGTCTCATGATGCTTGCTGTTGGGTCTTGTTATTATGTCAACAAACATCTGTCTCAGTACTCCTGATCATTTTTAGTAGGTCAAATCCCTAATAACATTTGATTTCTTTCTTCATTATCTATAACAAAGTTGGGATGAGTCAAGCAATAATAAGGATTGGAAATAAACCAATTTCACCAAGATAGGGAATTCCTAGAACAGAAAACTTTCTCTACCAATGCAGGTCTCTGAAGATTTAGCTAGAGCAGTGGTCTCCAAGGTGAGTACCATAACTTGACCATGGATGGATGGGACACATGCAACCTTTCCCTTAGTAGTCAATCTCTGGACTTCTCTCTATCATAACCATTCCCACCTATCATTTATTAAAGCCCAGTATTTTCCTAAGCCAACCCCTTTCTAGAGTTGTACAAATTCCCAACTTTTCCCCTTCTGAGCCAAGCAGAAGAACAAGGTCCCTCAAGGCAATAATAACTTAACCCTATGATAGCAGCTACAAAAAGGCCTTTGGGGAAATCATCCTCCACATCAGCATACATATTAGAATGGAAAAAAAAACAAACATCTTACTGTGAAGAGTCCTTCATTTAGAGTCTAGAAACCACTGGCCTAGATCTCAGAGATTAAATGACCTGCCTGGAGTCACAGCCAATATTTGTCAGAGATGACTTGGACCTAGATTTTTCCAGCTCAGAGCCCACAGAGAGATCATGGATAAATGAAAACTTAGGCCTTAGATAAACAACCCAAAAAGCCTCAAAAGAGCTAAGTCTCAGTAATTCAAACTAAGTGTTAGGGCCTTAGGAGACAAGCTCTTCAATGACCACAGAAGGAGATGGTAAAGCAAATGTGAAGCCATAGATGAGGAACCTTCTTACATAAGAAGGTCAAAAAATGCTCTATGGATTCTCCACTAGGTTGAAGATTTTGTAATTATGTAAGAAATGTCATCAAATTTGCCACACAATTTATTCTTATTTGAGCATTAATTAGGATTTAGGTAAATATTCATTTAGAATTAAGGATATACTCAGAGCCACAAAAGATGTTTGGCCTTCAGGTTTCCAAACTGCCCTGTGGTATGAAGTCATAAAAGCACCCAATTCAGCACTAAATGAGAACAGAGACATCATTAAGCCCAACCTTCTCATTTTACAAAGAGGGAAACTGAGACCTAGAGAAATTAAGTAACTAAGATTATAAAAGTAGGAGAATTAGGATTTGAACCCAGATCAATAATAGCTAGTCCAAGGCTATTAATGAGGAAATGTTAAGAGTCAAATTGGGAGGGGTGGGGTGGGTAGATAGGTGGCTCAATGGATTGAGAATCAGCTCTACAAGTGGGAGGTGTTAGGTTCAAATCTAGCCTCAGACACTTCCTGGCTGAGTGACCCTGGGCAAATCATTTGACCCCCCATTTCCTAGCCCTTACCACTCTTCTACCATAGGATCAATACATAGTGTTGATTCTAAGATAAAAGGTGAGGGTTAAAAAAATCATCTTGGAAGAAGTCTAGCCTAAAGAAACTAAAAGTAGTCCTATGTCATTAGTCAGTAAATACAGTAAGGATAAAAATTGAGTCATCAATAAACTCAGACCCACCCCACCCCCACAATCCTACTGGTTCAGAGAATATTTAGTTAAACTTTGCATTTGCAAAGGTTAATTTATACTTGGTCTTTCAAACATATCCTTAGTATATAGGACACAATCTCAGAATATTTACTGTATTGGAAATGCAACTAAATCTCTCTCTGAAAATGCCTTCTCAGGCCATATTGGAAAAATGATACCACTGCTGCCACTGCCACCACCACCACCAGAGGATGTGATCAACAGTGCCACAGAACACAAGGTGCCCAAGAAAAACAGACACATCATTCTCTCCCAAATACTTCCCTACTGAATGGTGCGCCGGTAAAAAGACATATCCAAGCCACAGAAGTCACTTCTCTGAAAACCAAATGATGAAATGCCTTCCATCCTATTCCCTCAGGAAGTCTATTTGATTTCCAATGTGTTATAATTCTTAAACCAAGCTAAATTCATCAGCATATGTAAAAAAGTCTTCCTTCTCCTTAAAAAAAGAAAAGAAAAAGAAAAAAGCTTACAAACTCTTCTAATTTCTTCATTCCTCTTGGGGCTCTGCTCTAATTCTTGAAGTCATTTCTTCAAATCTTGAAGCTACCTTTTCATTGTGGAAGATGCCTTTGCCATCATTCTTCAGCAGCTTTCCCTACCTGGAAGATCTCTGTACCCCTGAGGTGGTTTCCTTTATCAGTTCCTTCTGGAACCTTCTAAGAAAAGACACAGGCAACCAGGGTCTCCCCTCTTCTCTGGGTGCTAATCCAAATTCTTCCCACCCTACCTGTGTTTTTCCACTTCCTTTTATATGTTGCTTTTGTAAAAATGGAGATTTGAACCCCGGACTTCAATCCCCAGAAGTCCTTGGCAGTTCCCAGAATCCCACCTGGGCCAAGAACAGAAATTGTATTTAAGCTGACTCTCTGCCTACTTCAGGTCCCTCTCTCAGCTTTCACTTCTAGGGACAGACGGCTCTCTACCTAGCCACCAAAATGTAGGTTGCATGTGCTATCTTATTGTGTATTTTCTTTATTTCTTAATCTTTAATAAACCTCTAAAATATAATACTTTTAGCAGAGAAACTAAATTTTTATCTTAACAGTAGTGGCAAACCACGTGGGTTGTGACGAAATACCCTCAATCTTTTTTAACTTTCCTAAATCTTTACTAAGTTCAGCCTTTAATAGCTAGTGCCCAGTTGTTGTTGTTGTTGTTTTTTAAGCCAAGTTCTTCCAAGAATGTTCAGAAAATCCTCTTGATCTGGACCTGTTTGATTCAAATTGCTCCTGCTCTGGCTGCTGCCCCTGGCTCACCTGGCTGCTGCCTGCAATCCCACCCAGCCCAGCAATTCTGACTCATTGCCCCAGGTCCAGGACTCACTTCCACCGGCTGGTAAAAATGGGGATGATTTTTCCTTAGGCTACAATTAGCCTCCTTGTGGACTGGGGGCAGGAGATCACAGGGAGGGAAAAAGAAAGAAAGAAGGGAGAGACTTTTCCAAACAGGAACTTACAAGCATGGGGTATTTAAAAGGATATCTTTTGACTGTACTGATAATTTTATTTATTTCACCTGAGTGCCAGGGGGAAAATTCAGCTCCCTACAACTCTTTAGCCAAATTTGAGATTCCTAAAGTCCACTCTTACTATGGGGAAGCAGCTCAGGGGCACAGTGAATTGAGAGCCAGGCCTAGAGATGGGAAGTCCTTAGTTGAAATCTGGCCTCAGACACTTCCTGGTGGTGTGGCCCTGGACAGGTCATTTAAACCCCATTGCCTACCCATTACCAATCTTCTGTCTTCTGACAATAGGCATCTAAATGAATAAAAAATCCAAGGAACTTTAAAGAGACTGGAGGTTTTATTTTTAAGGCATTTTAGACTCCAATGTTTTATAAAAATCTCTGTATTCTATTGCATTTGCTGATTGTTTTGTTTAAGGTTCAACTTTGTGATTTTAAGTTCATATATTACTGCATTCAATATTATTCTGTTACACTGAATCATTTTAATGTACTGGATTTAAATTACTGTTATATTCTGTTGCTTTTCCCCTATAACTATACTGAACAAACATTATTGAGTAAGCCCATATAAAAACAGCTTTTCTATTTTTGACTTTGTAAATTGTCACATAAAAGATAGATGGACTCCATCAGAAAATTGCTATAATAACCTTTGGAAAATTTAATGAGCTAAATATCTCAAATTGGTTTTAAGGGTTCTTTAGACATGATTTTTAGAATTTTTTTCTTAACAATCTCTGGTCATTTTGCCTGCCCCTAACACGAGGTAAGGCCCATTTTAGTAGCTGAAGTGAAATACAATTATAAACCCCAACTCCCACATTTATAAAAATGTGAATGGAAGTTGGGAAGTTAATCACAGGGCATATAGTACCCCTAAAAAGCTTCTCAAACAAAAAAAAAAGGGAGCATCTTTCATTTATACTCTTCAGCTCACTTTACAGAGGTTTGGGTTTTTTCTTAGACTCCTCTGCCACATTTTTTGCAATGATATGTAGATTTATTGATGATGTTCTAAACCCCAAATAAGTTTTACTTTGTTTAAAAATATGTTTACCAAGGTTGAAAGATTTGCTAAGTTTGTAAAAATTGTGACAAATATCCATCAGTTCATAGGTTTTAAAAATGCCATGCAGCAACTCACGTGAAATATGATAGTGGGTTTGGTTGTTATTGTAATTAACGGGGCTATTGAGAATTTGGGGGATATTGATAACTACATATTTGCACTACTGTTCAATTAATTTGTCTTGTACTCACAGTGGATCATGGCCAGATATGAAGAGGAAATGGATCTCATTTTTGGTGAGAAAGCCTTGTATTCTATATTTTCTTAGCTGACACAATGTGTCAATGATTATAAGTTACATTTTTATTTTTAAAACTTTTCTTATATTTTTCTTGTATGTGCAATATACTATTTCAGTATATTTTTCTCTCCTCTTTATATTTGAAGCACATGTCACCAGTATTAAGATTTTCTTTAACTTTTTTATTTTGCAGTAATATGATTAAAATACATTGCTATAATGTCAATGCATGCCCCAAAAGCTTGAGACTATAAAAATGATGCCACTAATTGTTTTAACAAAATTATGGGACTTTGCTTAATGATTCTGTCTGATTCCAGGACAAGATATACAAAAGAGCCATTGAATAGGGCCAAAGATAAACCAATCCAGGATGGATTGATGTACTTTTAAGCCAATACAAAGGACTTGAACCTAGTGTGAAGACTCAAGGTTGCTATGTTTAACATACATTAAGACATAGGCCTTCCTTGTATCCACACTCTCTCTTTGTGAAAATACTTACAGACAAGTATCCCTAACTTGGCTCCTACTTGGCTTCTATAATCAAGTCCCTTTTCTGTCTTTTCATAGTATGACAAACTTTCTGTAGTTATGGCTACTGACTGGGTAAATGCATCATTGCTTAGATCATTTTAATTGGGCCCTAATTCAAGGACCTGTTATAGATTTACTTTTCCTTTACTTGGAATTTTTACACATAAGACTTTGATAGTCTATATTTTCATCCAGAAATTATCTTTTTTATTTGGATTTTCCTGATATCTTTTTAATTCCTCTTACCAATTGATTCATATACCTCACAACTCAGCCATGCATCCCTAAGTGATCCTGTGTTTTTCAATCAATCTCTTCACGGGGAAATGTAAAAATATTATTATTTTAAATTGCAAAGTTTAAATTCCTTTTGAGAAGAATTTTAGGTTAAGAAACATACTACCTCTCTGAATCCAGAAACTGAACTATTTGGAGAAGACACCATGA
Organism: Monodelphis domestica; assembly: GCF_027887165.1. Taxonomy (NCBI): domain Eukaryota; kingdom Metazoa; phylum Chordata; class Mammalia; order Didelphimorphia; family Didelphidae; genus Monodelphis; species Monodelphis domestica. Next base: position 537,238,822 of record NC_077227.1, read on the forward strand.
AGATGCCTCCAGACCACAAGCTGCACGAGAAGACCAAGAATGAGCTTTGGGTGTGGTTGATTGAACATTTATTTTTATGTATTCTTTCATGCCAAAGGGGACTTCCCCCTAACTGGCTTTTTGTCAATGAGTCTAGCAATTATTGGTTTTGTTCTTTTTTCCTCTTACCTCAAATTATTGTAATATTTAAGTTGATTATGTTTTCGTGATTCTTTTGGGGAAAACTTTTCCCAAATGATCAAACGGTGAAATGTAAAAATGGAGATTTGAACCCCAGACTTCAATCCCCAGAAGTCCTTGGCAGTTCCCAGAATCCCACCTGGGCCAAGAACAGAAATTGTATTTAAGCTGACTCTCTGCCTAGAGACGCCTTTGGGTCTCTCTCTCAGCTTCCACTTCTAGGGACAGGTGGCTCTCTACCTAGCCGCCAAAATGTAGGTTGCACATGCTATCTTATTGTGTATTTTCTTTATTTCTTAATCTTTAGTAAACCTCTAAAAATATAATACTTTTAGCAGAGAAACTAAATTTTAATCTTAACATTTCCCCCATTGAAATGTAAGCTTTTTGAAAGAAGGTAAAAATTTTTTTTTACTTCTGTTTGTACGCTTAGCATTTAGCCCAGTGCTTGGCCATCAAGATGAATTTTCCAATAATAGCACTGAGTAGTTGCTTACTCAAAGATGACAGCCTTTTCCTCATGGTACCTCCAAATAAACTTTGGCACTGCTATGTGAACTTTTTGGTGTTCACTAGACAGCAATTTTACAAATTAAGGGCAAGGCAGGAATGAGCAAGCTAGATTTATGGGACTTATTTGCTTTTTATGGCAGTTTCATTATTTTGAAGCAATAAAGTAAATCCAACTAGATGATGGCTTGGAGTCAGGAGAAAGGATTCAGAAGCCAGCCATTCGGAGTGAGTTGAGAAAACATTTAGAAATAGGAACCAAGGGGATTCAAGGGAAACTTAGGTGCCAATTAGATGAAAATAGGGTATGCTAGGGGAACTAAATCTCTCTTAGCTATTGCCTCAAATCTGACAGGGTTTTGAAACTCCTGGACCATTTGTCATGATATGTATGACAGGCAGAAAGTGTAGTGGATAGAGCACTGGACCTGGAGTCAGAAAGTCTCATTTCAAATCTGTCCTTAGATACTTACTAGCTATGTGACCCTGGGAAATTCACTTAACCCTATTTGTCTCAGTTTCTTCATCTGTAAAATGAGCTGTAGAAGGAAATGGCAAACCACTCCAGTATCTTTGCCAAGAAGACCCCAAATAGGATCATGAAGAGTCTGACAAGACATGACAACAGCAGCACGAGCAGCAGAATTTGATTCTACATATCTAGAAGTATACCAGGACCACAGATGAAGAATGAACGCTCTTTCTTGTCTGAAACAAAGCGCCTACTGTTTAACAAGGCATTTTATACATAGATCAGTAGAAAAATTAGTAGCACTGAGTCAAGCTGTAAAAGCAATCCTAAAAACAGCATCTGCTTTAGGTCAGCACACAAGACTTCATTCTTAGTCATGGATCCTGAGTTAATAATGTCCACAGCTCTCTGGGAGTAAGAATAGAACTCTATGCTGTCTCATTTCACAGTCTGTTAAGCTGGAAGGGCCCTTAGAGATTATCTAATCCAAACTCCTTATTTTACAGAGAATATTGAAGCCTAGGGGGGAAATGATTGGTCCAATGTTACACAGGTAGCATGTTGCCTGTGCCAAGGGCTCAATTTCCTTGTCTACTATAAGAAAGCTGAAGTAAGTGACTTCTAACATCCCTCTTATGACAAGGAGCAGTCGAAATCTGTGCTGAGAGAGGGAGTGGCCACTTTAATGAAATCGCTGATCCTGGAAGATGGAATTGAGTATTGTATTTTTCAAAAATGTTCTAATGAATAATAAGGAAATAGGTTTTGAGTGATAATATGTGTATATCCCAGTGGAATTGCTTATCAACTCCAGGAGGGGGGAGGGAAGAGGGGAGAAAGACAACAAGAATCATGTAAACATGGGAAAAATTTTTAATTAATTGAAAATTGAAATAACATTTTTAAATGTTTTATGTTTGTTATATTTACTACATTTTAGTCTTAAATTTTTTTATTTAATTAATTAATTTAGGATATTTTTCCATGGTTACATGATTCATATTCTTTCTCTCCCCTTCTCCTACCCCGCTCCCATAACCAATGTGCAATTCCACTGGGTTTCACATGTATCATTGACCAAGACCTACTTCCATATTATTAATATTTGCATTAGGGTGATCATTTAGAGTCTGCATGCCCAATCACATTTATTCCATTTAAATGAAGTTATTTTATTCATTTTTTGTCATGACTACTCTTTTCATCTTTGTCACTTTCATTGCCTTTGTACTCCTCCCCAGCATGTCATATTCAATTGCATTTGAATTCAATTAAATTCTATTCAGCAAGCATTTATTAAGCTATGGATAAGGAACTGTGCCAGGCATTGGGAATACAAAGAGAAGAACAAAAATGGCTCTGCCCTCAAGGAGCACACATTGGACTGGTGCAAACATACACAGATATATAAATAAAAACTATTTGGTGAGAGGAGAGAGCACAAAAAACTAGAAAGATCTTTCATCAAAAGTAGCATCTGTCTTGAGCCTTGTAAAGGAGCTAGGGATTCATAGAGGCAGAAATGAGGAAGGAGTGTTGTAGATAAGGGACACAGCCTGAGTAAAATCATGAAATGAGGAAATGGAATGTCACACATGGGTTCTTTTTGACTAGAATGTGGAATATAAAAGGTGGAGTCAAATAAAAATAATCTGGAAAATGAATTGGAATGTGAAGAGTTTCAATGACAAACAACAGCTTATGTCTTAACCCAAAGGCAATAGTGATATTATCCAAAATTCCTTGAACAGAAAAATGACATTTTCAGAAAGTGAAGATTCAAACCCAGGACTTATGACCCTAAATTCAGTATTCTCTGCCTTATGCCATGCCATAGTGCATGCTGGGCAGCTAGGTCAAGCAGTGGATTGAGTACTGAGCCTGAAATCAGAAAGACTCATCTTCCTCAGTTCAAATCCGGCCTCAGACACTTACTAGCTGTGTGACCCTAGCCAAGTCACTTAACCCTATTTGCCTCAGTTCCCTTACCTGTAAAACAAGCTGGTGAAGGAAATGGCAAGCCACTCTAGTAGCTTTGCCAAGAAAACCCCAAATAGGGTCCAAGAAGAGTTGAACACCACCGAACAAAACAAAAATAGTGGGTGCTAAATAGACATCCTGATCATACAGAGCTCTGCCAAAGAAACCATCCACCATGTCCTTAGTGGCAATGATACTACTCTACAGGCATTCCTACACAACTGGCTTATTTTATAGGCAAATGCCTGCAGAAAACTATAGATTGCTGATAAAGATTTGGCATCAAATAAAGGTCTCTCTGTCTTACAGGGTCCCTAGTTTCCTTCCATTTACAAATGACTCAGCTTGTGGTCTTGTTTTGTTGATCACCATCCAAAAAGTAAAAAAAAAAAGTGACTCTTAGGGACTGGCAGAAAAGCCGGGTTTTGGCATGCAGAAAAAGTATGCAGTTTCCCCTCATTGTTAATGTGTGACTGATTTAGTCCCATAAACAGAGCTGCTCTCTCTTCGTTTCTATGACAACCCAGGCTGCAGTTGTCAGTAATTAAAATTAGCTTCAGATTGATCTTTCTACCAGGCCCTTTGTTGGCTAAGAAGGAGGTAGCTCTCTCCTGCAGTAGCCCGGAGGGAAGACGGAAGTGGATTTGGGGTTCTCTTGGCTCTCTCCTCCAGAGGCATCCATTAATAAAGGGGAGAACAGTCAAGATAGCTCTCCAATGCACTCTGGTTTAGAGTCATAGATCTTAGAGCTGAAGGGAAGCCTCTGAAGTCAGTTAATCCAATCTCTTCATTTTATAGAGGAAGAAACTGAGACCCAGAGAAAGCATATGGCTTACCTAAGGTCATCTAGCAGCTTAGTTAAAATTCTGGAATAAAAATCCAGATTTTCTGACTCCCAGGCCAGTGTTCTTTCTGCACTTGGAATTCCATAAACTTTTTTTAAGGTAAAGTTAAAAACAAATAATCATTACAGTTAATCTTTTTCAACCCTCCAAGGACAATTGTCTTTTATCTTAGCCTGCCAATATTCTGTTCCATGATAAACCCCGATCTCACTGTTATTGCTAAGAACTGAAAATAATAACCTTTTCTGAATAGATACGCATTTTAATTAGCACCTTCAAAACTTTCATCTAAAGGAAAGATTAAGGATCAAATTTTAGGCCCTGTGACAAATTTCATGGAGAAATGTTGGGGCAGAGAGAATCTTTTCAGACACCCTTCTATGCTACCATGTAGGCAACTATGTAATTTATCCATACATAGGGCCATATGTGACCATGATATAACAAAACTGTATAATAATAATAACAGATTCATATCACTTTAAGGTTTATCAAACATTTTTATCACAACTTGCTTTGGGAGGCGGATACTACAAGCAGATTTATCCCTATTTTATAGAGGAGAAAACTCAAGTTAAGAATTTCAGTGACATGTTGCTGGTAAGAAATAGAACAAGCATATATGAATTTGGTGGCCTGACTTTAAGTCTGGGAAACTTCCAGCCACATTTATCCCAAAGTGAACTTATTGGTTTTTAACCTGGTATCCAGGATTTTCCTTTGTTTTTTATATTTTGAAAATTTTTTCAATATAATTGACTTACTTTATAGCCCTATATATTTAATTTTATTCAAGGGTGGCATTCATGGCGGTCTCCATTCTGCTAGTGGGGTCCATAATACCAAAAATGGTTAAGAACTACTAATTAGTGATGCAGAGTTTGGCCACAGTATTCCTTCTGCTCCTCTTCAAGTGACTAGGCAGTCTGCTACAATGGAAGAGAATGGACTCTGGAAGTAATCTTCATGGCTTACCTTTACATCCCAAATAACGGGTTTACAAAGTACTTTACTCATAATAATTATTTGAGGGTGTCAATAGTATATCAGTTAAAAGATGAGGACACTGAGGGTCTAGAGCACACTGTGCAGCCAAGTGTTGGTTCTGAAATCAAATTCAGATTTTCCAACTCAAAATCCAGCAGAGTTCCCATTCCTCTATACTAACACATTAGCTTATAAATTTAGATCTAGAAATGGCCTTAGAAGTCATCAAGTCCAACTTCATTATATAGATAAAGAAACTGAGGCCCAAAGAGGTTAAGTAGCTTGCCTCAAGGTCATAGGGAATAAGTGGTAAAGCTAGGATTTGAACCCAGGTCCTCAGACTCCAAATCCCATATTCCTTCTTTCTTAACATTTGAGATACCTAGGTTAAGAGGTAAGAGTAGGAGGGGTAGCTAGATAGTAGATAGAAGATAGAGTACCAGGTCTAGAGTGAAGGACTTGGGTTCAAATCTTGCCTCAGATACTTCCTAGCTGTGTGATTCTGGACAAGTCACAACTCCAATTTCTTGTTGAGTATGGATTCCAAGACATAAAGTAAGAGTTTTTATAAGGAGAGACTAGGATGGGTTAGGAGTTTGTTTTCTCCCATACCATTTTCTGTTCTCTATTCCTAAAGGCAGAAAAGTCTTCACATTTCTCTTAAAATAATAAACATGTCAATCATCAAATGCCTCACCTATCAGGAGAGAAGGGGTTAAGTAAGCATTTATATAATGCTTACCCTGGGCCAGGCACTATGCTTAATAGTTTTACAAGTATTATCTCATTTGATCCTCACAAACAGCTCTACAAGGTAGCTGCTATTGTTATCCCCATTTTATAGTTGAGGAGACTGAGGAAATCAAAGGTTAAATGACTTGCTTAGGAGAGCATAGCTAGTGGCTGAGACAATTTTTTAAACACTTACCTTCCATCTTGGAGTCAATACTGTATATTGATTTCAAGACAGAAGAGTGGTAAGGGCTAGGCAATGGGGGTCAAGTGACTTGCCCAGGGTCACACAGCTGGGAAGTGTCTGAGGCCAGATTTGAACCTAGGACCTCCCATATCTAGGCCTGACTCTCAATCCACTGAGTCACCCAGCTGCCCCCCGGCTGAAACAATTTTTGAACTCAGATCTTCCTGATTCCAGGCCCAGCACTCTATACACTGTACCACCTACCGGAGCACATTTAGCTTTTTCTTTTAAGCAATGATATTCCCATCACCAATCACAAGCTGCTTACTGACTTTTCTAGCCTTTGGGGAAAGTAGCAGAGTGGTGTATAATACTTTTCCAAGTAGGTTTTCACAGTCAGGATTTTCCTAAAGAGCAAAGTCTGAAAGAATATTCCCTGCACAAGAAAGCAACCTTCAGTAATTTGATCACAGAAGCAAACTTATTCATCCCTCGACGAGAAAACAGAACACCATCAATCTATTATTGATTAATGTCTACTCTGCAATTTAAAAGGAAAGGGCAGCTCCACATAATGGTGATTCACAGTTTTATGTACAATACCATCTTTCTGTCCTATTTTGTATATGAAATGCTCATTTTAACTAAAGTTCAGAATTTTAATATAAATCTGAAAAAAAATCAGGAAAAATCCATTGAACAGAAAAGTCAGCAAAAAGCCCACTGTGCCTACTGATGAAACAATAGAATCCCTGCTTCGCTGGGCAGGATCTCTAGGGGAGAGAAGAGTGACCATCAGGCATACACATACATATACATGTGCACAAACATAGGATTCCTGGGCATACATGCTCATGCTCATTATATAGGCCACATGAAATATCTGCTGAGATTCCCTTCCAATCCTTGAATTCTCTGATTGCAAATCTGTGATTCTCCTGGCTACATATCCAAGATGGAAAAGCAGTGTGGTACATACAGTGGGTACTTACTACATAGCAGGCATGGTGAGTAGAATCCTAGACATAGAGTTGGAAGGAATCTCAAAGGACATCCACTTCAACTGCCTGATTTTACAAGTGAGAAAACTAAGGTCCAGAGAGTTCAGTAGTTTGCTGAAGATCATTTAGATAGTAATCAGGCAAGGTGGGACTTGAACCCAGATTTTGTGACTCTGGAGTTAAGTCTCATTTCACTGTATTGTGACTTCAGAGATCAATGTAACTCCAGTGCCAAACCCCTTGACATTGGGCAGACATTTGAGGTCAGACAATTCTTGCCCTCAAAGAGCTTATGTCATGTAAGGCAGATATATAGCATAGTGGATCAAGTAGTAGTCCTGGAGTCAAAAGCCCTGAGTTCAAATCCAGCCACAAGCACTTATTATGTATGACCCTAAACAAGTCACTTAAGTTCTGGATGCCTCAGTTTCCTCCTCTCTAAAACGGGGATAATCATAGCACCTACCTCCCTGGGTTGCTGTGTGTGTGTGTGTGTGTGTGTGTGTGTGTGTGTGTGTGTGTGTGTGTAGTGATTGAGAAGAACATTAACTAGAATCAGGAAACCCTATTGAAGGAGGTGGCACCTGGACAGCTAGCAGGGAAATACAAGGGTAGCTGCAGCATATCAGATGTGTAAGAAGTCCAAGAGAGATAGGAAATATCCATACCTACAAGACTTCCCCAGCTGACTTTCAGAGGATTGACATACTAGGAGAGACGCAGAAACATGACCACATCAAGAGAAACTACGGGGGATTTCACAGTGAAACCAAACCCTTCCTAAACTCTGAAGTGTGACCAATCTGTCATTGCCAAGAGTAAAGCCCGGTTCTTCCTCCTCCTTCAATTCTCTATCATTCACTTCAGCTATGAACCCATAATGGTGATAGTGTCAAGCTCCTCAGTAAGGGGTTCAGAACTGTCCCTTCTTTAAGTGCTGATTTGGCACACTATCCTGAGCTTCTCTTTTGCCCCTGGCCATGGTGCTGACATATGGGCTCCTCTTTGTAAATTTCCTTCCTCAGCTTTAGAAGTCAAAAAAGTAAATACATCTCAATATGTTAGAGATATACTGCATTTTTAAAGGAATAAATGATATTTCTACATTTAGTTTGCTTCTATTCACTCTCCCCACTGTGTTCAGGGAGGACTACCACCCCTGGTGAGAAGGCTTGCCAAGCCCTTTATGGGGTTACACACCCACCTTTAGTTGTCATCTTTCCCCCAACTCTCACATGTGGGTCCAAGAAGCTATAGTATATGCTGCAGTCAAGACCCTGGTAAAATCATCTCAGGAGATGGGCTAAGCCAGGTTCAGAGCAGCCCAAAAGGCTTTAAAACTGTGGGTGACTTAGGAAGATGTCTACCCAAAGCACAAGAACACTTCTTCTGGTGACAAATGAGAATAGTTTGTTCCAATGATCATGAAGGCAGTGGAGGCAGGTATTGCAGAGTATTGGGGGATTAATCATACATTGAAGATGGCAAGGTCATCCTCTGCATCCTGGGTCATCACCTCTCATTGTGACATTTGTCTCACCACTGGTCTTTGATGGCTCTAAAAGTGAGAATGAAACCAACAACTTTGTGCAATTCTGTTTCACTTAGATTCAATTCACTCAAAATCAAGACATAATTCACAGTGACATCATTGTTCTTCAAAACAAAGGATGAATAACAACAATATATAGATATGAATTAATTCTGGTTGTTTCCAAAAATCAACTATACTTTCAAGGAATGAATTCATTACAACTGAAGATATTAAAGTGTATAGAAGATTGGCTATATGAGAGTGCCACTGTCAGACCTCTAAATGAATTGGATTCCATTTTAGCATATAATTCAGTAACAGGCCTTCTGGGATTTATATCTTTCCACCTCTTTTGAACAAACAGCAGCAATGACCACAGTACCAATAATAGCCCATTTTTGAAGTGCTTTAATGTTCACAAAGCTAGAACCTTGTGAGCTAAGTATTGTTATTATCTCTATTTTGCATATAAAGAAATCAAAACTGAGAAGTTAAGTGACTTACTCAGGGTCACACAGTAAGGGACTGTGAATCTTGAAATTTCTCAGATTCTACCTTAGAACATTTGGTTAACACCATTCCCCATTTTAAACAGTGAAGCTACTTAGATCTAAAATGTGAGAACTCTACTTAGATCAGAAATGGGAAGACCTCTACTCTACCCCTTAAGACTGCTTTAGAGGAGAAAACTCCTTGCTAAACAATGAAAGTACTTAAATCCATACTTATAATAAGGCAAAAAGTTCTTTAAGCCATGCCTATTTTTAGAATTAATACAATGGGGGTGCTAAGTACCTATTAAAGGTCAGGCAACTTGTAAGTTTGCCAGGACAAAAAGGTGAAAAACTTACTAAAGGGATTAGTCGACTCAGCTGTGAATTCAGAATGGGCTGTCCTTTGGAAAACGTCTACTGTGATTGGTAGATGGAAGAAATTAGGGGAGGTGACATAGGAGAAAACCCCCTATATATAAAAAAGGAACCTCTTGAGAAGAGGATCGCTTGAGAAGGAGCTCTGGAGGGACAGGCTCTAAGGAGGGTCCCTAGAAAAGAATCTCTTGGAGGAACTCTCTAAGGAGGTCTCTCAAGGGAGGCTGACTCAGGCTGGAACTCCCTCTGGGGAGACTCTGTCCCCCAGAATCCTGGCTTGAACAGATCTTATGGTGAGTGATAACTGACTGACTGATCTTTTCTTTTAGGACTTAGGCCTGGGTTGGCCAGGGCTACCCTGGGCCGGTCTATCCTTTTCTCAATTTCCTTTTTCTCTCCTCTCTTTCTTTAATTCCTCATTGTATTATTAATTAAAATCTCTATAAAACCCAGTTGACTTGGGTATATTCATAATTGGGAATATTTCCCTGGTGACCACCTTATATTTGATTTAAAACAAGACACTGTAGTGAAAACATATTTTCTGCAGTCACAATTTACTCACCCACTCTTATATATACAACAATTTATATCTTCCACTATTTTACTCACTACAGTTTACAACCTCAACCATTTTAATTATTACAGTTTATGGCATCCACTCTTTTAAATGCCACAGGACTGAGGCAGCAGTTGATTTTAGGTATTCCTGATTCTGCCTATCTTGTCTCCCAGAATGAGAGAATGGACAGAGTGCTAAACTTAGAGTCAGGAACATACAAGTGAAAATGTGGTCCCTAACATTTCCAAGCTGTATGATCATAAGCAAATCACTTAACCTCTGTGATCCTCAATTTCCTTATCTGTAAAATAAATGGGACATATGACTAGATGACTTCTGAGGCCCTTCCAACTTTAATTCTATCTTTCTCTAACCCATTTATGTGTTCATATGTGGCAATTATTCTGTCTCTAGAGAGTTGACAGAATATGTCCACTAGCTTACCCAAATCCTGATACCTCTCTCCATGAAACTTTGAACAAATTCTATCTACTCTAGACATCCTTTGGGGCTAGGATCTCCAGATGCCCCCAGACCATCATGATGCCATGATGCTGTCATGAATCATAGGATCAAATTATCTAGAACCAAAAAGGATCTTATAAATCACCTCATTTTATATATGATGAAAGTGAGACACACACTATCAAGCCATTTCTTGATAGCTCCTAATATCAATCAATATTAAATACAACAAAATTAGAATGCAACATGCCAGTTTCTTGGAGATAATTGGAATAGAATTTGACATATGTTGCAACTAACAGAGTGGATTTTGTGATCTCTGTTCATTGCCCCATATAGTCAGTAATCCCTTTTGGAATTACTCTTTTTTATCTAAGGTCTTTCCCTCCTTTTGCCTCTCGCTATTCAACCCTAATAATGCTTGAATTAGCCTCAGGGATTTCCAATAGGTATCAATGTTGAACTCCTATTAGAAAAATCAGTTAATCTTTATATCTGCTACCACCTAAGTGAGGTTTCAGTGTGTGAGGGGGAAAGAAGAAAGCTAAATATATAGTCAGAGAACCTGCACTCTATCACACATGCCCTATGTGAGTCAGAGCAAGGTATTTCCCCTCTTTGGGCCTAAGTTTACTTTTGGAAAAGTGAAGAAGATTCATCAAAGACAATGAAATCATCCTTGCTGTTATAGTGCTGCCTATAGAATTCTCAAGAACTCAGCAAATACAACACAGTATGATTAGGGCAAGTGCTAACGATTTAATAATTTGGTACCTATCTACAGTCCTCTTACTTCTACTGATTTTATATTTTTCACAATCAATGGGATAACACTATTTCAATCAAAAGGAATAGCATATTCCAACTAGGAGACGTTTATTATATGAGACAATTGTCCCATCAAGAATGGAGGCTGTATCTTAAGCTATATTGAAACGCCCAATACAGGACGGGGTCCATAGGAAGCTCAATACATTGCTGAATTGAATTCAAGTTTATAAAAACAAACAAAATCCCTTTGGGGAAAGCCTTGAATAAATGTTGTAATATATTCAGATCCTAGTCAAGTCTAATTCTAATGAATAAATTTTCACTCTCAGTAACTCTTTCCCAAGGCCTTAGAGCAGAGACAAACAGTCCTGCTTAAAGGTTGATCCAATACATTCCAATCCTACAGGCCATGACTGTCTGGGAATGGCCCAATCAATGGCAGTCTTGCTTGGATGGAGGGAACCTACAAAGTGATTTCTACCAAAGATGGATGTTAATTAAAATGGCCAGTTAGAACAGCTGGAGTCCCACGAGGCCAATTAGGCTTCCTACTCCCCTTCTGAGTCCTCTTTTCAGATAATTTATTTCATCAAGGTAGGCACCTCTTCCTGACCGAAGTTGACTTGGCATGAGTTGACTCATAAGATGTTCCTTTGCCTGTCAGATTCCTCTTTGTATGATTATGACTTTTGTGCTCTCCCACCCACCCCACCCAGAAGCGTATGCTTGAGGAGGGAGGAAAGAAATGTGGTTATCAAGGGCAGCTGTATTCCCCTAAGTTCAAGACCCCTCTTTGCTATCCACTGAAATAACTACACTGAAATAATATATATAACTAAAATAATAGCAGCATTGCTCTTGCTCCTGCTAATTTCCCTATCACACATATACATACAAATACATTTCTATTCATGCACCTTCATAATTACAGGTACGAAAGACATGATTATTAGCAGCAATTTACACAAATATATATAAACAAGTCACACATAAACATGCCTGCTTACTCACTCATCTATGCACAAATATACTCACATTTTTGCACATACATACATGCACACATAAATATACACAAATGGACATTTTATAAACACTCATATATACACACGTACCTGCCACAAATAGAAAGTAAAACCACATGAAAGCAACATCTTCAATAGCATCAGAATTACCCTCCCCCACCATCAGAGGCTGGGTGGCATTTTAAGTAGTCCAAAAGGATCCAGTCTTCATGACCCCAGTTAGCCAGGCACAGTGTCAAATATTCCCATAATGTGAGTCAGTCATCCTCAAGACCTTTTGGAAACAAGAACTGAGTTAGGGTCTTATATTGCCTGCAAAGGATCACACAGTCTTTTTTTTTTTAATTTTAAACCCTTACCTTTCCTTTTAAAATCAATACTGTATATTGGTTTTAAGGCAGAAAAGTGGTAGCACTAGGCAGTAAGGGTTAAGTGGCTTGCTTAGGGTCACACAGCAAAGAAGTATCTGAGGGCAGCTTTAAATGCAGGACCTCCCACCTCCATACCTGGCTTTCAATCCACTCAGACACTCAGCTACTTCCTGTACATTTAGTTTATCTAATTATCTAATTAACTCAATTACTACCAGTTTTCCCAGACCAAAGAACCCTGAGAGGTGTGTTAAAAAGAAAAATAGGTGTGTTGATGAAAAGGAGGAAGGAGGGTGAGGTTAGGAACATCCATCAAGCCTTTTCTCCTTCTGCCCAACGGTATGATCTTCTTCTCCCCTGACTCCCACAGTACTTTGCCTATACCTTTCTCATATACTTATCCCATTCTTCTTTGTGTCATTATTATCTGTGTATGTGTCATCTGCCCTATTAGATTGTAAACTATTGCAGGAAAGTCTGCTTCATCCTCATTTTTGTCTCCTTCATAGCATGTAGCAGAAGACCTTATCAGCAGTAGACATGCACATACACTTGTTGAAATGATCAAAATGCCTCCATTTCATGGCTTTGTGTTATTTTTAATTTTCTTGGTTTCTAGATTTTGATGAGTAATATCAGGATTAACCTGATAAAACAATGATGTATGCCCTGGAAATGACTCTGAAAATGTTCCTACACAAGAACAGGTCTGACTAACCCTGAGTAGTCTGAGAAATAGGGAACCAGCCCTGGGACCCTCTGAAATACCTCATCTATCTTGCTGATTACCAAGTCACTGCCCCTGTTCCTGGCACTCTCCATCTGCTTTGTGCCTGGAACTCCTTACCCATAACATAGCCTAATCCCTTCCTGGATCAGTCCATTGAACACCAGTTGCCTGCCTCCCTTTGTTTGAAAAATATATGAACAAATTTTCTGCTATTTCAAACTAAACCTTTCAGCAATAGGTTGGACTGCTTCATATGCATGTTGTATTTGCTTAGTAAAAGTGATTCTTGACTATACGGGCACAGTTTCCCCTCTAGTTTTCTTCTTGCAGTGAGAGAGATTTGGGTCCTGTAGAGGTCCCTGCTTACCATGGTATCTCTCTGGTTTGGGGAAAGGAGAGCCAATGTCCTACAGGGCTCATGTCTCAGTTTGCAAAATGTTCATCTTTCTTATGAGTTTGAGCAGCAGTAGCCATGTTTTTCTCATCACCTTGCATTAAACATATCCATATGTTTATCCACATAGCAGATCCATAGAGCTAGAAGAACCAATCCTATGCCACAGTACACAGTAAATGTACCATTTAAAGATTTTTCTCAACCATAAGCATATATTCATATTCATACCTACATATACAAATATATATATACACATATATGTAGGCATTTTTATAAATACTCCTATAATTATGCACATGTACACTCCACTATGGCTCCCATCCTGATTTCAGGACTGGCCAAAGGACAAGAGTTCCTACATTCACACCCTTTTCCATAGGGCAGATAGAACCCCTCCCTATAGATAATTATATACTTTCAGAAGAAAATGTTTATGATATCACCCATTAACATGCCTAATATACAGGTCCTCAGCTGAGTGGAAGGTAGCCAAATCCAAAAGAGAGGGCAGTTTGCCATGGACCACCCAGGGCATCAGAATCAATTTTTGCAAAGCACACAGTCTTCCTCAATAAAAAGACCTAGGTTTTCAAGAGACAGTTCAAGATGACACAAAGAATTAGCTTCCTCTATTCTTTTTCCTTATCAGCATCCTTATCTTCTACACATTCCTCTAAGCTTTGAAATCAGACTGAAAACTAATTTGCTTCCTTATCTCAGTCCCTTAGCTATCCATATCTAATAGTCGGTCTGAAGACAGACCACCCATCGCCATAAGAATTACTCTTATTTCCCAACCAGGAATTTCTCTCATTATTGACATATTAAAGTTCAGTGTCACTGAATGCTCCAAGCATCAAGAACAAACATCTGTCCTGCCCCCCCCCACACACACACCCCTTGTTTCCTGGAGGTGATGTTCCACTCAGATTCATGGAGAATACCCAAACTCTAATACCTTATTCTCTAAGCATCAGACAACATGAGTGGGAGTATCTCTCAAAATCCCAAAGCAACCATGTCCATTGTCACATGATTATTTGACAGTTTTAGAGATGCTAGTTATAGCTATAAGACAAGTAAAAGAAATTGAGGGAATAAGCATAGGCAAAAAGAAAACACAATTATCTCTTTTTGCAGATGAGATGAAAGTTTGTCAAAAGAATCCTAGGGTCTGCTCAAAAAATTGAAATGGTAAATTTAGGAAATAAAACAAACCCACACAAACCATCAAACTTTCTCCATATTATCAACAAACTTAGGAAGAAATAGAAAGAAAAATTCCATTCAAAATAACTACTGAATGTATAAAATATTTAGGAATCTACCTACTGATACATTGAAGAACTACATAAACATAACCACAGTCTTTTCAGAAATAGAGGCAGACCTAAACAAATGGAGAGATACTCACCATTTATATTTGAGCCATGTCATTTTAATTTAAAAAATGACACTGCTGCCCAAATTAACTTACTTTTTCAGAGCTTTACCAATTAAGCAACCAAGTAATTTCTTTGAGAGCTGGAAAAAATAATAACAAAATTCATCTGGAGGAACAAAAAGGTCAATATTCTCAAGGGAAATAATAAAAAGGTGTGAAGGAAGGATGCCTAGCAATATTATATCTCACTATGACAAAGCAATAATCACTAAGATTATCTGTTACCATTTGAAAAACAGAAAAGTCTATCTAACAAACAGATTAGGTACAGAATATATATATATATATATATATATATATATATATATATACATATATATATATATATTTAAAACCCTTACCTTCTGTCTTAGAGTCAATACTGTGTATTGGCTCCAAGGCAGAAGAGTGGTAAGGGCTAGGCAATGGGGGTCAAGTGACTTGCCCAGGGTCACACAGCTGGGAAGTAGGTACAGAATATAAAGAAACAAATGAACATAATAATAAAATCATGCTCAATAGACCCAAAGACTCTAATGTGAAATAAATGCTAGAAAATCTGAAAAGCAATCTGGCAGAAATTAGGCTTAGACCAATATGTTATATCACATACCACAAAAACAAAGCATCCCAAAAAATTTGAACCAGCAACTCATACAGAGTTTGTCTGTGCTGATTTACCCAAATAAAAACTTAGTGAGAAGAAGTGAAGGAAGTATTTTACAGTAGGAAAAGCATTGCACTGGGAAGTTAGAATGTCCTAGTTGTCTAGTCTTGCAATTTCCACTTATTAGCTATGTGATTTTAAATTACTCTCCCAGTTTCAGTGATAAAATTAGAATGTTGTTAAATGACATGTGGAGTATTGTATTTACTTTTGACTACTACTCTTTAAGAGGGACATTGACAAACTTCTGAGAATCCAGAGGAGGGTTCAAAAATCTCCCAAGAGACATAGTTAATAGATGTGAGGACATTATAGCCTAGGAAAAAATAAGGAGACATTAAAATAGCTATCTTAAAATATTTGAAGGGCTATCATAGGGGAAAGAGATTAGATCTATTCCTTTATCCCCAGAGGGAAGATCACTGGGTGGAAATTTTAGGGAGACAGATGATGGAAGAGAATTAAAGATCATTTACTCCCACAACTTTATTTTACAGATTAGGAAACAGACTTACAAAGCAATAATGTGGACGATGACATTAGGGTCTTGTCCAAAAAGGCAACTCAGGCAATCTCTGTGGTAAGGAAACAAGCTTTATTAAGAGGGACAAAGGCAGTGGAATGGCCCTGGAGATGGAAAGGCCCTGGGGGGATTTCAGTAATACTTTTTAATCTTTCTTAGTTATCAGAGAAGGGGTCAATTGGATAGTCACAGCCTTGCTATTCCCAAGGCACTGATGTCACTTTAGCCCTGGTTCACTTTAGTTCACATGGCTTTACCCATGATTCCCCTTGTTTACCTATTTGGGGGTTGAAAACCACAATGCAAATGGGATGCTAAATGACATGTTAAATACCTCAGGGCAACTTTCAGGCAAATTTTGGCTAGTTCTGTACAGGCTCTAAGGAGGGAAAGTCCCTAGTCTACTGTACCTATGATTATTGGCTGTTGCAGAGCTCCTGCCTACATCCTTTCATCAACTGGTCAACATTTGTACATCAACCTGTGTGCATGGAAACCCACATCAATAGTGAATGCTAGTGCTGAGATTCAAAGCGTCATCAATTATTTGCCCTCATGACTCTTCATTCCAACCTAGTCACAATTCCCCATACATACATTTTTCTAGCATCCATTCTACTGTATCCCTATCTTCCTTAGGCTGACCTTCCTATGTGGAATTATCTAGACCCTCACCTCTGCCCTGTAAAATCCCTACTTTCCCTTGAGAGTCAGATGTCAATCCCAAGGAGACCTTACTTGGTTTCCCCAGTAGTTAATGCTTTCTTCCAAAGGAACTTAATTTTTGTTACTTTATATTTTCTTATCTGGGTCATGCCATATTATGTGCTTTCTATCACATCACACTGTGTATATAACAGCTCCCTGAGCTCTAAAAGTGTTTGAGCAGAGGCTGAAACTCAGAGATGCTATAAAAAAGAATGCTATATAACATGGGAATCTGAACTAGATGACCTTTAAAGTGCTTTCCAGCTGAGAGTCTCTGATTTTTGTTGCATGTTATATTTCTGATAATCCTCTCATATTTGCTATTGTGCCTGACCCTCCTCAATACCCACCAAAAGTTGACAAGGCATTTTACAGATGAAAACAAAGAGGTGACGTCACTAAAGTCACAGTAAGTTATTGCCAGTGCTAGCACTAGAATCTAAGTCTCCTGACTCCCAGGCCAATGCTTTCAGACGGAGGCAGTAGCAAACAAAGGTTTTTCTATTATCCTCACTACTTTTTATAGAGGAAGATTATTCACCATATCTCTGTATTCCAGAATCAAGAGAGATGGCAGTGGATGTACCTATACACAGAAGCAGACAGAGAAGCCTTCCTGGGGTAGATTCAGTCTTAATTATGGCTGACATTTCAGAAGCAGGAACTTCTGAAAAGCACCACTTGTATCTAAGGCTCTGGCATGCCATGCAACATATGACATCCTTTTCCATCAATGCTCTTGCAGTTATCTACAATGAAGACCAGCTCCCAAACACTACAGGTTGACATTTCCATGCTCATCCAAGCACATGTCCCAGTGACACTAGAGTCATGGCTGATATGATAGACAGTGAGTGGTACATAACCCTCCAGTAGCAGCTGCCTCCTGCTTTGGGTTGCTTCAGGTTCACACCTGGCAGTTATCCTAATAAGCTATTTTGGAATTGCTTCTTCAAAGGCAAGGAGCAAATTAATCACGCCACAGCAGATAATTTCTTCTCTTCCATTCCTAGGGAGCAGGATGGAATAGAGGGAAGGGCACTGAGTGAGGAACCCAGATCTGAATTCTAGTTATGTTTCCAAGACATTATGATTCTATAAGATTCAAATATCTCAAATAAAATAGAAGTCATTTAAGCAAAGCCCCTTTACATTACAGATGAGAAAACTGAGGTATCCAACAATACTGACATTCTTGCTATAATGCTTGAACTTGACACTACATCCCTTAACTCTGCCTTTTGTAGAGAAATATTCATTCATTAATTAAGAGTTTATTAGTAAATAGGGTTAATTAGCAAAATTTATTGATAGATATAAAAGAGAGATAAGAGACATGAGTGAGTTGGGATTTCTTTAAATATGAATAGAATCTCAGAGATGATTGATTGATGGGAGAGAATTTTCCCAACGAGCTTTGAGGAAGACAGTTGGACCAATAATCCTCTTTTTGGACTGATCTCATTCAAGGAAGATTGCCCAAAGGGTGACTCTGTGAGGTTGGAAAATCTTGGTGAATTCCTATCCTGAAAAACCATCTTATCAGACCAGAGGAGATTGTTGGGTGCAGTACCTGTTTTTGCCCCAATAGGTAGCAGCAAAGTCTGACCTATTGAATGGAGAAGGAAGTGAATTTCTGACCAGCTGGAAATCAAATCTGAGCAGCAGGAAAGATAACGCTGACTTATATTTTAGATTAGAATTGATAGTTAAGGATTTGGGGTTTTAGATAAATAGGAAGAGAGGATAGTCTTGACTCTGTCGAAGATGAAGCAGGTCCTCACAGACCAGATTGGCTGGGTGGTTATAAATAGAAATTATTAGAATAGGGACCCTACATAAACATAAGACTTACTTTTCTACCTGCCTTCCTTTTATTTTCCTTTCCTTAATTTTACACCTACAATAAATAGGGTATTATATAACTGGCCCGAATTGAAATTCTTTTAAACTGCTTTGAGAAGCCATCTTTCTCAACAGTCAAAACAACAGCCTGTTCACTCAAGACACAGGTATTGGTAATACCCATACCAATAATCAAGGGTTCAATACCCTTACAACACTTTGTACTACAAATCCTAATGATTTTCCTCCTCTGGGTCTCCAGGATTCCTTGACTTCCTTCAAGTCTCAGCTAAAATCTCACCTTCTACAAGAAGTCTTTCCTGGTCCCTACTTCTCTTCTCTTCTACTAGCACCTTCCCTCTGAAATTATCTATTATTTACATATTTACATGTTTTCTCTCCCTTTATAATGTGACTTTACTTAGAGTAGCATCCATGTTTTTGCTTTTCTTTGTATCTTTAGCACAGGGATAGCTTACACACTGCTTGACATAGTATGTGCTTAATAAAAGTTTGTTGACTGACTAAAATAACTGCTCTAAGGTCACATAGGTAATAAGCAGCAGAACTCGGATTTGAACCAATTTCTTCTCACTTCAAAATTCACTTCTCTTTCCACTATAACACACTATTCCTTTACACAAAGGATTTATTTGAGACCCACCAGAAAATGATCTTAGAAATGAATTTTTAAAAAACCTCTCTATCCCCAGCATCTAAATGGACTCTGGATACAGTTAAGCTCAAGAAACATAAATTGTGTGATTTCTAAGGCTCAGTGCTGATTTGGATTTCAAGAAGAGAAAGGTAAGGTTCCTACCCTGCTGGAGTCTAACAGGGGAGAAAAGATACCCGCACAAAAAAATCATAATCTAAAACATAGTATGTCAAATGACAGTGGAGAGACACAAGATGCTACGAGGATTTTGAAGTGAGAGTAATCAGATCCATTGAGGGAAATCAGGGAAGACTTCATGATAGAAGAACCATTTAATATGCACTTGATATGAAACTGATATGAATGAAAAAGGTATGAAATTGAATCTGGACCAGAGATTAAGAACACTGAGAGAAACTGGGGGAAATTTTAAAAACAAAGTCCATGTCCAGATTCTACTTCTGGCTTCAGTAATAGAAGGTCACAAGAAAGAAGGGATGACCAGGACTTAAGTTAATGAAGAAGAAAGAACTTGTGAATGTGATTTGGAGAAATTTGGACTCATGAAAAGGGTCAAAGGTAGAATGTGGAGGAGTAGAAATTTGGGAGGATTTGAAGATATATCAGCTATAGGAAAAGAAGGATTAAATCTAAAGGATGAAAAGAACTAAGAAGATAAGCCTTGGAAAGAAGGACTAATGAAGAAGTAATAAGAGCTACTTTGCATAGCAGGGTAAGTTTTTTTAAGGAAATAAAGCTTTATAATTTATTTATTTAGAATATTTTTCCATGGTTACATGATTCATCATTTTTCCCTCCCTCCTCCCAGAGCTGACAAGCAATTCCATTAGGTTATACATGTATCATTGTTCAAAACCTACTTCTATGTTATTCATATTTGTAATAATCTTTTAACACCAAAACCCCAATCGTATCTCTATTGAACCGCATGATCGATCATATGTTTTTCTTCTGTGTTTCTGCTCCCACAGTTCTTTCTCTCAATGTGGATAGCATTCTTTCTCATAAATTTCTCTGGAATGTCCTGGATCATTGCATTGCTATTAGTAGAAAAGTCTATTATATTGAAATTGTGCCACAATGTCATTCTCTGTGTACAATGTTCTCCTGGTTCTGCTCATTTTGCTCTGTATCAGTTCCTGGAGGTCTTTCCAGTTCACATGGAATTCCTCCAGTTCATCATCCCTTTCAGCACAATAGTATTCCATCACCATCAGATTCTACAATTTGCTCAGCCATTCCCCAATGGAAGGGCATCCCCTCATTTTCCAATTTTTTCCACCACAAAGAGCTCAGTAGCTATGAATATTCTTGTACAAGTCTTTTTCCTTATTATCTCTTTGGGGTACAAACCCAGCAGTGCTATGGCTGGATCAAAGGGAAGACAGTCTTTTAGCGCCCTTTGAGCATAAATCCAAATTCCCCCCAGAATGGTTAGATTAATTCACAACTCCACCAGCAGTGTATTACTGAGGAAATAGAACTTATTATACTATTTCTGTATTGCAAAAATTACTAATATGGAAATAGGTATCAAGTGATGACATTTGTATAATCCAGTGAAATTGCTTGTTGTCTCTGAAAGGGAGAAGAGAAGGGGGAGGGAAAGAAAATGAATCATGTAAACATGGAAAAATATTTTTAAAATAAAAGTTTTTAAAAGGGAAATAAAACTTAGTAAAGCAGGTAGTAAAGAAAACAATTTGGATGTGGCTATTACGTTGTTCCAACAAATTAAAAGAATGGGTGGCTTTCAAGTTGTGAAGGTGTGGTCAAAAGGTCTTAATTAAGTGTTTAGGAAGTGAGGTATAAACACTCACAAGCAGTTTAAAAGGAAGACTGAGTTTCTCATTAAGTATCGACAGTTGTGATGTCTGTATTTGTACCACAGACAAATGACTCCTATTTTTATCTCCTAGAAGAGAGGGTCTTGATGAATACCTCTCCACATTTAAATTAATAAGAGATAATAGTATGTTTCTTTTTTTAAAAAAGGAAATGAGACTTTAATGGGTAAAAAAGGATCTGAATAGTGAAGAAGACATTTGACCTCTGGCTGGAAGTTAGATATTGGAAAACTTCACATGGAGAAGGAGGTGGGGGGAAAGGATAATTATACACTTGGAACTAAAAGAAAAATTTTTGAAACAGCCTGAAGGGAAGGGAGATGGATGCTTTGAGGAGGAAAAAGCCATTTGTCCTCCAAGAAATGATCAAATAGAGCCACAGGAGCTATCAGATGAGAGATCATCCAACAAGGATTGGAAAAGAGAAAAGTGGTGGTGTTTGGCCACTCTCCAGTCAGTTTCTTTGTCAACCTGATAATATTTTAGAAAGCTATCTTTCAGGAAAATGTACCTAAGAAACAACAGAGAATCTCCCAAGACTCATCAAAATCTGCATCTCATGTGTCACACTGGTAAAATAAAACTAAATGAACCTTAAAAAGCATTACCAAAGATTATGAAGTCTTGGGCATGAAGTAAGATCAGAGGAACCAAGGATATGTTTTCCTCAAAACTACCCGTTGTACATAAATGATGCAGAAGGGAAAAAAAATTATTCGAGAAGTGAATGATGTTTGAGAATGGGGTTTGGATCTGAAGACCATTGTTTATAATATAGGAATGACAGATCACCAATCAGGAATTGAGTATATCTAGTATATGGTGATAAGAAAATATTTGCCTATTATCTTGCAAATCTAATTTTAAAAATATTTTACTAAAATGGGTGATGAGTAGCTAGGTGGCACTATGGATAGAGTGCCAGACGTGGAATTAGGAGGACCTGGTTTCAAATGTATCCTCAGATACTTTCTAGCTGTGTCATCCTGGGCAAGTTACTTAGCCCTCTTTGCCTAGTTCTTGCCCTTCTGTCTTAGGGTTGTTACTAATACAGAAAATAAGGGTTTAAAAATAAGATAAAATAAAATGAGTAAGGAAAGGACAAAACTAGTTATGAATATCCACCAAACTAAATGACATAGAATACAGTAAAAACGAAAGAACAATAGTTAAGACACCAGTAGTTGTTGACAAGACACAAAGCTGAAGAAAGAAGCAAATAGAAAAACCACAGCTTCAAATACCTATGTTTAAAATTAAAAAAAAAAACCCACAACATTGAAGAGAGAAAAAGAAGAGGAACTAGAAGTCCCAATGAAAAGGAAGAAAATTTGATCTCCAAGTTTCGATGAGTCATTGGAATGTAGTTCCAGATGTGTATGTTTTATTTAAAAGAAACAGGATCAGTAGAGAATAGGATAGTCATTGCATGACTCCAAAAGGGGGCAAAATTTATGTTGAAATTTGTTATTACATTTAATTAGGAAAATAAAATATCAAAAATTTAAAAATTATAATAAAAAATTTAAGTGCAACTTTCATCTCTATTTCTCTTCAAAAAAAAGAAATCTGTAACCTATAGGTTTGTGATTTTGACTTCAATTCCTGAAAAAAATTCAAGAATGGATCATAAAAAAAATGATTGGGAGCCTATGGAAAAATAAGCAAGGCTTATGAGAAGTCAGCAGGTTTCATCAAGAACAGGTCACTAAACAAGGTTACTAATCTGATCAATCAAGTTGATGCTGTTTAGCACAGCATTGCATAGAGTATCTCATGCAAAAACTAGAACTAAATATTGACGGATGGAAGGAGACGCCAGCATCAGGGTTTTAAGAGGCTTTTTAAAGTAGCCAGAGGATGCCCATTATCACCTCTACTATTTGACATTGTACTAGAAACACTAGCAGTAGCAATTAGAGAAGAAAAAGAAATTGAAGGCATTAAAATTGGCAATGAGGAGACCAAGCTATCACTCTTTGTGGATGATATGATGGTCTACTTAAAGAATCCTAGAGAATCGACCAAAAAGCTAATCAAAATAATCCACAACTTTAGCAGGATACAAAATAAACCCGCATAAGTCATCAGCATTTCTATATATCTCCAACCCATTTCAGCAGCAAGAGTTAGAAAAAGAAAATCCATTTAAAATCACCCTAGACAATACAGAATACTTGGGAATCTATCTGCTGAGAAAAAACACAGGAACTATATGAACACAACCACAAAACACTCTCCATACAATTAAAACTAGATCTAAATAATTGGAAAAACATTGATTTCTCATGGGTGGGACGAGCTAACATAATAAAAATGACAATCCTACCCAAATTAGTTTACTTATTTAGTGCCATACCCATTGAACTACCAAAAAACTTTTGTACTGAATATGAAAAAAAAAAACATAACAAAGTTCATTTGGAAGAACAAAAGATCAAGGATATCCAGGGAAATCATGAAAAAAAAATGAAAAGGAAGGAGGACTTGGAGACCCAGATCTCAAACTCTACTATAAAGCAGTGGTCATCAAAACAATTAGGTACTGGCTAAGAGTCAGAAAGGAGGATCAGTGGAATAGATTTGGGGTGAATGACCTCAGCAAGACAGTCTATGATAAGCCCAAAGATCCCAGTTTTGGGGACCAAAACCCACTATTTGTTTTAAAAAAACTGCTGGGAAAATTGGAAGACAGTATGGGAGAAATTAGGTTTGGATCAATATCTCACACCCTATACCAAGATAAACTCAGAATGGATGAATGACCTGAATATAAAGAAGGAAACTATAAGCAAATTAGGCGAACACAGAATAGTATACTTGTCAGATCTCTGGGAAAGGAAAGACTTTAAAACCAAGGAAGAGCTAGAAAAAAATCACAAAATGTAAAATCAATAATTTTTATTACATTAAATTTAAAAAGTTTTTGTACAAACAAAACCAATGTAACCAAAATTAAAAGGGAAGCAACAAATTGGGAAACAATCTTCATTACAAAAACCTCTGACAAAGCTCTAATTACTCAAATTTATAAAGAGCTAAAGCAGTTGTACAAAAAATCAAGCCATTCTCCAATTGATAAACGGGCAAGGGACATGAAAAGGCAATTTTCAGTTAAAGAAATAAAAACTATTAAAAAGCACATGAAAAAGTATTCTAAATCTCTTATAATCAGAGAAATGCAAATCAAAACAACTCTGAGGTATCACCTCACACCTAGCAAATTGGCTAACATGACAGCAAAGGAAAGTAATGAATGCTGGAGGGGATGTGGCAAAGTTGGGACATTAATGCATTGCTGGTGGAGTTGTGAATTGATCCAACCATTCTGGAGGGCAACTTGGAACTATGCCCAAAGGGCACTAAAAGACGATCTGCCCTTTGATCCAGCCATAGCACTGCTGGGTTTGTACCCCAAAGAGATAATAAGGAAAAAGGCATGTACAAAAATATTCATAGCTGCACTCTTTGGGGTGGCAAAAAATTGGAAAATGAGGAGATGCCCTTCAATTGGAGAATGGCTAAACAAATTGTGGTATATGTTGGTGATAGAATACTGTTGTGCTCAAAAGAATAATAAAGTGGAGGAATTCCATGGAGACTGGAACAACCTCCAGGAAGTGATGCAGAGTGAGAGGAGCAGAACCAGGGAAACATTATACACAGAGACTGATACACTGTGGTACAATTGAATGTAATGGACTTCTCCACTAGTGGCAATGCAGTGATCCTGAACAACTAGGAGGAATCTACGAGAAAAACCACTATCCACATTCAAAGGAAACACTGTGGGAGTAAAAACACTGAAGGAAAACAACTGCTTGAATACATGGATCAAAGGGATATGGTTGGGGATGTAGACTAAATGAATATCCTAGTGCAAACATCAACAACATGGAAATGGGTTCTGATCAAGGACACAAGTAATACCCAATGAAATTGGGTGTGGGCTGCAAGAAGGGGGAATGGGGGGGGTAATAATGTGATTATTGTAACCAAGGAATAATGTTCTAAATTGACTAAATAAACTAATTCAAATGGAAAAAAATAAAGTAGCCAGAGACTCTCTTCTCTATCTCTCCATCATCCCTCTCTTATTGAAAATGGGGACCAAGAAGAAGAGAGATCAAGTTGGCTCTCTTTCCATATTTTGAATTTCATGAGAGTATTTTCTTCTCTCTCATATGTTATATATTTGTAGTGTGAGAGTGGCAAGAGCAGAAAGTCTCAAAGCTAAGTTCTTAAGTAAGAGACAAGTCTGGGGTCTTGACTTAGTGGCAGAAGCAATCCCTTGATGATCTGACTAGCTCCAGCCAGCCCACAGAAAGACAGAAACTAACAGACTCCCTTCCTAGGGGCTTCTGTTTCCATGAGAACACATAGACAAGACATTACTGTCATTGAAATTCAAACCCAAATAGGCAAGTTCCAAAGAAAGCATATCAATACACACAGTAGGACAATAAGGCATAGTAGCCCAATGCTCAAGCTGATAGGACACATATGCATCCAGGTCACATTAGCTGTGAGCATTCTAACCATAGAGTCTAACAATGTTTCATTAAATAATTCCCTACCTGGCCAAAACATAAGCCAAGAAGAGCCTGATCAGATCAAGTGGCAGAATGTGCTGAGTGTCTGCAGCTAGTTTCTATTAGAGATTAATTATCTCTGGGGATACCATGGAGAGAGGAGAGCCTGTCAGCTGGTGAGAGTAAAACCCTACCTTTGGCTCCTTTTCATTGTTTGACCTGCAACTTTAAGTCTATACTCCTCTTGGAGAGAGAGAGAGAGGAACAGAGTGAAGTAGAGAGATAGGGGAGAGGGCAGAGGGAGGGAAAGAAAAGCAAAGAGTTAGAGAGGGGGAGACAAGAGACAGAGACAAAGAGAAGTGTAACATGTAAACCCATCTAGCTTTGCATCCAACCCTTAAGGGACATGTTACTAGGAGAGCCAAATTTGGAGTCAGAGAATATGAATTGGAATCATGATTCTGACATTTACAAAATGTGTAAACCTAGGAAAGTCACTTTTCCTCTATGACCTGTTTGCTTGTCTGTGAAACAAAATCCTTGGAGTAGTCATTAAATAGTTTCTAGGAATTTTCCTGCTCTAACCCTATTATCTAATGAATGCTCCTGGTTGATTCATGGTGTTTCCATTACCATCACTCTTAGGCAATAGAGCTTGGAGGAATATATTTCCAACGTCTTTGGAGATTTGGAGGATTAGGCAGTCAATAATCCCAGCACAACAGATCATTCAATTTGAGAGGGATCAAGACCATCTAGTCTAATCCCTTCACAAGAAGAAACTGAAGCCCAGAAAAGGAAAGAGATAATTTATGTAAAATGCCTATAAATCTTTTTCCCCTTTTTTTATTTAGAAAATTTTTCCATGGTTACATGATTCATGATTCATACACACACACACTCTCTCTCTCTCTCTCTCTCTCTCTCTCTCTCTCTCTCTCTCTCTCTCTCTCTCTCTCTCTCTCTCTCTCTCTTTCCTCCTCCCTCCTGGAGCTGACAAGCAGTTCCACTATTTCCATGTTATTCATATTTGCAGTAGAGTTATCTTTTAACATCAAAACCCTAATCACATCCCCATGGAACTACCTGATCGATCATATGTTTTTCTTCTGCATTTCTGCTTCCATAGTTCTTTCTCTGGATGTAGATACTATTCATTCTCCTAAATTCTTGTCCTAGATCATTGCATTGCTGCTAGCAGAAAAGTTCATTACATTTGATTGTGCCATAATGTATTGGTCTCTGTGTACAATTTTCTCTTGGTTCTGCTCCTTTCACTCTGCTTCAGTTCCTGGAGATCTTTCCACTTCACATTGAATTGTTCCAGTTCATTATTCCTTTCAGTACAATAATATTCCATCCCCCTCAGATACCACAATTTGTTTATCCATTCCCCCATTGATATATACCCCTTGTTTTCCACTTTTTTTGCCACCACAAAAAGCACAAAAATGCATGTAAATCTTAAAGCAATATACACATAAATAAAGGTCTTCAAATATAAATATAAATAACCAATTTGTTCAGGCCTCAGGAGAACCAGGTTCTAGTTCATTCTGCTGCTTACTCATTGTGTGACTATGGGCCCATATTATCATTATCATTATCATCATTGTATTGGCTCAAGAGTATTGGCCAAAGGTCATTTAAAAAGTAAGTAGTAGAATAAAGACTAGAATAGGGCCATCTAGGTGGAACTATGGATAGAATGCTGGACCTGGAGTCAAGAAGATTCATCTTCATGAGTTCAAATCTGGCTTTGAACAGTTACTAGCTGTGTGACCCTAGATAAGGACTTAACCCTTTTTTGCCTCAGTTCCCTCCCCTATAAAGTGAGCTAGAAAAGGAAGTGTGTAAACCACTTCAGGATCTTTGCCAAGAAAATTCCAAATCAATTATACACAAAGGGCTTTAAAAGATTGCCTGACCTTTGATACAGCCACACCACTGCTAGGTTTGTACCCCAAAGAGATAATGAGGAAAAAGACTTGTGCAAAAATATTTATAGCCGTGGTCTTTGTGTTGGCAAAAAAGTGGAAAATGAGGGGTTGTCCATCGATTGAGAAATGCCTGGACAAGTTGTGGTATCTGATGGTGATGGAATACTGTTGTGCTGAAAGCAACAATGAACTGGAGGAATTCCATGTGAACTGGAACGACCTCCAGGAATTGATGCAGAGCGAGAGGAGCAGAATCAGGAGAACATTGTACGCAGAGACTGATACACTCTGGCAAAAATGAACATAATGGACTTCTCTACTAGCAGCAATGCAATGAATGACCCAGGAGAACACCAAGGAAATCATGAGAAAGAAGAGTATCCACATCCAGAGAAAGAACTGTGGGAGCAGAAAAGCAGAAGAAAAACATATGATCAGTCATGTAGTTTGATGGGGATATGATTGGGGTTTTGATGTTAAAAAGTCACTCTACTGCAAATATGAATAACATGGAAATAGGTTTTGAACAATGATACCTGTATAACCCAGTGGAACTGCTTGTCAGCTCTGAGATAGGGGAAGGAAAGAGGGGGGCCATGAATCATGTAACCATGGAAAAATATTCTATCTTAATAAATGAAAAAAAAAAAGAAAAGAAAAACAAAAACCCCAAATGAAGTAACATAGAGTCAAACAAAACTGAAAAACTATTGCACAACAAAGACTAGAGTCCAGATCTTCTATGACTTGAGAAGATTGGTCATCAAGATGGTGATTGCTTTTTCAGATTTCTTCCTGCCAGGTCTCTGAGGTCCACATTTGCTGGATAGGGTTGCCCCTTGAAAAGAAATTCTACTTTCTATCTTACCTCCTCTGTAGCAGCCAATCAGTCTCAGGTGTGAGTCTTCCCTCTCTTCTTCAGCAGTGCTGCAGCATTTGGAATCTGGGATTAATGTACTCCCAGCATTATGACCCAGTGAAGAGGGTATGTGAGCTGCTCTAAGTGATGCTTTCTTTGCCTACTAGCCGGTCATTTCTACTTCTGCCAGGAAGGCCTCAGACTTTCTTTCTGTTCCCTAATTGTCATCATCATTAAGTGATTTGCTGATTAACTCCCAGACAGTCCCATTAACCGTTATTACTTTGGGAATGGAGAATGTAGCTCTGTTCCAGACAGTGTCTGTTACACCATTATCAATCCTCTGTTCCCACATTCCAAGTCAGAACTGTACTTCCCTGAAATGTGTTCTCAATGTGGTCTAAAGTCAATATAGTATAATTTTCAGCTTATTCCAAAGGTGTTCCCACACTTTGGTAGTCTTTAATGTGGATTATTCCCATGAAAGAGTCCAGAGCTATGCAGGTATCCAAATGAGCCCCTACAATGCAGCAGCTAAGGCATCCTCCTCTTACACCTAGGACCCCAATGATAACTATCCAAAATTCAAGGTATTCTAAAGAGAAGGGGAAGGAAAGGGAAGGGAATACAAGTTAAGATAGTGTCTATTATGTGCCAAGTACTTACTAAACTTTCTTATAAATATTTCATTTAATATTTACAACTCTGTGAGGTAAGTGCTGGTGTTAGTCCCATTTCACAGTTGAGGAAACTGTACATACATTTCCTTAACCAGTACTTACTACGCCCCTGAGAGAACTTGAAAGGGACCTTAGACATCATCTTACTACCAGTACCATCCCAGACCTTCTCACATGAAAGGCTGTTGTCAGAACTTCGGTGACCCCTGTCCTTCCTCAGTGATAATGAGGTCTCCCAACAGAGGTTTTGCCCATTGTTCTTTCCAAGGTCTTCTTGGTAGCCCTAAATGTCTCCTTTGCATTCTGCTGAAAACTGGAAGAGATGCTGTGATGAGGCTTTAGAGAGGACTTGATGAAGTAGATGAAGTTAGGAGGGTCACTAAAACTGTTCAACCCTCTGACTCAGATATCCCAGTGCGGCATACCGTATAGTGGTCAAAAACTGAAAGAAAGATTCCAAGATACCTAAATATTTAGGGTAACATATTTTTGTGTTGGAAAACAAACTGGAACTAAAGTATGTACCCATCAACTGAGGGTTAGTGAAACAAATTGTGATAGGCAAATTTATTGGAATATTATTAGTCCTCAAGTAACAACAAATATGAAGAATATAGGGAAATGTGAGAAGACAAATCATCTTAGTCTACATATTATCATTGAGAAAACTGAGGACAAAAGAAATTAAGATACTTGCTCAAGGTCACACAGATATTGTCAACAGGAAATTTGGATGACTGAGTTTACATCTACCCTTTGAGAAACCTCAGTATCAACCACCCCTGTTTTGAGGTTGAACTATGGACTTTAGAGCTGTTTGGGAACCCTTGGCCTAGGTGGGATTTGTGGACATAGCTAATGTTGAGTGCCTTTTATTTGTTTTAGAAGCTTCCCTTATTTTGAGTCTCCTCTCTGGAGCCCAGATCCTGAGTTTGACCCTTGCCTTTGATGTGATAAAGCTGACCTCTAAGTGATAGCCCTGAGGCTGGCTGCAAAGAGGTTTGCAACCTGTTTGTGGTTTGTCTGCAGGTTTACTATAGCAAATTCTCCAGAGAGTATGAGACCCCCCAAGTTCCATCTCTCTTCCCAGTTGGCATTTAGCATGGTGTTTTTCTCCCTGCACAGAGTTGGCATCAGAGCTGGCATTTGATGTGGTGCCTTCTCCCAGGGATATGGTTCCCAGAGTCCCCAGGGTGTAGACCCTATGTGGTATGTGGTGCTGGACTCTGGTGGTGGCCAGTGGTGGACCCTAGCCCTATTCCTGATTAAAGACTTGGGTTTTTCTGACTACTTTGGTAGTTCTGTGTTATTTCCAAGTTAACAATAGTGTTCATGATAGCCAGGATTTGATACTAGATCCTTTGAATCCAAAACCAATCCTTTGTTCATTATCCCTGGGTGGGCTATTTTTCCCACTTCACACATGGGGATCTGAGGCTTAGCAGCCAAAAACTGATTTACTCAAAGTCAAGAAGCTTTGCAGAGATTGATCTAGACCTCAAACCATATCCAATATGTCCAGTTCCAAGCAGGGATAAGGAGCAATGAGGGTATACTTTGCTCTGACATTAATCATTCACCAAGAAAGCTACATATCTATGCACATAAAAGTGTTCTTGGCCACCAAATCTGCCGTTATCTGTTCATTTGAGGAGGTCAGCATCTTTTTAAAGATAAATAATATGTAAAAGAACAACCTGCCTGTTGTGTGACAGGTCTTAAGTCTTAGAAAAAAATTAAATCATCTTCTGAATTGTAGAGATAAACAAGGTAAGTCAATTATATTTTTCATGCCCTAGGGGAAAAACTGTTTCGGCTTTGGATAAAGATGAGAGTTTTCTATTATTTACAACACTATGTAATGCATGGAACCGGTTAGTCTCAAGAATTATATCTCCACTCATTCAAACGTTACTTCCATGCTTCCTTTAATCAGGGTCAACAGGGATTCTTAGCCAATTGGATTGCCTGGAGTAGAGTGGCAAGAGTTAACTTATCATGGAAATAGTCATTCTAAATAATGTCAATACTCCTAAGCAATTCTCTAAAACTAAAATTATCAGATAGGTAGTCAGTCAGTCTCAGTGAGAGAGCACTGCTAGGAATTTCCTAGAGTAACAAAATTACAGGTGTAGACCCAGCCCCTTCCCCAAAATATTCTGTTCACAATGCAAAGTTCAAATGAACACCAGAACTGGTGACCCCTCTCTCCATTTCCATTTTTGTCCAAAGAGATGGTTTGTTGACATCTCATCCAATTTTCAGGCTTAGTAATTGGTCCTTTCTGGACTTCTGGGACCCAATCTGGTGGTCAATATATCATCCAGTCAATAAACATTGATGTGCCAAGCACTGGGCTACACCAGGGATAGGAAGAAAAGTAAAAGACTCACTCCCCTCAAGATCACAGTCTAATGGGAAAAGACCTGTCTAAAGAAGCTGAAGAGGGAGGGTACGCAGTGCCGGAGGGGGTCAAAGGAGAATATACATCCTATCAAACTGACTGCATGACCAGCCCAGGACCTTACATGAAAGGTTGCTGCTGCTGCTACATCTGTGAACCCCCCACACACACATCCCTCCGGCCCTTTGTCCATGGTAATGAGGTCTCCCAGACAGGTTTTGCTCATCATTCTTTCCGTGGTATTCTCAGGGACCCCAAACGTCTACTTTGTATTCTGTCTAAGACTAAAAGACATCATTACTGCGATGAATAAGTAGAGAGGACTAGATAAAGTAGATGAAGTTAGGAGGGTCACTCCTCGTAAGTTACCTATTGACTCAGATATCCTACTTGTAGGCATATTCCCCCCAAATGGTCAAAAACAGAAAAAAAAAGGCTCCATAGATACCTCAACAGAGAGGGTGGTACTTTTTGTGTGAGAAAATAAACTAGAACTAAAATATGGGCCTATCAACTGAGAGACAGCTAAACAAATTGGGACCAGTAAATTTAGTGGAATATTATTAGGCTCTAAGAAACAACAAACTTGAACAATATAGGGAAATGTGGGAAGACATAAATGAACCAATGCAAAGTAGGCAAAAGCGGACACCTGGCAGCCAAGCAGTGCAGTAGAGTGTTTTAAATATAATTATTTATTTTAAATATTAAATTAAATATTATATTAAATAAATATAATTAAATATAATTGGGGTGAAGAATATCTGCGTGTGAATCCTGCCTCAGACATTTACTAGGTGTGTGACTCTAGGCAAGCCCCCTAGTCTCATTGAGCCTTGGTTGCTCACCTATAAAAACAAAAGTTTTAGACTTGATAGTTTCTAATAGTTTCTAAGGTTCCTTCAAATATATAATCTTATGATCTCTAGTTTCAAACTTCCAAGTAGGTCTCTGTCTCCAACACTGTCAGGATGAATTTGTAGATTGATCTCCCCTACCACAATCCAGACTAAGTATTTCTCCCTGAGGCAGTACTCCTTATTAGGCTAGAGGCTTAGAAGATGACCCAGTCTCTCCCAATTACCTTTCTGGTCTTCCTGAATCCTCCTGGGGACAACTGGGAGAGGTTGTTCAAATCCTCTAGTATTTCTCCTTCAGGCAACTAAGGAAGGGCAGGAAAAACAAATGTGAGTTGCTACTACTACAACAATCTCTCCTCTCTCTCTCTCTCTCTCTCTCTCTCTCTCTCTCTCTCTCTCTCTCTCTCTCTCTTCCTTTTTTCCTTCTCCTTTCCTCCCTTTCTCTTAATCTCTCTTTCCCTCCCTCTGTCTCCCTCCCTTCTTCCCCTCTCCCTCCTTTCTCTCCCTCTCCCTCCTTCCTTCTCTTATATTCTCTCTCCCTCTCTCCTTCCCTTTCCACTCTCCCCCTTTCTGCTCTCCCCAGCTCCAAAGAGAGAACACCCAGAAAAAAAGAAATTTAGCAGTCCTTGCCATAAATGGTGCACAAATGTCACAAAACCTGAAAAGTCAGAAAAAGTGAAGAATCAAAGAATCGAAAAATCATCATAAGGATTCATGACGATGACAATCTAGTAGCCTATATTATGTGCAAGTACACCTATGTAAGTACATGCATGTGGCACACATAGGGCAAGTACCATTGTGGTCAATAAAGCCCATGAACATGGTGCTTAACTGTCAACATGAAATTTGGATGCCTCCGTTTACCCCTGCCCTTTGAGAAACCCCAGAGCCAGGCAACCTTGTTTTGGTTTGAACCATAGACTTTAAAACGGTTGGGAAACCTAGTGAGGGTGGGATTTGTGGACATCATGGAAATGTTGAGTGCTTTCATTTGTTTTAGAGACTTCTCTTATGTTAAACTGCTCTCAGGAAGCCCAGCTCTTAGTTTGATCCTTTCCTTTGTAATTGTTATAGTTGACCATTCCCAGATGCTCCCAAGGCTGGCTAAAACCTCTTTGCAGCCTGCTTGCAGTTTGTCCATGCAGACTTTCTGTACCTAGTTCTCCAGAGGATATATAGGACCCCCAGGTTCTGTCCCTTTTCAGAGTTGGCATCAAGTGTGGTGCCTTCTCCCAGAGATAGGGTTCCCAGAGTCCCAGAGTCCTTGGCTTCGTGTGGTTTTTAGGAATCTGACTGTGTGGTGGCCGATTATTGAACCTATCCCTATTCCTGATTAAAGACAAGATTGTTCTGTTATTTCCAAGATAACAAAACACAAATGTACAAGAAATTGTGGCAGTAATACAAATCTTACTGAGCACGTATTTAGATTTTTGGCTGAGAAAATATAGTCACCAGAGATGTCTATATCCAAGCCTCAGATACCATCTACCCAAGCCCCCTACAATATGGTTCTGAGATGAGCTTCCCAATCAACCTTACCTTCCATGGAAAAGGAATCAAAGGGAACCCTGAGCACTTCTTTCTCCTTTAATGAGTACCAAGATTAGAGCTGAGAAATAGGTGTGAGATGATGTAGTTCAAGCCCCTTACTCAGAAAATTGAGGATCAGAGAGAGGAAAAGACTTGACCAGTAAGTCCTCACAGGTGGAAAGCAGTTAGTCAGTAAGCATTTATTAAGCACCTACTATGTGCTAAGGGTAAGAGTAGTAGAAATTAATGATTCCATGTCAGATTCAAAAGAGGTCTCCACTGGAGTATGCTGTTTACCATTTTTATCAATTATTCGTTTTACAATAAGAGATTCTCTTCTCATATAGTTTGATGAAGCCATAGAAATCATAGAATCTATTCACTGAATATCTAATAAATATTTAAGAATTTTCCTACAACAATGTGTGGATAAGTTCTTTAATCAACTTGGAAGGATTTCAGGGCCTTGGCCATGAGATAAAAGCAACTGACAACACCCAATGGGGAAAGGAGAGAATGGAAATGGAGCCTCTTCCTTTTAAAGCAGGGACAGAGTGAGAGGAGGTGGTGTTTAGCCAGAGGAGAGAAGGAGGATGGATTTAGTCTTTCCCCCCTCAGCCCTCTCTGACTAGACCCCCTCACTATGGCTGCCTTCAACTCCTCCTGCCAGGCTCTCTGGGATTTCTGTTGGAAGAGGCTTCAGGTGGTAAGCCTCTTTCTTCTGGAAAGAGAGAGACCACTTCTCTCCCCCCTCAATTCAGGCTGTCTTCTAATAAAGCTGGAGTCAGTTCTGGGTCCTAATGACTTAGTTTATTCAAGGGAAACAGGAAAGTGGCAGGGCTGGTGAAGGGTAAAAATTGAGATTCTGGAGGGAAAGAGGGAGAGGGGGTCCCTATCTAACACTTCCCCCCAAAAGTTAGACAGCTCAGGTCTGATAACCTGAACCCCTGAAAGGTTCAGAGTAGAGAAACCCTGGTTTCTTGGCTGGCATAGCAAATGTCCCCAAGTTTAAGGTTCAAAAGGAGCTGTAGAGATCTTCCTTGTGGACTGCTTGTCCCTCAAAGTCCTTGTCTATTGGTTGGGGTTCTGGAGGATCTGGGATCAGGAATTCAGGGAGAGAAAGATCACTGACTTTGAGATTCAGTCAGAGTTAAAAAAAAACAAACCCTGCTCAGGTACTCTCTGCAAGGAGAACCTTCTCCTGCCTGGATCAACTTTTTCTCTTCCTCCAAGGTTCAAAGTTCCTTTTTGCCCATGCCAGCCTCACTACTTGCAGGATTCTTGCAGCTTTTCCAAGCTTATCCCCAAAGTTTCCAGATTTCTCTCTCTTATAAGGAATCTGTACTTTGTATTAATTCTAAGATAGAAGGAAAGGGTTTTAAAAAACCCTGACCCCCTTGAAGTAGAGAAGAAAGACTCAAGAAAAGAGGAGACTTTGAAATCCAGGTAAATGGACTACCCAGGAGAGAGGGAGCTGCATATGTCATTCACCAAGAAAAGGAATTTACAAGCCCTATAGCACCAGGAATTATTATTCTGTCATCTAATGTCATAGCTTTTGACAGCTAGATGGTGCAGTGGATAGAACACTGGGCTTGGACTCTGGAAGACTCATCTTCATGAGTTTAGATCTGGACTCAGACACTTACTAGCTTTATGGCTCTGGGAAAGTCACTTAACCCCTGTTTGCCTCAGTTTCCTCTTCAATAAAATGAGCTGGCGAAGGAAATGGCAACCACTGTAGTATCTTTGTCAAGAGAACAACAATTGGTGTCATGAAGTGTCAAACACAACCAAACAACAACAATGTGGTAGCCTTCCAACTTTGGGTCCTCTGAAAATATACATGCCAAGATGTAAGATGTAAGCTCTTGGAAGGTGGGGACTATCTCACCTTTGTATTTATAAACCTATCATCTAGCACACATTAGGTATTTAAATGCATTATAATTGATTGATACCAGTTATACCTTTAAGTGCAGCACTCCCTCCCAGGTTTTTCTCCCTGTCCTCTTCCCTCCCCCATTTTCACTAGAACTCACAGTTAGAATTCAAATCCAGAATATTTATTGAGTACTGACTTTACAAGGCCCTACCCTCAGATTTGGGTGTTGGAGAAGGGGCTACAGAGATGAAGGAAAAGTAGAGGAAATGGGCAATAACAAGATGTGACCACAGAAAAACAAGAGAAAATAAGAGCACATAATGAAAAAACATATATTTGTGCCCCATAGAGATTTGGGGGAAAGGGCACCAACTGTCCTTTAAAGCTGGTAAAATGTAACTTAATTTAATTTTATTTCTCTTATAATTTAGTTTTTTTAAATCTATCAACCCCAAGAGCTTTTTCATTTCTGAAATTGAACCAAAAATGAAAGGGCAAAATAGTCTTTGCCCAAATTCCCCATTATGTTTGATTCCTCTAAATCACTGACAAGCTGGATGCAGAAGAAAATGATTCAAAAGCTTTTTTCCTCCATCAGCTTTATTGTGCTTCCCAGAGTCACTTTCAGTATAAGATCCTGAGAAAGGCAGTGAAGTCCGCAAACATTTATTAAGCACCTACTATGGGTCAAGCCCCCCACTGAGTACCAAGGATACAAAGAAAAACCAAAACAATCCCTGCCCTCAAGAAACTCGCAACCTAATAACAAACTCCGTGTGTGTGTGGCTGTGTGTGCGTTTGTGTCCTGGGCAAATTGGAAATAATTTCAGAGGGAAGACAGCTATCGAGTTTCAGAAGACCTCTAAGAAGTGAAATTAACAAACATTTTTAAGTACCTTCCAAGAACAATAGGCAACATGGTATAGAGGAAGACGTTAGGATCAAGAAGACCATGGTTCAAGTACTGTCTCTGAGACATACTAGCAAGTAACTTGACTTCCCAGGAAACTTTCTAAGTCTCTAAGTTTTAGAACAATTACTGATCTGCAGAACAGGGTCACTGATGAACAGTGTCACACCATAAGTTCTCCAAACCAATAAAGTCAAACCAATAAGGTCTGAATGAACCTCTATCCTCCCCACTCCAAAAGGCACAAGGCATTGTGTTAGGTGCTAGAGATACAAACATGGAGAATAGCAGAGGCTTTGCCCTCAAATAACTTCAGATCTATGTAAGGTCTTGCAACATGATATAGAATAATAAAAAAGCACAAAGATGAATTCAAACAAAGGGCTATGAAAAATTTTAGGAGAGAGAGATCATATGAGTATCAAATAAGCTAAAATAGACATCCAACTGCAAGAAGGCAAATTTAACCTTATAGATGTAAGTGTGACTTAATGGAATGAGAATTATAATTGATTATGACTCTGACAAAAGTATGTCTTATTCAGAAGAAACAATAAGAGGGATGGAGTAGACAGTTATCATTATACACACACTCATAAATATTTATATTCTTGTTTTCTATCTTAGAATCAATGCAAGTATCTATAAGAGTGGTAAAGACTAGGCAATTAGGGTTAAGTGATTTGCCCAAGGTCACACATTTTGCCCCTTCATATTTTTTTAAGATAAAATATGTATTTATTTTGGTGAAGAAATATAGGAACTACTCTAAACAAAACTAGTGGAGAATATTTCTATAAAAAAATCTGTGGAGGGAGGAAAATAAAAGTAATATTGTCATCAGTAGATTATATTACATGTCACCTGGACAAAAAAAAATAGGTAAAGGATCTTAAGAAGGGTACTTAGGGGCAGCTAAGTGACTCAGTGGACAGAGAACCAGGCCTAGAAATGGGAGGATCTTGGTTCAAATTTGACCTCAGACACTTCCTAGATGTGTGACCCTGGGCAAGTCAATTAACTCCCCTTGTGTAGCCCTTTGTCATCCTTCTGTCTTAAAACCAATACAGACAGTATTTCTTCCTATTTTCTTATTCTTCGGTATTTCTTATTATCTTCTAAGACAGAAGTTAAGGATTTTTTTAAGATGACACAATGAGAGGGGACTTCAATTATTCAGACACATACTCAAACTCCCTCTTTCTGAAGAGAAAAGCAGATAATTTCTTGACTTGACTTTGCTTAGATGATAATTCCATCTTTCAAAAGAAGGAAGAATCAAGACAAAAAAATTCTAATTTTTGCCAGCAAGGAAGAACTGTTTTCTGAGTTGGAAATAAAAGAAATTTTGATGAGAAGTAAACATTCAACTTTAAAAAAAAATTGCTAGAGAAGGAGGAAATAAGGAAATATTAAGCAATTACTCCTTGCCAGTTACTGTGCTAAGTGCTTTGCAAATATTATTTCATTTGATACTCACAACTACCCCTGTGAGGTAAGTGCTATAATTATCCCCATTTTATAGTTAAGGAAACTAAGGCAGACAGCAATCTAGTGATTTTCCCAGGGTCACATAGCTAGTAAGTGTCTGAGTCTAAATTTGAAATAAAGTCTTCCTGACTTTAGCATTCTGTCCAATGCACCACCTGGGCAGGAATGGAATGGGCAGAAAAGGGAAAGGAAAAGAAAGTTACACATAGTCTTCCAGAAACACCTGCGTAGAGTAGTTGAGCTCTATACAAGCATAGATGAACATACTGAAAACTCATGGAAAGCAGATTTCTGAGATTTATCTAAAAAGGGTGGGTAGGATTCCATAAGCCAAAATTCTTCAGGGAATCGGCTTTTAACAATGTGCTTCTACAGACAAAAAGAAATTCTGGTAATGAGGAAAATGGAAAGTTACAGCAAGAGGCCCAAGCGTATGAACAGGAAATTTACTGATTTAGATCATAAAAACACCTGATTAGATCCCCCTAGATAACCATATGAAAGACTGTCCAAAATCACAAAGTATAAGAAAAAGGTGAATCACAACAACTCTGAGGTTTTACTTCATACTCGGTAAATGGTCTAAGATGACAAAA
Source organism: Monodelphis domestica (assembly GCF_027887165.1). NCBI lineage: Eukaryota > Metazoa > Chordata > Mammalia > Didelphimorphia > Didelphidae > Monodelphis > Monodelphis domestica. The sequence goes on from NC_077227.1 coordinate 537,277,822, forward strand.
AGTGAGAGTAATCAATGTGGGGAGAGTTGTGGACAAGCATTAGTGTACTGTGAGTGGAATTGGGATTTGGTCCAACTTTTATGGGGGAAAAAAGAGAAATTTTGCTAAGAAAGTGATTAAAATTTTCATTCATTTTGACTCAGAGATAATACTGTTGACAAATAACCCAAGGAAGTCAGTGATCAAAAAAAAAAAAAAGACCCTACATCCAGGAAAATATTTATAGAAACACTTTTTGTAGTAGCAAAGACCTGGAAGGAAACTCCATGACTATCAAATGGGAGATGTCTCAACTAACTGTGGCACATAAATAGCCTGAACTGTTTCTATACAGCAAGAAATAATGAATGCAGAGAAGCATGTGAAGACAAATGACAAATGAAGGGATGCAAAGTGAACAGAATCAGGAAACCAATACACATAAAGACTACAATGATGTAACTGGGAAGGACAAAAACAAAATCAAAACTGCATGGCTATGAAATTATATTGACCAAGCTTGACCCCACATAGACAGCTAGTTAACACAGTGGATAAAACGCAGGGCCTTGCATCAGGAAGATCTGAGTTCAAATCTTGCCACAAACACTATCTATGTGACTAGCTGTGTGATCCTGGGAAAGTCACTTAACCTTTGTTTGCCTCCATTTCCTAATCAGTAAAATGAGGATAATCATTGTACCTATCTTCCAGGGTTGTTGTGAGGATCACAGAAGATAATCATTGCGAAGTGCTTAACACAGTGCTTGGCCCATAGTAAGCACTTTATTAATGTTGGTTTTTATTACATGTGTAATGAAAGCTGTCTCCCAGTGAGGTAACATGGGGTTGTCATTGAGTGATTCAAAGGGAGGCAAAATAGACATCTCTAGTCTCTTCTCTCCTTACCCTTCTCCAAGGGAGACCTCAATTCCTACCAGAAGGGAAAGCAGGAGGTTAGAGCTCAAAGCCACTCTCCTCTTCTCCAAGAGAAGGAATACTAGGCTTAAATTATATCCATTTGCTTCCTTAAATATAATTAGTCTAAGAGATATGATCAGGTTAATATCAGATTGTTGTATCATTTGGAAAGAGGCAAAGACCCCAAGCTTTATTGGACCCCATTCCAAACAAATACCAGTTCCACAAGGCACACATATAGTGAATAAAAACCCATTATCCAAATCACAGCAAACAGAAATCGAAGCAGGTATGGATAGGATGATATATATCATTTGATACAAAGTGAAGGAACTCTCCCATTGGGAGTAAGATAATTCTGTTCAACTAAGAGAGAAAGTTATAGATCTCACCTACAAGGAAACACCCTGAAGTGTCACACTCTAGTGTGACAGGCAAGCTATGGATAAGGTTATGATGGAGACTATCCTCTCTTCTCATATCCTCCCACCCTCTTTTCCTTCAGCAACCTGATGTGAGGTTGATCTCTTCCATCTTCCTTCTGGTACTGGAAGCCAGAAGCCAGAAGCACCTTGTGAATTTTAAAACTATTCCACCCTAAAACAGACCATACTTTAGAAGATCTGATTTAGCTATTTCCTGATTAGTAACAATGGAGATACTTGGTTTAACAGAATCAAGTCTTGGGAACTCTACATTCTCCACCCTACTCAGTTTAACAAGGACAGGAATGTCTGCTCCATATTCAAAGATTTAATTATCTGAGAAAATGACCTTCAACAGACATGTGCAGAAAACAGTGAACAGATCCCTGGGCTGTCCTAAGTCAAGCTAAGCTATCACTGGTACAGATGAGATGCAGGAAAGTGACATAAAGTCATCTATATAAGGCATGTCACTGGCTCTCTTTGCTCTTTTCCCTGGAGAGGCGACTCTGGCTGGCAGCATGCTAGGCATTCCGACATCTTGGAGTGGTGGCAATTATTTGTCTGGGTTTGGTAGTGAGTTTTCCCTTGAGCTGATTCAGGTTCAGGCATGTTGGCCGAGCCCTTTTGGAGTTCAGGCTGATTCCTTCCTCCTTCACACTCAAAAACCTTACTTTCTAGATCTCCTAATCTTCCCCCCAGGTACTAGCCAGGTGGGAGAAAAATCCTACTCCCTTTCCTTCTTCCTTCTTCTTAATCTCCTCCACTATATCAATTAAATCACCATCAAATTTCCAGCTGACTTGGGTATTTTATTATTTGGGATTTTCCCTGGCGACCAAATTAAGTTTAGATTTTAAGGAACAATGCAAAAATTATCCTTTACAACCTGAAGTGGTTGGAAACTCCAAGTAGACCTAAAGGCTGGGGAGAGCTAAAAGGACTGAGAAAGTCTAGAGCGCTCTCTCTCTCTCTCTCTCTCTCTCTCTCTCTCTCTCTCTCTCTCTCTCTCTCTCTCTCTCTCTTCCACTCTATCCTTCACAGCAGGCAGGGCATTCATCTCTACCAAAATGGAGATGATCCCATCCCAATGGGCTTTGGACAGGGCTTACAAAGGAGAAGACACTTTTTTCTTTGTAAAAGTGAGGGGCCTGGCAATGGAACTTTGCATAATGTCAGATTTGATGGATATGTACTTTAGTTTTGCTGAACCTATAAAAAAAATTCCTTGTTATAAAAGATGGCAATCTGGGATGGGAGGGGAGGAATGTATTAGAAAATAGAAGTGATATAAATACAAAAGGTGTGAATAATTTTAAAAAATGTTCATAAAATGGCAGCAATGGCAGGGAACAAAAAAGTATGACAGTCTAAGAATAAGCTAAGTCTAGTGAGTACAGCTAAGAAGAAGAAATGTTGGTGCTTTTTTCTATAATTAGGTAAAAGAGAACTATCAATAGTACATGATAACCAACAAAAGAGGGAAGACTGTGCCATTCCACTCTTATTTTGAGACATTTTTCTCTGCCAAGAATAATGATTTTGGACTGCAAAAGACAGGACAAAAAATTCCCTATAGAGAATTGATTCCCCAGTCAATACCTAAAACATGGCCCAAGGGTGCCAATAATTGGAGGGATATACATTCCCCATGCAAGAGTACAGAGATTGCTATTGCTTTGTCATCCAGGCTTCTGCCAGGCAATATAATATATCATGACCCCACTTCCTCACCCAGGCTTGGGTCACTACCAGTGCCCCAATTCCACCTGGAGCCACAAGGTAGAATCATCCATTCCACTGGCACAGCTACACCTATTGTTGGACTACACTCCCCTCATTATCCTATTTTCCCCCAGGTGAAAAAATTCCTAGTTATAATCCCAATGTATCGTCCCTGAAAGAGCTATAGATTTGAGAGTTGCTGTTTCTCGGCAGGATGCTATGAATCATCACCCAAGTAACTCCCATACTCTTTTTAAAAATAACATTTTTCCCAATTACATGTAAAAATAATTTTAACATTTTTAAATTTTTCTGACTTTTTAAATTTTTATATTTAAATAAAATTTAATTTTTTCTCTCCTCTTTCTCTTTTGCTTTTTTGCCCCCTAAAAATAGAATTTTGCCCCTAAAAAAATAGAATTTTACATGTGCGATCATATAAAACATTTTTCTACATTAGACATTTTGTGGATGAAAGCTCAAATAAAAAAAAAGGAAGATAGTGAAATATAATATGTTTTGGTTTGCATTCAGACTGTCACTTCTTTCTCTGGAGGCAGATAATATTTTTCAGCACAAATCTTTGGATCATTTTATTGCTGAGAATGGCTGGGTCATTCACATTTGTTCATCAAGTGATACTGCTTTTACTATGGACAATGTTCTTCTAGTTCGGTTCACTTCACTTTGCATCAGTTCATGTAAATATTTCCAGGTTTTTTGAAATCAGTCATTTCTTATTGCACAATAGTATTCTGTTATAACCTTATACCATAACTTGTTAAGCCATTCCCCCAATTGATGGGCATCCCCTCAGTTTTCCAATTCTTTACTCCCACAAAAGGGGCCTCTATAAACATTTTTGTACAAATAGGTCCTTTTCCGTAATCCTTCTAAGCCTGGTTCAGCCTGACCCTAATATGCTGTCTTTGAAGTGTTGGTCTAGATTTAACTACCAAGTAGTTTTTTTTTTGATACTAAAGTTCAGCAAGATATTCATAGGGTTGTTATGAGGATCAAATGCATGTAGAAGCCTTTAAAAACCTTAAAGCCCTGTTTAAATCTGAGCCATTAGCCTAAAGGTAGGTGCTAGAGGAGGCAGCTGTGAATAAAGCATTGGGCCTAAAGTCAGGAAGACTTGAGTTCAAATTTGGCCTCAGACACTTGCTAGTTCTGTGATGCTAGGCAAATCATTTAACCTCTGTTTGCCTTAATCCCCTGGAGAAGGAAATGGTAAACTACTCCAGTATCTTTGGCAAGGAAATACCATGGAATATTGGCATGCTGTGGTCCACAGGGTCACAAAGAATTCAACCTGACTAAACAACCAACACGAAGGTAATTATCTTAGTGTGGAAGAAAAAGGACCAGACCCCAAATCTTGGGTCCAGTACTAAGCAGTTGTGTGACCGTGAGAAATGTATTGATTTTCTCTGAGACTCAAGTTCTACCCCCCCCCCGCCCCCATAAAATGAAGGCATGGCAATAGAGGCCTCTTAGTTTATTTTTCTTAAACTCTTATATTCCATCTAACAGTCAATACTGCCTATTAGTTTCAAATTAGAAGAATGGTAAGGGCCAGGCAATGGGGATTAAATGACTTACCCAGGGTCACACAGTTAAGAAGTGTCTGAGACCAGACTTGAACCCAGGACCTCCCATCTCTAGGTTCACTAAAGGTCCTCTAGTCTACTTACAATAGAAAGAACATTGACTGTCATCTCAAGGCAGCCTCATTGCTCTGAGAAGAAACCGACCTTGGCATTTAACAACCATTTCCTCTCTGGGTGGGCCTCTCCTCATTCCAGGGTTTCCAGCAGGCCAGGGATCCAATGGCAGCATCTGTTTGATTTTTCATTTCCACTCATACATTCTTCCTGGGAGAATGAAAGTTGTTTTCAAATGATTGTGATTCAAGTGAGCAAGATCTCCATTGGACCAGTTGAAGCTCTGCTCTTTGAGTAATAGAAATGTATCCTGGGAAAACTTCAAAAAACTATTTGGAAACAGAAGAAGGGAAGTAATGGAGGCAGAGAAGGAAGAAGGAAAATGAAGAGAAAAGAGAAAACAGTATACATATACACACACAAACTTAGCACCATCTCAAGAGCCATAACTAGGCTTGGACCATAGGACCTTTGGACCACGATACAAAATTTAAGGGTTTAATCACAGCATCTGTACTTCTTCAACGGATAGAAACAACTGAGGTTAGCACTAAGTTAGCAACGTCATTAGTTAAAATAAGAAGCTAACTGGGAAGTCTCATCTCTTAAATACCACAAGAGCTTTTCTCTGGCTAAGCATCACTCTAGTCTCTCCCAGCAGCAGCCTTGTTGTCTCCTGAGTCTCTGCCTACATTCCCTAGGTTTCTGGGTTCTCTGAATCTCCACCACAGGACCCAAATTCTCTTTCCCCTTATGTTGTGAGGTCTATGATCTCTCCCTAGTTCTCTTGTCTACACTCTCTTGCCTTGACTTGTTTCATTGTCTTTGGCCCAGAGACAATAATTAATCATTAGAGATCTGTCCATCATTGATCCTAGCTCCATTCTATCCATGTTAGGAACAAAATGTCTCTGGTCATATCACAAAGATAAATGTTATTCAGAATTGCAGAAAATAAGGGAAGGAAGGAAGGGAGGAAGGGAGGAAAGGAGGAAGGAAGGGAGGAAGGGAGGAAAGGAGGAAGGAAGGGAGGAAGGAAGGGAGGAAGGAAGGAAGGAAGGAAGGAAGGAAGGAAGGAAGGAAGGAAGGAAGGAAGGAAGGAAGGAAGGAAGGAAGGAAGGAAGGAAGGGAGGAAGGGAGGGAGGGAGGAAGGGAGGAAAGGAGGAAGGAAGGGAGGAAGGAAGGGAGGGAGGGAGGGAGGGAGGGAGGGAGGAAGGAAGGAAGGAAGGGAGGGAGGAAGGGAGGAAGGGAGGAAGGGAGGAAGGGAGGAAGGGAGGAAGGAAAAAACAACTGGCTTAGCAACAAAACTAATTCAATTCCTGCCCTCAAGCATCAGTGAGTGGCTTATAATAAAACTCCCTGTGCAGGCTTCAGTGGCCACAGTCAGGGCATTATGCATAGTCCCAAACCCGCAGAGTCATTATTCTGCAGCCTCACTAAGCTGTCTCCTCAGTTGGAGGAGGATGCCTAAACCTATTTCCATGATAAACGAAAGGGCTCCCAAGTCAGGACATATTTATGCTCTCTGTCTCAGACCACCTGCCTGACTCCATTCTGGCAGGCTAGGAGAGCTTTTAGCAGAGAAGGAAATGGGAAAGTTAATTGAGAAATTGCAAATAGACCATCTTGGTCTAGAGGTGGGAGAATCACCAAGTGCAGAGGAAACTATTTTTCTCTGATGCAGAGTGTAGTGGTTTGATGAAACTCAGTAAAAGCCAGGGAGTCAATAGAAAAAAAGTTCAATCTTTTCCCAGAATAGTCTATGCCCCCACCCACATAGCTTCTCTCCTAACAGAGGGCTGAATATGCTTCCAGAATGTGTCTACTTATTTATCTATATTTAATAATGTATTAGAAATGTTAGCAATAGCAATTAGAGTAAAAGAAATTGAAAGAATCAAGATGAGCAAAGAATAAAATCATCTCTTTTCATAGTCAGTATGATGGCATATAAAAATCTTAGAGATTCAACTAAAAATAGTTGAAATTATCAATCATTTTCACAATATGATAGGCTATAAAATAAACCCATATAAATCATAAGCATTTACATATATCACCAACAAAGGCTGGCAAGAAGAGATAGTAAGAGATAACTCACTTAAAATAATAGTAGACAGAATAACATATCTAGGGGAATGCCTGACAAAACAATTCCAGAAACTATATAAATATAAAAAACTTTTAATACAAATAAAGCCAAATTTTAATAATTGAAAAAATATTAATTGTTGGTGGATGGGTAGAGCCAATATAATTAAAATGACAATCCTACTCAATCTACTTATTCATTACCATCCCAATTAAATTACCAAAAATCTATTTTATGGAACTAGAAAAAATAATAACAAACTTCATTTGGAAGAACAAAAGGTGAAGAATATGAAAGGAATTGATGAAGAAAATATAAAGAAAGCAAGTCTAGTAGTACCAGATTTTAAATTGTATTATAAAGGAATAATTATCAAAATTATCTGGTACTGGCTAAGAAATAGAAACGTAGTTAAGTGGAATAGAACAGACATCAAATAGTAGTAAAAGATTATGTTAACCTCTGTGTTTGACAAAAATGAAGATCCCAGTGTTTGGGATAAGAATTCACTATTAAATAAACATTGCTGGGAAAACTGGAAAGCAGTTTGGCAGAAATTAGGTATAGACTAATCTCTTATACCATTTACCAAATAAGATCAAAATGGATAAATGACTTAGGCATAAAGAGAGATATCCTAAGTAAATTAGAAGAACAGGGAACACATTACCTATCCGATTTATATATAGGAGAATTCATGAATAAACAAGAGATAGAAAACATTATGTTATAAAATGGATAATTTCATTACATTAAATTTAAAAGGTTTAGTACAGATAAAACGAATGTGGACAAGATTATAAGAAAAGCAGATAACTGTGAGTGTGTGGGGGGGGGGAGGGTTATAGGTAGTTCCTTCAATAAAGATCTCATATCTAAAAGACATAGAGAAATTTGTCAAGTTTATAAGAATATAAACCATTCCTCATTGGTAGAAAGTCAAAGAATGTGAACAGACAATTTTTGGATAAAGAAATCAAAATTATATATAACCATATAAAATATTCTAAATCATTATTGATTAGAGAATTGTACATCAAGGCATCTTTGAGATATCACCTCACACCTATCTGATTGGCTAAAATAATAAAAGGGGGAAATGACAAATATTGTAGGGGATTATAAGGGGGGAAATGAAGGCAAGCCTGCAAAACCAGGACTATGCATAAGAAAAAGCAAAGGCTTGCAGGAAGGTCTGGCCAAATGCACAGAACTGAAAGAAGAGTTCCAAAATAGGGGGAAGTGATAAAAGGTGGAACCTGAAGAACCAAGGAGTTCATTGATTACTGGACACCAAGGAGAACAGAGACTGACTTCCTGTTGGTCATCTTGTCTAATCCAGAAGGAGGTAATTGACTTTCCTGGCTAAACTTAGAGGTTCCTGTGTTACCTGCCATCAAGATATTTCAGAGAGCATTTCCATCCCTAACTCCAGTTATTAGCTTCTGTGATTCTGTAAGCTGAGGCATCTCGGTATCATCAATCTGTGTGTGTGAGCTGTGAAGACCTAGTGACTCTACCATTGAGAAGAACCCAACCATCTTGGCATGGCCCTGGCCACAAGGGTGAACTCATCACCAATATAAGCAAGCTTATTCTGATAAACTCTTTAATGGTCTCTATTTTGTAGTGGAACGAGTAGTTCAGGATTTGTTAGCTAGATTTCTTTTGGGAGAGAGAGAATAGAAATAGAGTAGCCTTCAACTCTTTGAAGAGAGTCCGTGAGGACTCGTAGTGGTATTTTGGATGGAGAAACTAGACTTATTAGATTTAGGAACTATATTACCCTGATCCACCATCCTTTCTTCTGAAATACTAAATCTAATAAACCAGCTACTGATGGCATTCAATCAATATCTACAGGTGAGGTCTATCATTGGCCAACAGCCTGTTACCATCCAAACTGAGTACAGTACTGGTCCAAGCTATATAATAAGTCCTAGTTCAAGTAATTACCTTTTTTCAGGATGTGGAAAAAGGTGGCACTAATATACTGTTAGAACTATGAACTAATCAACTCATTCTGAAGAGCAATCTGGAATTATTCCTAAAGGGTTATAAAACTGACCCTGCAACATCACTATTAAGTTTGTTTCCTAAAGTGATAAGGGAAAAAGGAAAAGAACCTATATATTCTAAAATATTTATAGCAGCTATCTCTTTTTTAAACCCTTACCTTCCATCTTAGAATCAATTCTCTGTATTGGTTCTAAGGCAGAAAAGAACAGTAAGGACTAGGCAATGAGCATTAAGTGACTTGCCCAGGGTCACACAGCTAGGAAGTGTCTGAGGCAAGATTTGAACCTAGGACCTCTCCTGTCTCTAGGTCTGGCTCTTAATCCACTGAACCACCCAGCTGCCTCAAGATACCCAACAACTGGGGAAATGGCTAAACAAGTTGTGGCATATGTTTGTGATGGAATACTACTGCACCATTAAGAAATGATGAGTGGATTAAGTTTTTAAAAACATGTAAAGTCCTACAAGAAATTATAAAGAGTTTAACAAACCAAACCAAGAGAACATTATATACAGCAACAGAAACATTGTTTGAAGAATAATTTGTTTATGCCCATCTCTGGAGAAAGAACTTAGTTTTATATATACATAGATCTCTTTTGTCAAGTGATGTTCTAGGAAGGGAGGGATTCTGGGCTATTCTGCTTCCCAATCTTCATATAAAATTCCCTCTTTCCAAAGAGCCCAAGATGTATCTGCAGAAATAAACAAAACAGGGGCTGCTAGGGAACACAATAGATAGCGTGCAGAGTCTAGAGATAGAAAGACTTAGGTTCAAAGCTAGTCTCAGACACTTCCCAGGTGTTTGACTTTGGACAAGTCACTTAACCCCAATTGCTAAGCTCTTACTGCTCTTCTGCCTTAGAACTAATACTTAGTATGCATTCTAAGATATAAGATAAGTATTTTTTAAAGAAGGAAAAAACATCTTTTATACACTGAGAACCCAACAGAATATTCCAAGTAGAAAATACCAATTATCCTCCAAATGAGAGGTTAACAAAAGAGATAATACTGACAATCTTGGTCAATACAAAACTATAATCAAAGTTTAGAATGCCTATCTGGCAGTTAAAATACCAGAAATAAGAGGAAGGTGACATCCTTAGATACAGTGACACAGCAGAAAAGATGCCATAATAGGAGAAAATAGCATTCCAATTTACAGAGCTCATCATACATGATGGCATTATAATACTTTTCACTATTCTGGGTAGAAAATCTCTGACATTTCCCAAGTTTGCTGTCATCTGAGAAGTATCTGGTTGATTGTTTTCTCTCAAAAAAACTGGCACAAATCACTTTAGTAATGGAAAGAGCCATGGAGTTTTAGATTTTAAAAAACTGCTGTATAAGACTTGGCTCTGCCATGTACTAGCTAGGGGAGGTAGGCAGGGTATATAGTGGAAAGAGAACCAGATTTCCAATTAGAGGGTTCTATTTGCCACTTAGGCTGTGTGACCTTGAATAAGAATCCTAACCTTTCTGGGCCTCAGTATCTCATAGGTAAAATGAAGGGCATGAACTAGAGATTCCTTCTAATCTTAACTCTATGATCCTATGACTTGGACAAAACCTTTCACATTCTTTCTCTATCTTCATTTTCTCTCTCTATAAGTTGAGAATGATAATCATTATATTATCTACCTCAAAGGTCTGCTATGGGGAAATGATAGCATTTGTTGTAAAAGTGACCTCACAGGTAGGTTCTCAAGTTCTTTCCTCTCCCATTTTATAGATAAGGAAACTGAATTTTTTGCCTGTTTTATCACCTGGAAAATGGGGGTTATAATAGCCCCTACCTCCCAGGGTTGTTATATTAAATTTCATTTGGGTAGCTGATCCAGTCACAGCTATCCATGAGTATTGAAAGACTACAGAGGAGGTAGCTAGCTAGGTGGCTCAGGAGATTGAGAGCCAGCCTTAAAGACAGAAGGTACTGGGTTCAAATTTGGATTCAGATATTTTCCTAGCTGTGTGACCCTGAGTAAATCATTAAACCCCCATTGCCATGTCCTTACCACTCTTCTGCTTTGGAACTGATACACAATATTGATTCTAAGACAGAAGTTAAGGGTTTAAATGAAAAAAAGAAAAAGACGAGAAGAGAAAAGAAAAGAAAAAGTCACTACTATTAGAGGAGCCTGGGGATATAATGAATACTTTAGAATGACTGGATAGAGGGTGGGAGAGGAAAGAAGCAGAAGCAGATTAGAGAAGATCCTTACCCAGAGGGCTTCAAGTGACATACAGTAAATCCTTTGAAAGCTCTCAACTCAGAGGACACCAGACACAGCCAGCTGGGAGACATGACCTAGTCTAATACTGTTCACTTCCACAGTGGACCTACTGAATTAGGGATCCATTTCTACTTAAACCACTATACTTTGGCCATATTTCTCCTGTACTCGATGGCCCTGGCTGGAAGAGGCCAGACTGACTTCTGTGAGTTCAATCAGTTTCCTGCCTCCCTTAATTCATGTTTGTCATTTGAAAGCTCATTGAATCAGAGGAATTCTGAGCCCCACTCTGCTTGTTATTAGCTGTCTGATCATGGGCAAATTGCTTAACCTCTCTGGAGTTCAGTTCCCTCCTGTGATATCAAAGGATCTGAGAACTGAAGAGGAGTTTGGAGCTCAACTACTCCAATACTATCACTTTATAAATAGAGAAAGAGAAGCCTTAAAAAGGAAAGGGGATTTGCCCTAGCTCCTAGGTGGTTATTGGTAGAGGTGGGATCTGACTCTCATTCTCCTCAGTACTTCCTCACTTCTCTACACTGACTATGGGAAGAATGTCATATCTCCCTCTGAAAGGCCACTTGGAGGAGGGCATAAAAGACTGAATTCACAATCAGATCGGAATGATTGTGTGCAAATTCTGTCATGGATATTCACTAGCTATGCCATGATAGCCAAGCTTATCAATGTTTTGGAGCCTTGTTGATGCATCAGTAAAGTGGAATTAATAATAGTTACCCTACCCAATGCATGGGGTTGTTAGGAAAATGCTTTACAAACATCAAAACACTATATAAATGTGAGTTATTTTGCTGTAATGATTTTTATTTGCTTGTTTTGAAGTTCTCTTCCCATCTTCCCCATACTGAAAGTCCAGGGGTTATTTAATCTTGCTGCTTATTGGCACAGAAACTTTGACTTTCTCCTTCTCCAGTGAGGCCAGTTTGCCTCTCTTTAGGAATCCTGGAGGTCCCATGCTTCCAGGGGCTCACCATATTGGCATCAGTAGATATCTGTTAGGTTTTAACCTATTATAGCTCAAGCAATCCACCCACTTCAGCCTCCTTCATAGCAGAAAGTATAAGCATGTGCCACTATACCATGCTTTGCTGTAGCAGTAAAGGATGTGGTCAGAAAAAAATGGCTGAGGGGACAGCTAGGTGTCTCAGTGGATCGAGGTCCAGGTCCAGAGATGGGAGGTCTTTGGTTCAAATTTGTCCTCAGATACTTCCTAGCTGTGTGATCCTAGGCAAGTTATTTAATCCCCATTGCCTAGCCCTTACCTTTCTTTTGCTTTGGAACCAATACACGGAAGGAAGGAAGGAAGGAAGGAAGGAAGGAAGGAAGGAAGGAAGGAAGGAAGGAAGGAAGGAAGGAAGGAAGGAAGGAAGGAAGGAAGGAAGGAAGGAAGGAAGGAAGGAAGGAAGGAAAAAAGAAAGAAAGGAAGGAAGAAAGGAAGGAAGGAAGGAAGGAAGGAAGGAAGGAAGGAAGGAAGGAAGGAAGGAAGGAAGGAAGGAAGGAAGGAAGGAAGGAAGGAAGGAAGGAAGGAAGGAAGGAAAAAAGAAAGAAAGGAAGGAAGAAAGGAAGGAAGGAAGGAAGGAAGGAAGGAAGGAAGGAAGGAAGGAAGGAAGGAAGGAAGGAAGGAAGGGAAGGAAGAAAGAAAGGAAGGAAGAAAGAAAGAAAGAAAGAAAGAAAGAAAGAAAGAAAAGAAAGAAGAAAGAAAGAAAGAAAGAAAGAAAGAAAGAAAGAAAAAGAAAGAAAGAAAGAAAAGAAAGAAAGAAAGAAAGAAAGAAAGAAAGAAAGAAAGAAAGAAAAGAAAGAAAGAAAGAAAGAAAGAAAGAAAGAAAGAAAGAAAAAGAAAGAAAGAAAGAAAGAAAGAAAGAAAGAAAGAAAGAAAGGAAGGAAGGAAGGAAGGAAGGAAGGAAGGGAAGGAAGGAAGGAAGGAAGGAAGGAAGAAAGAAAGAAAGAAAGAAAGAAAGAAAGAAAGAAAGAAAGAAAGAAAGAAAGAAAGAAAGAAAGAAAGAAAGAAAGAAAGAAAGAAAGAAAGAAAGAAAGAAAGAAAGAAAGAAAGAAAGAAAGAAAGAAAGAAAGAAAGAAAGAAAAAGAAAGAAAGAAAGAAAGAAAGAAAGAAAGAAAGAAAGAAAGAAAGAAGAGTGACAGGAAAGAGGAATGGAAGAAGGGAGGGAGGGAGGGGGAAGGGAGGGAGAAAGTAATGGAAGGAGGAAGGGATGGAGGGAGGAAGCAAGGGAGGGAGGGAGAAAGAAAGGAAGGGAGAAAATAAATGAGACAGTATAAAGATGGGGTAGTTATGTTGTAAGAGGGTAGGATAATCTATGCACTCCAAGAATATCATTGAAAGATAAAAAAAAATGCAAGGAAGACCCCCAGCATGTTGGTTGGGTCCCTTGTGGTGAAGTTATGATAGGACATGGACAAGAATTGTACAGGATGGATGAGCATTGTTATTTGCAGCTTTGGGGGCTATGCCCACATCGGTTTCCTTGATATATTTTGAATATTTGAGTACTTATGATCCATTTGAATTATTATTATTATTATGGACAAATAAGATAGTGTATATGAAATCACTTTGTTAACAGTAAAGTGCAATAATAAATGTGGTATTTATATAATTATTATGACTTGCCTTCAATATAGCTAAATTGAGGGGGTAGCTGGGTAGCTCACGTAGCTCAGTGGATAGAGAGCCAGGCCTAGGGATGGGAGGTCCTAGGTTCAAATCTGGCCTCAGACACTTCCCAGCTGTGTGACCCTGGGCAAGTCATTTGACCCTCATTGCCTAGAATTTACCACTCTTCTGCCTTGGAACCAACACACAGTATTAATTCCAAGATGGAAGGTAATGGTTTAAAAAAAAAAAAGATAACTACATTGAGAGCTACAGAAGCCTAACGATCAACTGTGTGACCAAGTATAGACAGAATAAGCTAATCATTTCCTGTATTTTGATTTCACTTTTCTCACTAGTTAAAAAGGAGGAGTTGGACCAGATGATCTCCAAGTTCTTTTCTGTGATTCTATGTTTCTAGATTCCTTTGCTTTATTATAACTGAGTCATCCGCCTGAACCCACTCACATGGTAACATTTCCTAGTGCTTAATATTTCATCTTTAGACCTTAATCTCTTTGTGTCTGAAGGTATTCATGAACTCATAAAATCTAACAGGTGGAAATGACCTCAGAAGTCACCTAGTCCAACCTCCTGCTCAATAAGTTATTGAATTAATCATAAAATTCAGAATAGGAAAGAATTTCAGAGATTTTATCTCTGAGATAGCACTCATCTAATTTTTCAGATGAGGAAACTAAAGCAGGGCTCTAGCCACTGCACCACCTACCTCACATCAAAACTAGAGTTCTCTCTACTATGCCATTCTGCATGTGGTTCACTTTCTTTTTAAAGAAAACAAGACTAGATTCCCCTTAAAGAGGGGGGAAAGATGCTGAGAATCTAGTAAAAGAGGAAATGCTCCTACTAAACCTAGAAAATGGAAAGTCATGGGCATCATGGACAAAAATGACCATTTTGCTCCTGGTGGACCTTAGCTTTGTACCCTATAGGCTCTGTCTCTCCTCTCCTCTCTGAATCTTCCACTCATGCTCCCAAAACTGCCTGGGTCACCATCAAGGCCCCTCTGGGCTCTGCTACCCTCCCTGTTCCTCCTTTAAGCAATAAACACATGAATCACTCTGAAGCCATCAGCAGAGTTTTCTCAATTTGGAATGGGAAGAAGGAAATTGCACTTGGCACTCCCCTATTAACCACTCTGCCTTGGCTAGATTCAAGGAGCCAAGGGACAGGAGCTAAAAATGTCTTGGCTGGGTTAGCTCAGTGCCACAGCAGCCATATTGCAGAAGGGCTGGTTGCCATGGCACCAGGAAGCCCCTGAAGAGAGGAATGAAGTGCTGAATCATTGTGACCAAGCCAGCAGGGTTCATTCTTCAGACCCTGGCTCCTTCGAGGAGTCAAGGGAGAAAGCCTGAATAGCAGCCTTCACCCCACTATGTCTTTTGGGTTTTTTCCTCCATTTGACCTTAATTTCAAACTTCCATTTTCTTTTGGTGGAGAGAGGAGAAGGATGCCCTGATTACCTCCATTCCATTAAATCCAATCAATCCTATAAATATTTCTTAGGGGCAGCTAAGTGGCATAGTGGATTGGAATAGGAAAAACTCATTTTCCTAAGTTCAAATTTGGCCTCAGAAATTGTTGGGTGGCCCTGGGAAAGTCTCTTAACCCCTCTTCCCTTCAGTTTCCTCATCTGTAAAATGAGCTGGAGAAGGAAATGGCAAACCACTCCAGTGTCTTGGCCAAGAAAACCCCAAATGAGGTCACGGAAAGTCAGACATAACTGAAACAAACAACCAAACACAACAACAACAACAATTTATTAAAAGCTTACTGTGGAAAGGACAAAATGCACAGTGGAAGGAGCACTGGACTGGAAATCAGGAAGACACGAGTTTAAATCCTTCCTGAAATCTTTTTTATGACTTTAAGGAAGTCACTTAGCCACTTCAAATCTCATTTTCTTCATCCATTAAATTCAATTCAACAAGAATTGTTGTGTCTACTCCACTCCAGGGGCGCTACTCAGCCCTAGGGATATGAAGGGGGGGAAAAGTAATTCCTGTCCTCTGTGCACTTATCTTCTATTCCAGAGAAACAAAATGCACTTAGATAAGTATTTTTTTTTAAAGAGGCAAAGTGATTTCCAGGGAGGGCAATTAGATGACAGAGAGAATAGAGTGCTGGACTTGAAATCAGGAATACTCATCTTCATAAATTCAAATCTGAACTTAAACACTTACCAGCTATGTGACCCTGGGCAAGTCACTTAACTCTGCCTCAATTTCCTCATCTGTAAAATGAGCCAGAGAAGGAAAAGGCAAACCATTCCAATATCTTTGCCATGAAAACCCCAAATAGGATCAGGAAGATTCAGACAGGACTGAAAAACAACTGAACGACAATAATAACAAATTTCCAGGGGAGCACATGATCTAATTTTTTGTTTGGTTTTAGTCTGGAGCTGCAATTTCAGTGGCAGAGTGAGGAAGACAGGTCTTACTCCCAAAGCAGAAGAGCAATACTCTGCAAGCAACCTAGTCTTAGAGAGAGTGTAGGGGTACTAGAAGGTTGTGAGTTGTCCCAGAGCCAGCATATGACAGCAGCAGACCTTGAGCCCAGATCTCCATGACCCAAAAGGTTGGCCCTTTCTCCAATGTGCCACATAATAAAATGGCAAGAAAAAATGGCAGCTACTTCCTAGGGTTGTTGTGAAGCTAAAACAAGATCATGCATAAGTATAAAGCAGTCTGCAAATTAAAACCACTTATTAAGTCACTTGCCTCTGCCTGGCTCAAAAGTGGAAGGCTTAAGTTTATCTGTGTCTGTGTAGAAGCCTGGCACCAGGCTCAGCTCTGCCCAGAACTTGTTTCAGCACCGTAGATAAGCCATTCCACACTTCAGCTAGCTCATCTATCTAGAAAGTGAAGGACCTGAACTAGCCTGTTTCTGAAGCAGCTCTTGGCTTTAAAATGTGTTTCTGGCTTATATTCTTTACACAATGGATTGAATAGATTACATTTATATGCTGGGAGGAGCAGTAGAAGATATTGGACTGGTTTTCCATTTTCTTCTCCAGTTCATTTTATAGATAAGGAAACTGAGGTAAACAGGGTTACGTGACTTTCCCATAGTCAGAAATTTGAGGTATCTTTATTATGTTTCCAGGGTTTGGGTTACAAAGATGAAAAGTGGCATGGCCCCTTCCCTCACAGAACCTGCTTTCAGTTAAGGAGGAAGACTATGTACACAAGTGTGTATGTGAGAGAGGAACAAGCAAAAGAGCTGGACAAAAATGTTCTGAGATATTTGAAGATGGAAAGATTACTTTCAGCTGTCAGAATCAAGGAAGATGTCTGGCAAGAAGCAGCACAAGAATCTGGGCTTCTAAAGGAAAAACAAGTTGAAGATGAGAGGAGGGGCAGTTAAGTTGTTCAGTGGATAGAGAGCCAACCCCAGAGATAGAAGGACTTGGGTTTAAATCTGATCTTATATATTTCCTAGCTGTGTGGCCCTAGGTAAGTCACAACTCAAATTGCCGAGTCCTTACTGCTCTTCTAAGTCTTCATTCTAAGACAAAAGGTAAGGGTTTAATAAAGTAAATAAATTAAAAGATGAGGGGAAAGGGTTGAGTGTCCTCCCCAGCTTTGCCCCAATCAGGAGTGGTTTTGTCATTGTGTAAATATGGCTCACCCAGATTCTGGTGTAGTGGAAATTCCATTTGACAATTCTTTATAACACCCCTGTGCTAGGCTCTGAGGATACCAGTGTAGAAATGAAAACAGTCCTTGCCTTCAAGAACTTATATTCTACTGAAGAAAAACAATCTATGTGCCCAGATAAGTAAATACAAAATACAGCATGTCCCAAAAGCCTTAGTGAAATCTTAGCTTTTAATAACAGAAAACTGTACTAAGATTTTAGGGAAACCTTGTATATAAAATAATAGAAACTAATTGTGTAGGGGTAGATGGGTAATGAACACTAATGAGGGAAATCAGGAAAGATAATTAAAGAATGTTGCAATGAAGGAGAGTCTTGAAAGTAGCAAAGAATTTTATTAAGCAGAGGGGCAGAGGAAGAGCATCCCAGACATATGGGACAGACTGTACAATGATACAGAGATGGGACATGGTATATTATATATGAATCATCATCCTCGGTTCCCGAGAGACTACTACTATATTATATATAAGAAATAACAAGTAAGCCAGTTTGCCTAAATGAAAGAATTAGAGTAATATGAAATCAGCCCAGCTGGAGCCAGGAAGACTATCTGATCACAGCTCAGAACTCCTAGGATTGAGTCCTAGCTCTGCCAATTTACCTGCATGACCTTGAATCAGTCAATTGCCTTCTTTGAGCTTTAGTGTCCCCACATGTAAAATTAGGGGATTATTAGATAGGCGAACTTTAAGGTCACCAATACCTGGGACACCTACAACCCAATGAAGAAGGGGAGTTACATAAGACCATCCCAGAAAGATGGGTTGGAACCAAACTATATTTTATTCTAGGAGCCTCTTGGTAGAGTCAAGTTTCTTTCATTGAAAAGTTAAAGTGGAAGATGGCACAACCGAAAGGAAATGTAGTCATAGGGACTTAAAGCTAATTTAACTAAATTAAACTACCAAGTTTGTGTTAGTCCTCTGAGAACAACTCTACCATTCCTTGAAGCATTTGCTCATATGTTACCTTGGCTAATCCTCCCAATAACCCTGTGAGGTAGACAGAAAAGATATTATTGTATCTAGTTCATGATGAGGAAGCTGAAGCCAAACCATCTAGGGTGCTGAGCTCTCATTTTTCTTGTTGTGACATCACGAGGAATGTCAGTAATAAGAAGTTAAAGGGGAAATTAAAAAGGGGATAAAAGGAGAGGGGTATATGCCCAGAAAACAATTATCTTTTATCCAAAGGAGACTGATCATCTAACTCTAATGAAATACTTTTATCTCAAATGCTATACTACAAGAAGAGCATACTAAGGAGGATTAAATATGTTGGTTCAGGAGAGATGATATTGAAAGTCCATTCCAGTTCTGATTCAGCATCTTTGCTAAGAAATCCCCAAATGGGGTCATGAAGAGTCACACACAACTGAAATGCCTGGACAACAACAAGAAGATGAGTCAGGCCGAGTTTTATTAAACATGGTTAGGAATGGAGGGTGCCATATTTGCCTTCTGGAGCTCATGAGCATACTTCCCAGCCTTTTCTCGGGAGGCAGAAAGGTAGAAAAGTAGACAGGAATACTTTCATATCTCACTAAAATCCAACTCTAAATATTTAAAAATGTTTTATTTTTGCTTTTCAAAAGAAAGAGCATGATAATTTATTAAGCAGCTGAGGAGAGGACCAAAGGCCTGAACTAGGGTCATAGAATTTAGATCTGGAAAGGACCTTAAGAAATATCTAATCCAGCTGCCTTGTTTTACAAAGAAGGAAACTGAATGTCAGAAAGGGTAAATGAATTTCCCAAGGTCACACAGCTAGTTAAGAGGCAATGTGAGAATCAGAATCCTAACAGAATCCAGTGTTAGGGATTCTAATCTCCATGGACCAGCTATTTGAACTTAGAGGGTAGGGAGACTTTGTTTAGGACTTTGAATATATCTTCCTATGTAGAGTGTAGTATGGATATGTCCATTTGGCCTCTTCAAGAGTCAATGTGGCTAAATTAGGCTCACTAAAATGGTTCACACTATTGTGGAAAGAGAATTTTATTGATTGCAGTTAGCATTTGAGGATAAAAAAAATGACTATCCTAATGTCCAAAATGCACTGCTAGCTAGGCTACTTGCATTGTACCTGGGGATTCATCCATATCTGTGGAGTCCTAGACAAGGAGTAGTTGAATTATAATCTGTTATTTCCTTAGGGGCAAAATGAGCCAAAGCCATACATAACTTGCAGGACTAATTCCAAGATTGACTCTGGTCTATGTAAACCCAGAGAACTTGGATATGGTAGCTGCTAAATATGGCAGCTAGGTGGATAGAGTTACAGGTCTGAACTCATGAAGATTCATCTTCCAGAGTACAAATTTTTGACTATGTGATCCCAGGAAAGTCCCTTACCCCTCTTTGCCTCAGTTTCTCATCTATGAGATGAACCAGAGAAGGAAATTTCTGCCAAAAAAACATTGAGTAAAGTCATGAAGAATTGGACACGACTGAAATGGCTGAATAAGAACTAGTAAATCCTGGCTGGATAAATCTTTTCAAAAGACATGAAGCATTCTTTTCAAATGATAGCTTTCTAATACCTTCCCTTGTCATACTGTTCTCTTGGATTCAGTAGGCAACCCCTATATTAGATGACAATAAAATATAATTATTTGAAGGGGGAAAAGGCAGTATCTGTTATTATCCAGAACAGGATGGAAGTCCAAAACTCTTGATTTTATCTCTACATGCTGCAAGTTTATAGTATGATGGGACAAAGCAAAGAGATAATCTTAGCCTTCAAGGCCAATGTCAAATGCTACCTGTCTAATGAAGCTGTCTCTTCTTCTCTCACCCAGAAATTATCTTTCTCTCCCACACTTTGAATTTCTTGGAGTGTGTACATTTCTTTTATTTTTTTTTTCAGTTACACATAGAAACAACTTTTAACATTTGTTTTCTGACACTTTACTATCCAAATTCTCCCTCTCTTTTCCTCCCTCCCCCTTTCCTGCCCTGATATAGGGTAAAATCTCCTTTTATAAAAAGAAGAAAGGGGGTTATTTACTGATTTCAGAGATAGCAAGGCAGGAGAGGAGTGGAAACCTATGGCCTCTTGTACCATACCTGGAATTTCTACATCACTCTCTTATACCCCTTTTATGGACTTTCTTTCATTTTTTTGTGCAACATCATCTTAGCCTCTCCAGTGGAGAGCTATGTTATTGTTACTAGGGATACCATTAACTGTATCTTTAAAAGATAATGGAATATTAGGAAGATACAGTTTAACTGTCATCTGTGTAGCATATGTGATGAGTAGTTTAACTGTTATTCTGGAAAATTGCTTGTCATGACTGGAGAGAGACTAAGTTAGCTATAGAATGGACAAAGAGAAATTCTGCCCTGATAGACTGAATTTAACTCTTTCCTTGAGAAGAAACATTATGAATAGAATTCTTGAGAGACTTACCCTGCTGTTCTGTGAGAACAGAATGGTAGGATTGTATTTCTGGAATTAAGAAATTAGCAGTAGTTTTGGTAGTTAGATTTATCTCAGGCTGTGATTTTCTCACTAGGATACATTGTAAATAATTATACCTTATTTTAGTATTTTTATTCGGGGAAACACATCTTTATGTTTATTTAAGCCTAAGAGATTAGTGGCTTGATATACAGAAACAAGTGAAAGTTTATGGGGGGAAAAGAGGGTGTTTTTTTTTTCAACATTTAACAAACTATAGCTCATGGCTGATTGATTAGTTAATAAGAAATGCTTCCATTTTAGTAACTTGTTAGGAAATATCAAAATATACTCCTATCATTGCTTTAGAACCTTGGATGAGAAGTGATAAAAGAATGAAACAGTAGAATTGAGAATGATGATCATCTCATAGGAGATGCATGAGGGAAATGTTATCTTCTAACAACCCTCTTACATTTGTATTGTTATTTTCTTAATGATAGTGGCTCTTCTTAATGGCCACCACTACTTCTCTTCTCCCCAGTATAACCTCTGACAAGACTATTAATTCCTTGAAGGTAGGGGCCATGTCTAATTCATTTTGGTATTTCCCTTTGATAAAGGCTTGACTTATTGTAGACCTTCAATAGTTTCTTAACTTGGCAAGGTAAATTGAATTGAAATCAATTGAATTAAATTTAGAGCACATTCCTGATCAACCTCTCCCCATTAGAGGTCTTGGACCACACAGTTTACTGGATTCCAGTTACCTACAAGATTGGGAATCTGAAGAAACAGGCCTGGTTTTTTTTTTATCTTTAAAATGAATGGGCTGCAATAGTTGAGTAGCCAAAGGATATAAACAAACAAATCTCAAAGAGGAATTTCAAACTATTAGCAATTGCATGAAAGAATGTTCTTAATCACTACTAATCAGAGAAATGTGAAAACAACTCTTAGGTTTTACCTTATGCTCAGCAAATTGGCACAAATGAAAAAAAGATGGGGAAAGGAATATTGGAAAGATTGTAGAAAGATAAGTGCAGTAATGCATATATTGGTGGAACTGTGAATTGGTCCAACCATTCTAGAGAACAATATGAATTTTTGCCAAGAAAGTGGCTAAAATGTTCATATCCTTCAACCCAGAGATTCACTTGTTCAGAACATACCACAAGGACATCAACGATAAAGAGAAAGATTCAATCAACAACAAGTAGAATCTGTCAGTTGGGGAATGGCTAAATAAATTGTGGTGAATGAACATAATGGATTATTATTATGACATAAGAAATGATGAATATGAAGAACTCAAAGAAGCACGAGAAGACTTATATGAGCTGATACAAAGTGAAGTAAGCAATACCCAGAAAAGAGCACACACATAATAACCATAATAACAATGTAAATGGAGAGAGCAACAACAAAACATTCAAACTTAATGCAGTGAAATTATTAATGATGAAACTTAGCACAAAAGATGAAATATGAGCAGACCTCTCCTTCCACTTCTTTGTAGAGATAGAGGTCTATAGACATTGAACACTACATATACTGTCAGATTTTTTCAATGTGTTTGTAAATTTTCCTCAATCATTTTAAGCTCCTTTTTATTCTTTATTTTAATGAAAAGTTGCATTTAATGGGAAAGGAGAGATGTTCGTTTATAAATGTGTGAGATGTGAAAACAAAAGACATCAAAAATTTATTTTTCTAAAATATAAAATTTTTACAAAATGAAAGTAGGACATTAAACATGTAAGTTGTTTATTTTTAAATAGAGATTTGTAATCATTACAAAATTAAGGTGTTGGATTAGATCTCCAAGGTCCATTTCAGCTCTCAATTTTCATGGTTCTACTTTGCTTTCAGCTTTCCAGACAATTTTCAGCATTTCAGGGTATTACAATTAAAAACCTGGGTCAGTTTTACCCTGTGGCTTGAGCTTCTACTATGGTTGCTGCCATTTCCTGCCTGGCCTTGTTTCCAGCTAGACATGACCTATCGCAGGCAACTACAAAAGGCCAGCGGTTTTTTCCTGAAGCTCTCACACATTTCCCCTTTAGTAGACAGGAAAACAAGAGCCCATGTTCAATTAGATCTTTCTACAGTGAACACTGAAGACAGTGGCAAGCAAAGAAACAGGACACTGATCAAATCAACTGAGTATGGTTCCTCTTACATGGGCAATGTGGGCTTGAAAAACAGATGCTGCTCATCAATCATTGGTCAAATGACAAATCATATGTGGTGTATTGTGTTCAGTTTGAGCATCAAGTTTTAGGAAGTATGACACTCATCTAGAGTGTAAACCTAAGAGGGTAATCAGGAATAGGGGACTGGAAATCATGTTCTAGAAGGATTGAGTTGATTTAAAGAACTAAATGTACTGAGCCTGGACAAAAAATTTAAGGGGGACAGTAGAGCTGTCCTTAGGGCAGCTAAGTGGCACAGTGGATAGAGTGCTGAGCCTGGAGTCAGGAAGACTCATTTTCATGAGTTCAAATCTGGTCTTAGATACTTACAAGCTGTGTGACTCTGGACAAGTCACTTGATTCTGTTTGCCTCAGTTTCCTCATCTGCAAAATAAACTGGAGAAGGAAATCGCCAAACCATTCCAGTATCTTTGCCAAGAAAATCCCAGATGAGGTCACAAAGAGTCAGGCATGACTGAAAATGACTTAATGACAGAACTGTCTTCAAGTGGTTGAAGATATCATGTGAAAGATGGATTCACCTAATTCTCCTTGGCCCCCCAAGAGGTGATCAAGAAGCAGTGGGTAGAAGCTGTAGGTATGTAGAATTTCAACCTAACCCAAGGGGGTGGCAGGAAACAATATTCTAACAATTAGCACAGTTCAAAAATTTTAATGGGGTACTTGGAGGGTCATGAGAAGGTTTGAAGCAGAGGCTAAATGACCATTTATAAAGGAGGTTATAAAAAGGATTTATATTTCAGGGGGTTGAATGAGAATTAGGAGTTCTTAAAAGTCACGTTGACATTGAAAAGACCTACTCTCTAAGTCTGATTTGAGGAACATTCTAGCTACCATTGTCAATTCAGTCTTTCTCCATTAGAACGTAATGCTCAGTCAAAATTTCTTTGAGTGTTTCTATGGCCCTGAAAAGAAATTCCCTAGGAAGTTTACCTAACACTAAGGTATCACATTCAATATTCTTTCACTAAGAACTTGAATTGAGAGAAATAAAGTAATGAAGCAATACTCTAACTTAGATCAATTAAACTAAATTTTAGAAATGAGTATCAATTGTGAAACATTTCACTGCCACTAATAATGGACTTTGAATTTAAGCAAACTCATTGGGTTTTACAAAATTCTATGAAAGTGTGAATGATGGGGGCAGCTAAGTGGTTCAGTGGATAGAATGCCAGGTCTAGAGCTAGGAAGACCTGGGTTTAAATAAGACCTCAGATATTTCCTAGTTGTGTGACCCTGAGCAAGTCACTTAACCCCAATTGCCTAGCCCTTACCAATCTTCTGCCCTAGAACTGATGAATTCTAAGGCAGAAGGTAAGGGTTGGTTGATTTCTTTTTATGTAAGTGTGAATGATGATGGTAATAATCCCAGTGTCCCTCCCCAGCCTTTGAGTAAGAATTTGAAAAAAAATTGTTAGAATCATCTTCCTTCCACTACCATCATCATATATACAATAATATCAGCAGAATAAAAAAGATACATTCATCATACTTGATGATTCATAATTCAAGACCCTCGCTCAGGTTGAGAACAATTGAATTAGGCTATTATTGTTCTAGGAAAGCAGTATGATGATTTTTGTGGTGGCAAAGAAGTGGAAATTGGGGGGATTATTAATTGGGGAATGACTTGTGGCATTTAATTGTGGTATAAGAAATACTATGTATATTTAAATACTATAAGAATACTCTTTTGCTAGAAGAAATGATGAGGGGATGGTTTCAGAAAAACCTGGGAATACTTCTCTGAACTGATGCAAAATGAAGTGGGCAGATCCAAGAGAATATTATAAACTGAAAAATCAATATTGTAATGATAATCAGCTGTGCAAGACTTTGATCAATATGATGATCCATGACAATTCCAAAGGATTTATGATTTTTAAAAAAAAATACTATTCACCTACAGAGAGGGAATTGATGTGCTCCAAGGGCAGATTGATACATCTTATTTTTCACTGTATTTTTCTTGCCTTTTCATTCCTAACTACAACATGGCTAATATGTTTTGCATGATTTCATGTGTATAATGAATATTATATTACCTGTCTTCTCAATGAGTGGGGGAAAGGTTGGAGAAAGGGGAAGAATTTGTAACTCAATTTTATTTATTCATTTATTTATTTTAAACCCTTACCTTCTGTCTTAGAACCAATATTGTGTATTGGTTCTAAGGCAGAAGAATGGTAAGGGCTAGGCAATGGGGGTTAAGTGACTTGCCCAGGGTCACACAGCTAGGAAGTATCTGAGGGCACTTTTGAACCTAGGACCTTCTCTAGACCTGGCTCTCAATCCTCTGAACCATCCAGCTGCCCCCTGAACTCAAGATTTTTAAATGAAAGTTAAATGTAAAAAATTATTTTAAAGAAAGGCAATATGGTATCGTAAAAGGAAGAGCATATTTGGAGTCATTAAGCATGGCTTCAGATTCCCCTCTGTTGTTTGTTTTTCTACCTGTGTGATCATGGACAAGTCATTTAATTCACCAACTTCAGTCTGATTTCTTATCTGTAAAATGAGACGGTAGCAAGACTTTTCCCTTTTCTAGATCTATAAGAATAAATGGCTCGTATTCTACAGTGATACACAGCCAAGGTACCACTGTAGGACAACCCAGGTACAGTGTTTATCTTATTTATTTCCCTCCATGGAAATTCCATATTTATACATTGAAACGTGCCTGTTATCTCTTCAGTTTTAAGGATATAGATGGTCCTGTATGTTACTTTCTGACTTGAATTGCCAAGATTCAGGTCTCACTCAGGTATCACACTTGTCCCCTTAGCATGAGGCACCTCTCTGTCCTTGCAGTTAAGGAGTAGAGTGAATAGAATGCTAGGCATGGAATCAATCAGTTCTGATTTCAAACCTTGCCTCACACTCTTAAAAGCTGTGTGACCCTGGGCAAGTCACTTAACCTCTGTCTGCTTCAATTTCCTCAGCTGTACAGTGGGGGGATAATAATAGCATCTACCTCCCAAAGTGGTTGTGAGGATCAAATGAGAGAATATTTGCCAAGGGCTTAGCACAGTGACTGACACATAGGAGATGTTTAATAAATACTTATTTCCTTTCTTACCTTCCTTCCAAGAAGTGGCCGAGACTCTCGGCAGCCCAGAGCAGCTGCCATTCTATGTTGGCCCCTGAGCTGGGGCAGGACAAAACCTTCTGGTCCTCATATCTGAGAAATTGGGAATTAGAAGGATGATAGAAATGCCCAAGGTCACAGCTTCATTGTACAGTATATCTAAAGAGACCAAGATGGAAAGCCAAGTGAGTGAAGACCAACTCTTATCATTTAGTATTTATTCCTATTTTTTAAAAAACCTTTACCTTCTGTCCGTATCAATTCTAAGGCCTAATCAATCAGAGTTAAGTGACTTGCCCATGACAGACTGTAGGGAAGGGAGTTAAACCATACTGTTGGTTTAGTGGAGCCCAAGGAGCAACGTCAATCCATTCCAGTCACCTCCATCAGGTTCCAGAGAGCAAAGACCTGGCTAGGAAACATCTGAGGCCAAATTTGAACTCAGATCTTCTCAACTCCAGGCCTGGCACTCTATCCACTGTGCTACCTACTTTTTAATCCCCCCAGGCCCCTAGTATTTCTTTTAGAACAGAGATTCTTAACTTGGAGGTCAACACCCAGACTAAGAAAAAGAATTCAAAGAAAAGACTAAAGCTAAGACATTTAGTGAGCAGTGACCTTTAAAAATGATTAATTATAGTTTAATAATTGGTTTCCTTTATAGTTCTATTTACAGTTTATTGTATGCACTTAGAAATATTATTTGGAAAATAATAACTGGCTTCATCACTGTACTGAAGTACTCCATGGCACAAAAAAGGTTAAGAACCCCTCATTTAGAAGTAGAATTAATTAGGGCAGACTGATATAACAGCATGAGAGATGGATTCATTTTATTTGAGAATACTTTTCCCCAGTGAGGGAAGGCAACTACAGTGAGTGTCACCCATCTATCCAATTCACCTTTTGCTTGTCCAGGAAGTGATTAAAAACAGCATTTGGGGCAGGGCGGGGGACAATTAGCAACGAGAGTGAGAGCCCTGAAAAGCTGAGAGGCTTCTCCAAATACCTCTGTCTGCCCACAGAAGACCTGGCCTTCACAGGCAGGACCACCACCTGGCTGACTCAGAGGCACTGAGGCAAAGGAGATGATGGGGGAAGATGTTTGCTCAGCCCCTGGGTCAGCAGAGATGACAGAGAACAAGATAAAAAACATGAACCAGACACCAGGGCCAAGGAGGTGAAACAGAGCAGCTGGTTCCTCCGTGAACGGGCTTTAAGTTGTTTTCTCTCAAATAAGAGGCACTAATTTGGACAAACTAGAGAGAACTGACCAGCTGACTGGCTGAGACTTTCGAGGTTGTGAAATTTGGCTGAAGGAATGCTGTTTTGTTAGAAATATAAAATCGTTAGGGGTCTTGAGGTCATCCAATCCAACCTCCCTCCCCACATGGAAATAATGGCTGATTTTAATAGAGTACAAACGTGTACATAAGTAATGGTATAAGGCAAGGTGCCTTTCAGAGAGGAGCTGTACAAGCATATAAAGAAGCATAGGACTGCTGCTGGGGAGGCCCCAGGGACAATGACCTCCCCCTCCCCATTTTAGCATCATTTCCCTACTCATTCATCATTCATAAATATCCATTCATGGGAGAACAGAACAGACTTTTAGACTTTAAGGCAGCTAGGTAGCACCAGGGATGGGGTGCCTGGCGTTCAAATCTGGCCTCAGATTCTTACTAGGTGACCCTGTTTGACTCCGTTTCCTCATCTGGAAGGAAATGGAAAACCACTCCAGTTACCTTTGCCAAGAAAACCCCAGACAGGGTCAAGAAGAGTCCTATACAAGCTGAACAACAACAACAATAAACCAAGTAATTCCTGAATAACCTTTTCCAGCCAAGCCCTCAGAAAATGAAAATGAGAAGTGAGAATACAAAGAAAAGACTAAAGTGAAGATATTTATTAAACTAGGACAAACCTGCTCTTTGACCTAAATAGACTTTGGCACCTGGGCCTGAGAAGGGACAGGAAGATAGAAGTCTTAATAACCAATTCTCTAAGGGAACAAGCAATGGGTGGCTTTTCTGCTGGTCCAAGGGCAAGGGTTTTTCTTCCTGATAGAAGCAACTGAAGAAAAAAAGGAGTCTACATGTGCCTCTTAAGCAGAGTATTCAGTGATGGTGGACACTGTCAAGCCAGCAATCTTAGGGAGAGCAGCATGAGGACATGGTTGCTTCTCCATGCACGTGCCTCGGCCACATGTGATTTCTAAGCGTCTACCCCTCCACAGTTGCACAATGTCCCATACATGTCCATTACATGTGCCTCTCTATATGTGTTCCCAATGTATTTCCACTCTTCTCATTATCACTGTGTACTTGTTGGCTAGTATATCCCTTGTTTATGGGGAGAAATGTTTTATTGCTACCTTTCTAACTCTGCTATTTCATTAAATATATTTGGTTTGCACAATTTTTGTGATCTGACCATGAATAAACATTATTTTATTGGAGAAGGCACCGGACTTAGAATCAGGAAGACTTGGGTTCAAATCCTGCCATGGACACTAGCTCTCTGACTCTAGGCATGTCCCGTAACCAAGCTGAGATTCACTTTCTTTATGCGGACTTGATAGCCTCTAAGATCCCTAACAACTCTGAATCTATGATCCCATGAACATATAAGGGTAGTCTCATGAACTAAAGATTGAGAGAAAGCAGACTTATAGAATATCTTAGAAAATGGGCAGCTATCCACTGGGAAAACCCATCCTGTGAGTTAAGGAGTGTCCTCCACTACTATATTATCTCATTTGATCCTCAGAGCAAACCTGTGAAATAAGTATTGTTATTGTTGTTGTTGTTATCATTGCCATTTTGCAAATTGGGAAATTGAGCTTTTCCAGGGCCACCCAGCTGGAGGGGGGAATAGAATGTGATCTTTCCACTATGTCATGCTCTCTCGATGCAAGTATCCTCTCTAGCTACCTAACAAATGGTTATGCAGCCTCTATTTGAAAACCTTCCGTGCCTCAGAAGTCAGTCTTCTGAAGCAGCCCATGTCATTCTTGCTCATTTCTAATTGTTAGGAAATTTTTCCTCACGATATGCAAGAATTGGCCAACAGATACCTTCTTCTGTTGTTCCTAATCCTTCCTTCCAGGGCTGACCCAAATCAATCCATGTCTGGTCCCTCTTCTCAAAGATAATGCTCCAAACACTTGCTGACTGCCATAATGTTCCCTGTAAGTCTTCTCTTCTCCAGGGTAAAAAGCATCAGTTCCTTATGTGGCATAACCCCCTGTCCTCTCTCCAAGTAGTGGTTGTTCCCGCTGAATTCTGAGTTCTCTTCCCACTCTGAGGTTTTGTGATTTAGGGCCAGCCTTGTTGCCCTTTCCATACATGCCTTAGCTTGTCAGCATCTGTGTGGTGGTAGCCAGAGCGAGAACATGACCTCTGACTCCACAGAGAATGTAAACTGCCTTGAGTAAATGTAAACAGCAAAGGAAGTTCCAACCATCTCATGGGGGAACTTGCACGTGACCCTGGGCCATCCCTGGCAATAGGCACTCTTTGTTTTGATTCTATATAGTATCTGACCTGGCGTGAGGTTGGTTTAGGGATCCACAATGTTACTTTGTCCTACTGTCGCCCAGGATGACTGGCCTCTTTTAAGTAAACTCTCCCAGTTAACCTAATTAATACTAATAAGATCTATTAATAACCAAACTGGCATGGGTTCTTCTTTCTTCAGTATCCCAGTGTTCTCTCGGACGGTATGCCTTCCTTCAATTGGCACAATCAGTGCAAAACAGGTCTACCTCCCTGCATTTGGCATAGTTGGCAGGATAATCTGCCACTCTACAAATCTTCTGTCCTTATGACATCTTCCCTAAAATGTAGCAGCCAGAATTTGACTCATTGGGCACCATGTGTGGTCTGACCAAAACAAAGTACAATAGAACAGTGTCAAATCCACAAATATTTATTTATTCATTCATTCATTTAGTCTAACCCTTTATCTTGTCTAACCCTTTATCCTAGAATCAATACTAAGTATTAGTTCCAAGGCAGAAGAGAAGTAAGGGCTAAGCAATTGGGGTTAAGTGACTTGTCCAGGGTCACACAGCTAGGAAGTGTCTGAGGCCAGATTTGAACCCCTCATCTCTA
Source organism: Monodelphis domestica (assembly GCF_027887165.1). Lineage (NCBI taxonomy): Eukaryota > Metazoa > Chordata > Mammalia > Didelphimorphia > Didelphidae > Monodelphis > Monodelphis domestica. The sequence continues at coordinate 537,308,033 of NC_077227.1, forward strand.
GAACTAGAACTCGAGCCACTGAGCCATTGAGCCACCTCACCGCCCCTAACAAGCATTTATTAAGCACCTACTATGGGTCAGGCACTGCACTAGGGATACACTAGGGATACCACCATCCATATTCTCAAAAAAACAGTAAATAAGGGAGACAACACAAACGACTATATGACAAACAAGAAATACTTAGAAAAACTTCAAGATTATACAGGGAAGCTACTAACCTTGAGAAAGATCAGAAAAAAATTCTTATAGACGTGGGGGGCAGAAATGAAGAGGGATAGTATTTCCAAACATGGGAAACTGCACAGGAAAATGCAGGGAAGTCAGGAGATGGAGTATCTTGTGTGAGGAACAGCAAGGAGGCCATTGTCACTCTATCACAGAATCCATGTCCATATTTCTAGGCACAACAGTCTCCTTTAACTCCAGCATAAGACAAGAATGACTCGAGAGAAAGAACTGATGAATGGAAACAAACCAGACATAGTTTTATATATATACATATCTTTTTGTCAAAGGATGCCTTCTTTATTGGGGGGGGGCAAAGGGAGGAAGAGGGAGGATGGAAGAAACCTGGGAATTTTAATGTAACAAACTAATTAATTTTTTAAAAGATGATATCAGCTTCTTGGTTGGCATGTCACACATTTGGCTCATATTGTGCTTAAAGTCCTGGAATCTTTTCTTTCATCTTCTTTTTTTTTAAACCTTACCTTCTGTCTTAGAATCAATATTAAGTATCCATTCCAAGGCATAAAAGTGGTAAGAGCTCAAATGGGGTTAAGTGACTTGTCCAGATTCACATAGGTAGGAAGTATATGAATCAAGATTTGAACCCAGGACCTCCTGTCTCCAGGCCTGGCTCTCTTAATCACAGGGCCACCTAACTTCTCCTGAGAGTCCTTTCCAAAAGAACTGCTATGTGGCCACTACTCCTTTTTTTACTTTTGCAGTTAATTTTTTTAACCAGTATAAGATTTTATATTTATTCATATCGAACCTCATCTGATTCCATTTGGCTCATCATTCTAACCTGTCAAAACGTTTTAGATTTCTAATTATGTCATCTATCTTTCCCAGATTAATGCCTGCCAAAAATCTAATAAGTCTGCTTATGTTTTCAGGGTCCCCTTTTCTAGGAATAAGGAAGTGAACTCAGCAAGTGAATTTCAGAGATAAGGCTCTGAGGCCAGGTCTGTGACATACATCTTTATGACTCAGTTCCCCCACTTTGATCACCACTGATTGTGGTTTCTGGAGCAGCACAGGATGCAGAGAGCACACACAGATCCCAAAGACACACAGATATGCTATACACACTTCAGAAGGCCTCTGATAATGTATTGACCACCAGATGCACACCCCAAAATGACACAGAAGGGAAAATATGTTGGACCCCCTGAATTATGCAGCTTTTCCACTGCATTGGCCTCCAAGCTTTGTCACAAAAAAAAATCTTTTGCAAATTTCTGTACCTCAGACATTAAATCAGAGGATTATAGATATGGAAGAAGGGACCTTAGCAAGCCAGAAAGCCTCTCCTCCACCAGTTAATCCAAATCTGTACATCTCAGGGAGAGCAATGGGAGCTATTTAGAGGCAAATTTTGGCTCAGTAAAAGCACAAATTCCCTAACAATTAGAATTTTCCAAAATTGGAATGAGCTATTTTGTTTGGGTTCAAATCCTGATTTTGCCATTATTTGTATGACATTGGTCAGGTCATTCTATCTCCCTGATCCTCTGTTTCCTCATTCATAAAATAGAGAGCATAATACCAAAAACACTTACCTTGTAGGCACAACCCAAGTGCTTCAAGTACATGAAGAAATGCATGATGTGAGCTGAAGTCTCCTAAGTCAAAAAGGAACCTCTGGGATTGCAGTGATAAGATTGTAGACCTTGATCCAAGCTGGGGAGGTGATGATAAGCCAGGGCAATAGTGGCTGTTGCTAAGTGCAGGGGTTTAAGTGTGTAGGAGTAGTAGATATGGAGAGTGACAGAGAGAGAGAGAGAGACAGAGAGAGAGACAGAGAGAGACAGACAGACAGACAGAAAAGAAGAAAGAAGAAGAAAAACAAGAGGAAGAAGAAGGGAGGGAGGGAGGAAGAAAGGAGAGAGAGGAGGGAAGAGGGGGAGGAAAAGAAAAATAGAGAAGGAGAGAGAGACAGATTCAGCAGAGGCATTTCATGATATGAATTCAGAGAGGAGAGTTTGATGATTGAAGACAGCTCCAGTAGTCAGGCCTCTGCTCTCTAGAACAAAAAAACTCTGATGGAGGTGACCAAATAAATTGACATTTCTCCTTGGGATCAACTAAAGGACAATAAAGTTTAACTCCCTCCCCTAGAGTATGTCTTGGGCTGGCAGTTTCCTCTTGATTTTCTCTATTAAGCTATTTTTATTTTCTGATTTCTCTTACAAAGTATGATCAGTCACAAGTGATTCATGACTCGTCTGTTGTTAGTAACTAGTTGTTTGTGTAAGTGTAAAGAATACAGTGGAGGGTCAATAGACTAGCTTGGTTCACATAGCACTAAACTGGTCACTTAAACCTCTGTCTGGAATATGAGGGTTTTCTTTCCCTAGCTGGAACTGTGAAAATTTAATATTAATCTGTACCCTTTTTTTGGCACCTGGAGACAACCTTTGTATTTTATTTATTTACTTACTTACTTATCTTTTTTTCAATGTTTGGATTTTAAATCTTAAGATTGACGCTACATTGTGCTTCTTCCCTCCTTGCTGAATGAGAGTGCTGACAAATTCTTTGTTTATCCATAAAAAAAAATAAACAAACAACTAAGTAAATTAAACAAAGTCAGGCAGTCAGGCAGAAAAAAGAGGGCTTGTGTACTGTGTGGCCATGCTAAATGTTGTATGACTGCTGGCATCTCTTGTCCCATCTCTTGTCCAGAGTGAGGTCATGGTCCTCTAATCAAAAAATCTGGAAAGGACTCCCAAAGGGCATAAATTGGAGTAGAAGAAGAAAGTAGGGCCTTTTTCCTTGGTATCACAGACTGAGTAGGTGGTGATTAAGGGAAATGCCAGCCACACTGTGGTTGGTGCCTTTTCTTTCTCTGGCCCACTTTTTATTATTTAATAAAGAATTATAAATTAAGATACGGTCTCCAGAGAATTTAATCATAACAGGACCTAAGCCAAATGAGCTCAGAATCTTATGGGTTTGATTTTATTAATAACCTTTACAAATTCCAAAGTGGCAGACATAAATGAATCATGTAACTTGGTATCACATACTTTAGGCTGACAAAGTCATTGGCAAATTAGATTCAAGAAAATTAGAGCACATATATCTCAGTGAAGCCCAGTCCTGAAAAGTGAGGGATAGAGACATGGAGCAAGGCAAGGTCATGTCTGGTAGGAAGAAGGAGGTCTGCTGGAAATAGAGGCAATTCCTCCCTGGGCACTAGTTGAAATTTCAAAGGTTCATTAGCATTTTTTGATGTCATGGTCCCCCTTTGGCAATCTGGTTAAACTATGAACCTCCTCCCAGAATAGTGTTTTTAAATGTATAAAATAAATACATAGGATTACAAAGGAAACAAATTATGTTGAAATACAGTTATTAAAATATTTTTAAAAATTATTTTAAATATAATAAGCTAAAGGACATTTGATTAATTATCCCAGATATAAAGTCAAAAGGAAACTTTTCATTGGTCAGAGACCATTAAATCCAACCTTCTATAGGTGAGAGGTACCAATATTTTTTTAAAAAAGGTAGGATGGTGAAGAAACAAGGGCCTTGTCCTTTACATTCTCCTTTCTACCTAACCATCCAAACTTTGACAGTGGTCTTACTGGTTATTCAGGCTTGTTGTGAGAATTGAATATATAAAAGACTTGTGTGATCTTGATGGTTTCCAACCCAGATGCAAAACTGTTGATAATTTAACTTCTACAGTCACCTAAAGCACAGACATGTTATTTACCCCATGGTAATACAGCTAGTGAGTATCAGAGGCCAGACTGGGATTCACATCTTCCTGTCCCCAAGTCCAGAATTCTATCCACTGTGTCATACTGTCTATCCAACGAGTGAGATAAGGAACACAAATGTCCTTGGAAGCAGCCGCACACTAGAAATATCATGTAGACTGTCAGAAGTGGTCAATGTGCTCATTGGTTTTGTTGGATTACTTTTTAGCTTACTTTAAAATTTTTTATTATAAGGAATGACTCATTGGTGTAATAATTAAAATGGTTGGGTGTCATAAACTGTAGTGAATAAAATAGTGGAAGAATTAAATTGTTATAGATAAAAGAGTGGATGAGTAAATTGTGACCGCAGAAAATATGTTTTCACTACAGTGTCTTGTTTTTAAATCAATATATATAAGGTGGTTGCCAGGGAAATATTCCCAATTATTCAATATACCCAAGTCAACTGGGTTTTATGGAGATTTTAATTAATTAATACAATGAGGAATTAAAGAAGGAGAGAGAGAATAAAAGAGGAATAAGTATGAAGGGCCTTAGCCAACATGGCCTAGACCTGAGTCTTAAGAGAGAGATCAGTCAGTCCTTAATCACTCACCACAAGATCTGTCCAAGCAAGGATTCAGAGGGACAGAGTCTCCTCAGAGGGAGTTCCAGCCAGAGTCAGCCTCCTTCAGACTGTCTTCAGAGCCTCCTTAGAGAGTCTTTCAGAGCTCTCTCCCAACAGCCTTCTTAGAGACTGTATTTTTTCTTTCTCAGATTTCTCATCTCCTTATATAGGGAATTTTCTCCTATGTCACCTCCCCTAAGTTCTCCCATCTACCAATCACAGTAGACATTTTTCAAAGGACAGACCATTCTTAATTCTCACCTAAGAAGGTGTAAATTTTTGAGTAATTCACACCAGGAAAGCTCTGAGTAAGTTTCTCAGCTCTTTGTTCCTTTGTAAATTCACAAGTTGCCTGACCTTTATAGGTACTTAGCTTAAGAACTTTTTGCCTTATTATAAGTATGGGTTTAAGTACTTTTCATTGTTCAGAAAAGAGTTTACAACTTTATCTTCCCCTAGGGCAGACTTAAGTAGGTGAAGTAGAGTTCTCCCATTCCTGATCTAAGTAGAGTTCACTGCCCAAATGGGGAATGGTCTTAATCCAATCTTATGAAGTAGGGTCTGGGAATTTTTAAGGTTCACAATGGTGAAAGGAAGTGGGGAGGGTATATTCAGAAATGAATGTGACATAAAAACAAAAGTCATCATTAAAATAAAAAGAAACAAATTGTATCTCAGCCTAGACAGATATTAAAGACTGTCCCTTACTGTCTAGGAATCACTGGGAGTTGTTGAAAGGTAGGTTTTGGCTTTATTTAAAAAAAAAATTCCCTTCAAAAATCTGTGAGCTCTAAATTCTATTATTCTTCCCTCTTTGTTCCCAGAAAGTACCCTGGGAAGTGTCAACAGATGGGAGCCCATTGGAGGCCTTGCCAACAATCTTAGAGATTTCTATAGTCAACTGAGTCTCCTCTAGAGTGTACTGAAATTGGACTCTTTTTTTCCCACCTCAAGTTATTTATTGAGGAGGGGAAAAAAGAAGAAAGAACCATAATTTTCTCCTACTGAGAAGTTTTGGTTGTTCAAAGTGGGGAAAAAAATGTTCTGAAGCTGCTCAAGTCTTTATGACCTCATTTGAGGTTTTTGTGGCAAGGATACAGGAGTGGTTCACTATTTCCTTCTTCAGCTCATTTTACAGATGAGGAAACTGAGACAAATGGAGTTAAGTGACTTGCCCAGGATCACATAGTTAGTATCTAAGGTCAATTTTGAGCTCAAGTCTTCCTGTCTCCAGACCTACCACTCTCTTGACTGTAACACCTAGTTGCTGTAAGTCAGTTACATGCTGAGATGCAAAAGTCTCTTCTTTTCTTGGTCCGTTTTTTTCTATTTATTTTCCCTTCCTAAGAATATTAATAATTTAAAGCTGTTTGAAGACTGAAGTACAATTTAGCACCACTAGATTCTCAGTAATATGAAGTAGTAAGATCACATGTCTAGAACATGTCTGTGCCATGGACCCCTTTGGAAGTCTTGGAAAACTAAGGACCCCTTTCTAAAAATCATGTCTTTAAATGCATAAAATAAGGCACATGGGATTACAAAGGAAGCTAATTATATTGAAACGCAGTTATCAAAATCTTTTTAAAAATAAGTTTCACATGACAAACAGAAATGTGTATTATATGATAATATATGTACAACCTATATAATATTACCTCCCTTCTTGGGGAGCAGGAGAGGGAGGGAGAGAACATGAATAGCAAAATGTCAAAAAATAAATATTAATAATTATATCAACATGTAATCTGGAAAAATTAAAATTATAAGTTAAAAAAAGGTGAAGGACCTCAAGTTAATAATCTCTGATCTAGAATCAGAAGGAAATTCAGAGGGCTATTTTATCCAGTCTTTTCATTTTATAGGTGAATGGATCTTTAGGCCCAGAATGATTAATGACTTGGCAAAGATCACACAGGTGATAAAGAATAGAAGAAAGGTTTGAACACCATTTTCTCCAGAGGCAATGGTATTCTGCAGCCAGTTTGAGCCAATTCTCTTTTTTTTTTTAAACCCTTACCGTCTGTCTTGGAGTGTATTGGCTCCAAGGCAGAAAGAGTGGTAAGGGCTAGGCAATGGGGGTCAAGTGACTTGCCCAGGGTCACACAACTGGGAAGTGTCTGAGGCTAAATTTGAGCCTAGGACCTCCTGTCTCTAGGCCTGGCTCTCAATCCACTGAACTACCCAGCTGCCCCCTCGAGCCAATTCTTAACAGCTGATTGCTAAATTAAATTTTCACTATAAGCGTATACATCATGGAAATCAAGGATTGATTTATCATTTTGTTGACTGTCTAGATTTTTAAATGATGATGAAAATGTTAATAATGCAGATTAAATTTAAAAGTATATCATGGGTACTTTTTAAAAAAGATCCAATTCTGCATTCAAATCTGCCTTCAGATATTTCTTAGCTGTGGGACCCTGGGCAAGTCACTTCATCCCATTTGCCTGTCTCTTGCCCTTCTGTCTTAGAGTTGTTACAAGAAAGAAGGGTTATTTTTTAATTTAAAAAATTTGAAAATAAAGTGAGTCAGTTGCTAAAAATTTACCAATATATTCTTGTCTGGAGGAATAGTTTTCAAATTCTACTCCATACAAATGTCTTCAGTAGCTCAACCTCATCTCTTAATGAGAAGTTATATGGGGGGTGGGGGGGGGGGAGATGGATAGCAACATTAGATTGTGAGTCAGACAACCTAGACTTGAATCCTGGCTCTGCCATTATCTACCATTTACTGCCTGCATGACCATGGGTACTTTTCTTGGTCTGTCTCCAGGGCATTTAACTAGATTTTTTTATACTTAAAAAAAAAAAAGTTCCCCAATTACATGTAAACTCAGTTTCCAACATTTTCAAAAGAATTTTGAATATCAAATTCTTTTCCTTCTTCCCTTCCCACCCCCAACCCCACCCCTGCTGAGATGGTAAGCAATACATGTGCTATTATGCAAAACATTTTTCTATATTAATCCCTTTGGAATTTTGAAGGAAATTTGAACAACAACAAAAAAAGAAAGTGAAAAAACTTTGCTTTGGTTTATCAGTTATTTTCTTTGGAAGTAGATGGCATTTTCTATATCATCAGTCCTTTAGGGTTGTTTTCAGCCATTACATTGCTTAGAATAGCTAAGTCATTCACAGTATTGCTGTCAGTGTGTACGATGTTCTGGTTCTGCTTACTTCACTCTGCTTTGGTTTATATAAGGCATTCCAGGCTTTTCTGAGCTCCCCCTGCTTGTCATATCTTACAGCACAATAGTACTCTTTACAATTGTATGCTAAAATTGACTCAGCTCCTCCCCAGTTGATGGATATCCCTGAACTAGATAATTTTTAAGAATGATTAAATGACCTGTCAAAGCCATTTATATATTACACAGGTAATGAGTAACAGAAGGAAAATTTGAAAACCATTTCCTCTAGAGGTAGCAGTGTTCTGCAGCCAGCTCTAGATCAATATTTTACAGAGGACATCTATAAAATAAGGGGTTGGGGCAAAATCATCTTCCTTCTACTCTATTGTTTCTGCCTTTCTTTCCCAACCAGTTGATCATGGGCAATCATTCCGCCTTTCTGATTCTTAGTTTCCTCATTTCTAAATTGGGATAATAATATCATCTCTGCCTAATCCACTGGACTGTTGTATCAAATGAGATGATGTGTTTGAAATTAATCTCTAAATTCATTTAATTATATTGTCTCTGACCACCTTTGAACAATCAACATTTCTTCAATTATTTAAATCTGAATTTATTTGTATAAAATGTATCTCATAGTTATGTTCTTGTAGTCACTGGATTTCTTTTGATAGCTATACTCATAGGTAAGTGATAGTACAGGCTTTTCTTGGCAAAGATTCTGGGGTGGTTTGCCATTTCATTCTCTGAAATAATATAGTAGGAGCTCAATAAATGTTGCTTCACTTTTTGTGGTTAAATTGAATCTGCTGTGAAAGAAGCCAAGTCCTAATTTCCCATATGGGCCAATTACCTTTGTTTCGTTATTCAGCCATAGACTACTCTCCTAAGGCAAGGAAGTCTGGAGGACATCTTACAAAGGGGAAAAAAATATATATATATATATATATATCTGCAAAGGAATTTTACCTTTAAAATCCCAGCAAAGACAACTGGATCTGGCCACAGACCAAATGAGACAAGAGCCTAGAGTATGGAAGAGGATGAGTGGGACTTGTAGTAGGATACAGCAGTGAATAATGCATAAACCTCTGCAAGGTTGACCATTTTTAATTGGGTCCTAGCACACACCTACCTACTCCTTTAGGGAGCCCGTGAAGTAGCAAAGGAAATTGAACCAAGTACTTACATCATTAAGCATTCTGCTTTCTGTCTCCAGAGCTATGGCAGGGAACAAGAGAGAACAGAGAATACCTCCTTAGTTAGATCAGTCATAGAATCTGGTTAAAATCCTGATGAGACACATTGCATGGGAAAAGCTTCGGAGGCTGAATTTTATTTTACCTTGTCAACTGTTTTTGCTTTTTCAAACAATAGGTATAGCAGAATCCTATATGCCTACCCCCTCAAGTAATTTTAGGACGATGAACATGGTCTGCAGAAGGCTGCCTAAAAAGAATCAGACTATTCTCTTATAGGGGCAGCTAGGTAGCACAGACCTGGAGTTAGAAAGACCCCTCTTCCTGAATTTAAAGCCAACCTCTGACACTTACCAACTGTGTCACCCTGGCAAAGTCACTTATCCATGTTTGCCTCAATTTCCTCATCTGTAGAAATGAGCTAGAGAAGGAAATGGCAAACCACTCCAATATCTTTGGTAGGAAAACCCCAAAAGGGGTTATGAAGAGCCAGATGTGACTGAAAAATTACTGAACAACAACATTCTCTTGTTAAGTTTTCATCAAAAACAACTTCACCTTACATGCAAACATCCAAGACTTCAATATTCTGATGGCTCTGTGAGCTCATCATTGTGGTCACTACCCCCCAGCAGTGCAGATGGCAACCCATCCATGCCTTTTCATTCTTTGTGTAACTCCTATTTAATGTCCTCTCATAATTACTTTACATGGGGTCCACCTAACACATTGGGGACTTTCCTCAGAATCTCTTAAAATTATATAGATTTTAATAGAGCACAAAGTCTATCAATTGACATTTCTCTGCCTTTATCTCTGTCTCTGTCTCTCTCTCATACACACACACATATAAATACATGCAAACATTCAAACACATCCACATATATACATACATACATACATACATATGCCAAATTATACAGATATAATTGATATATATGACCAGCCCACTTCCTTTTTGTAGCCCCTAGTAGTGAGAATAGGCCCCAATAAAATCAGAGCCATCAGCTAGCTAGAGCCAGGCACTTATAATCTCATCCAAAGCACCTGATAAGTTCTTGGCTGTTCCTGGCTGTTCTTGTTCTACCCACCAAAGCCAAACATTTCCCTGAGAATCTGAACTAGACAGTTATACATTGACATATTGATTTATTATCCTATAGAAAACTCTGTCCAAGTTTCAGTGAGGTAAACTAAGTCATTGTACTAAGATTGTAGATCATTACTAACCATTGTCCCTGCAAAAGGTTTACCTAATCTCTTAGCCTATGTCATTTTCCTTATAAAGTATGTACCCCAAATCATTAAACTTTGTCACTGGTCAGCAAGAGGATTTCTGTGTGTCTGTCTGTCAGTCTGGTGGTTTGACCCTCCTGTAATCCCAGAAGCATTTTTCTCATCCCGGTTCATTGACCCATGAGTGATTTGTCAAACAGAACTCAAGACCTTTTCTGATTCTTTATGTCTTTGTTGTTCTCTTACAAAGCTTCTCCTCTATATAGACTACTTATATCTACCATGTGTCTCTCTATTGCCCTTTGAATAACCTAAAATTGCAATTTTCAGAAACTTTTCATTCAAGGTTTCACAGCAATATAGTATCACTAGAAGAATATTGGTGTTAAAAATATGAATATTTATTTCAAGAAGTTTGAAGTCACTTAATGTACTGTGCAAATTTCCAAGTGTAATAAAAGTTTCCCAATTCCCTTGTTAAATTTTGGACCCAGTTCATTGTCCATCTATAGTTTCTGTCAAAGATATTTGTACCATTAGACCATTTTATCAATTGTCCATCCAATTCTCATATAAAAAATTTTACAGAAGTGAAAAAGTACACTTATGATTCAGTAGTTCCTGATGACTTTGTTTGCTTTAATTCTTTGTAAATCCGGTAACATCATGGGAAAGGTGCATGGTATATAGCATGTAAAGTAGAGTGGCAGTCAGAGAAGAAAAAGAGACATTCCCCCATGGAACAAGAGTCATTCTGTCTTGACTGGAGTCAAGGCAAGAGATCCCACCTGTTCTCTTGTCTGTCACAGGGACTTCAAAGAGAGTCTAAGGAGTAGATTGCCCAAAACATTTTTTTCCATTCTTCAGCAGGTGAGGATAAGGTTACTATTCCATCCCATAATGATGGAGAGCTGGCAAGATTGAAGGGAAATTATTTTCAGATTCCCTTATGAGGAGCCAAGATTTGTAGCCCTTTGTGTATCAGTGATGTTTCCCTAGTGATTCACTTCCTTGTTAACAATTCCCAGTTTCATACATTAATTAAATGCTTTTTGCTATTGGATTTATGTATCTCTGCTATGTCTAGGAATAGAATGAATGGAATGTGTGAGGGCTCAGCTGGTAGTTTGAATAATTAATACTCCAAAACAGAAACACTGAAACTGGGAACAACTAAGAAGGTTAGGGAGGGGTAATAGTCTCAACTTAGCCATCGTCAATGGCCATTGTCCAGACTGAGACAGTTCAGGGCTAGGTCTAATGCTTTTGTCCAACCAATTCTCAAGACTTTTCTCAGTGATGATATGATAAGAATAAACTTAATGACAAGCAGTTAATTAATGCTTGCTAATTAACTCATGTGCCAATTGTTAGTTTTTCAATTTAGGCAACTAATCACGAACAAACCTTTACAGAGTGAAATATATGTTATGCCTCTTATCCCATGTGATGGAAGCATGCTCCAGCTGAGATTTATATGATATTTAGAAGTTTGTGAAGTGATTTATGTAGTATTTACATTTGATCCTCACAACCTCATAAAACAGATATTAAGGGCATTACTAACCCCATTTTATAGGGAGAGAAACTGAGGCTAGGAGCAGTTAAATGACATATCCAGAGTCCTACAGCTAGCAGGAATTAGAGGGAGGACTAGAAGACAGGTCTCTCCTGATTACAAACTGTGAGATCCAGCACAATAGGACTTAACTAATGCCCTGCCTTCACAACACTTTGAAATAGGTAGTCTCCACAGTAGCATCTCCTTCCTCAACAAGTCAGTTTGCACTAGGATTGCCTATTAAACTATACCTAAGTGGTAGAATAGCTTTAGAGAAGCAAAAGTGTACCATAATTCTGCTTTTATTAAATAAGCATTCTAAGTATAAGTATCATTTATAAATCTATTCTATGGAATTTAAAATGTAAAGAAATGTGTGATCTTTTACAGTAAACCATCTATAAAAGCCTGATTATTCTTCTTTATCAAATTATTTTATGTAATACTCTCTCCTGATTTTGAAGATGGGCAGCTAGGTGCAGTGGTGATTGTGCTGCTGGCCTGCAGTCAGGAAGACACTTGGAGAATTCAAATCCAGTCTCGGACACTGACCAGACCTTGTACAAGTCACTGAATTCTTTTTGCCTCAGTTTCCTCATCTGTCAAATGAGCTGGAGAAGGACTTGGCAGATTTTTGGACACTCCAGGATTTTTGCTAAGAAAATTCTAAATGAGTTCACAGAGTCAGATGTTACTGAAACAACTAACTTGCATTCAAGTCCTTCCTCTGAAATATAATGGACATAACTCTTAGCAAATCACTTCTTAATGTTCTACACAGCTTTACAGACTCATAGTTCTCAACTTTTTTGGACTCTATATAGCCTTAAAATGATTATTTTTTAAAACCTTTACTTTCTGTCTTAGTAACAATTCTAAAACAGAAGAGTAAAGAGTTGGCAAATAGAGTTAAGTGACTTTTCTAGGGTCATACATGTAGGAAGTATCTGAGGCCAAATTTGAACCCAGGTCCTCCTGACTCCAGGCCTGTTGCTCTATCCACTGAGCCATTTAGCAGCCCTCAGCTTAAAAAAAATTTTTTTTTAATTCTTACCTTCCATCTTAGAATCAATGGTTTCAAGGCAGAAGAGCAGTAAGGGCTAGGCAACAGGGGTTAAGTGACTTGCCCAGGTGGCACAGCTAGGAAGTATCTGAGACCAGATTTGAACCCAAGACTTCCCATCTCTAGACCTGGCTCTCAATCCACAGAGCCACCTAGCTTCTCCCTATCCCCACCCCCCAGCCTTAAAATTATTAAGAATTCTCTCCCAAAGAGCTGTTATTTATGTGGGTTATAACTATTGATATTTACCATAGGCAAAATGAAAATATACTAATTTTTATGATTTTTTTTACTTCATAGACCTTTGAAAACTGTTCCTCTAAACTAGGTTACAAAATAGGTACTAACATTCTTTGGGGAAGAAGCTTCCTCACCTGGAAGTTCCTTTTGCCACTGAAATCACGATCGTAGTCCCTATTTCTGTGATGAGATGAATATTTATTAGATCTTTAAAAACATATGCCCTAATTAAATGAAGCTTGTTAAACCATAATGCCTTCCTCCTAGATTGTAGCAAAGATGATGCTCTGGAAATCTTAAAATGCTGAGAATGTGAGCACTCATCCCCATCATCATTGCAAGTGGGCTGTGTGCAGACAGGAGACAATCATCTATAAATTAGTTCTTCCCCTAGCTTTCTCTGAAGGGCCTCTGAACAAGGTCCAGGCACCATTTACAATAATATTCTCTTCCAATTTCACAAAGATTGTGGTCAGGCTCCAGTTTGGGATGCATTTATCTTGAGGAATTTCTTTCAAAATAACTGAGGCAGCAGCAATCAACCACCAACCTTCCTTATAATAAAGGGATTGCTACTGTGACAATCATGAGGAAGTGCCTCCACAAAAGCTAAGGGAACAGAGCAAAATTACTCTAGAGATGGACAAGCATTACTTGGTCCCCTGATTTGGAATCCTGGGAGAAAAAGAGCACATCTAGGGACTTTAGCCCATTTAGCAAATCAAGCAACCACCAATTTTTATTAAATATCTCCTGGGTGCAGAGCCCTCTTCTAGAGACATATGAAGTTTAATTTCATTTAGTTTACAGTCTCTGTTCTCATAAATCACAGGATTGAGACCAGGAAGTGACCTCTGAGGCCATCTAGCCCACATCCCTCCTTTTACAAATCAGGACATTGAGACTCAGAGAGAGAAAGCAATGCCCCTAATATTCTAGAGATAGTAATGCTACTAGGATTTGAATTCAGGTCCTCTAATTCCAAAGTCAGTATTCAATATTCCAGCTTACAATACAGACAAGTAAAGGGAAGAGAGACAGAGACAGAAAGACAGAGAGAGACTGAGACCAAGACAGAGAGACAGAGAGAGACAAAGAGAAACAGAGAGAGGCAGAGAGACTGAGAGAGTGGGTGACCCAGAGATGGAGACAGAGATTCGTCAGCATGGCATGGTAAATAGAAAGCTGGTCTTGGACTCAGAGAGAACTGGGTCCAAGATGTACTTCTGACCCATCCTGTCTGTATGACCCTGGGCAAGTCATCTATCATTACAATATCCCAAGCAACTTTCTAAGACTATATATTAAAGAACAGTTGCTAATCTACATTAATAGAGGGAGTTTACTCATCCCTCAATGACAGAACTAAAAAGAACCTCAGAGGGCATCTAATGAAACCTCCTCAGTTGACAAGATAGGAAATTGAAGACAAAGACATTCCTTAATCAAGGTCCCACTAATACATGTCAGTCAGGTCCTAATCTCTGCAAGTCTCGGTTTCCTCATCTATAAAAAGATGCAGTTGGGTATAGCCAATGTAGGGATTTGTTTTCTTCACTATTTTTAACAACGGTTTTTGTTTTTCTTTTCTTTGGATGGAAGGGAAAAGAAAAATGCTTATTAATTGAAAAAAAAATGATCTGGCCTCAGATACATCCTAGCCGTGTGATCCTGGGCTATTCACTTAACCCCACTTGCTTAGCCCTATTGTCCTAGAATTATTATGAGGACAAATGGTGTGATGAGTAAATCAAACTTTCATCTATCAATCAGCAACTATTAAATTAATAAAAAACTTAAGCTACTACTTAACACTAATCAAGAGAATTCACAGGTTGCTTACTTGTGACCTCCAAAGTCTACTGCCACTCTTCTTGGGCAGTGCTAAGCAAATTGAAAGTCTTTAATTGGTTCCCATAAAGTGGAGGCTGGGACAGGAAGTGATGTGGAAAAAGGACTATAAAAAGTCCTGAACTTTTGGTGGGGAAGGGGTTCTTCTTTGAACTTCTTCTTTGGAGGTGGCTTCTCCTTTGGACTGTTTCTTTGGAGGACTTCGCCTTTTGGACTTCTCCTTGGATCTTCTTCTCCTTGGGAGTTTGTCTTTGAAGACTGTGTCAGTGAGCTGGGCGAGTATCTGGCCTTCCTTTCCTGGCTTCTGGAGAGATTGGTTCTAGAGAGGCCTTCCTTTCCTGGAGGAGGCTGAATTGGTGGAACCCTTGCTGAAAAATCCACCGGGTCCTCTGGCTGAAAATTAAAGAGCCCTTTGAACCAGAAACCAGAGCAACACTTAGGGTGGTAGACTAGACATTTCTCTACCCTCTTCTTACATTTTTCCACTTTCACTCTTTCCACCTCTTTGTAAATGAAACCACTAAAAATCATTTTGACTTAAGCTATAATATTTTTAAATCAGCAACCACAATATTACTTTATAACTTTCATATTAGCATAAAAACCTACATTTTATATTTTTACAATGGTGTTAGAAAAAGAAAAAGAAAAAATGGATTAGACTATCTCTAAGCTTCCCCTTTATTTTTTTTGCCTTATTAAAATTGTATTTTGTCTTATTAAAAATGTATTTGCTACATTAAAGTATCTTTCAGGCATCTCTCTCCCCTCCTCAGGGAGGACACCTGGAAACTGTAATGATTACTATATATGTGTGTATATATATATATGTATGTATAGAATTCTATATTATCATATTTAATCTATAAGTAGAACCATATCATATTTGCTTTATTATGTTTTAGTATATCTATACTGTTTTGCATGTTCCTATTATTAATTCTTTCTTAGGAAATGGGCACATGAGTTATTATTCAAATAATATTTTTGTTGCTGTATATAATATTTTCCTGATTCTGCTCATTTCACTCTTCATAATTTCATATAGGTCTTTCTATGTTCTTTTTATTAACCTGGTCATTATTTCTTATGGTGCTCTAGTTTTCCATCACAAATCATATCCCATAACTCATTCAGCCATTCCCAGACTTGAATTCTATGGCTCTCTCACTTAACTTGAAGATTTCAAATCCCAAGCCAAACATTCCTTGGACTACCTCACAGTGCTCCTCAGTATATGTTTATGTCTATATTCACAGATCCTTACCCTGCTGCTCAAGGTACTGTCTGTCTATATTTATATATCATGACCTTGAATAACAGTTTCATTTTTTTTTAAACCCTTACCTTCCATCTTGGAACCAATACCCAGAGGAGCGGTAAGGGCTAGGCAATGGGGGTTAAGTGACTCTCCCAGAGTCACACATTTAGGCAGTGTTTGAGGTCAAATTTGAACCCAGGACCTCCCATCTCTAGACCTTGCATCAGCTTCATCTTTAGAAAAAGGAAGGCTATTGCTATGACTACATTGGCAGTTGGTACCCACTAGGTTTGGAAAAGAGAATCCAAAACATTTTCCTTCTGCTCACATAGTTAGTGCCCTAGTAAACTGAGCAGGGAGCTTGGGGTATACTCTGGGTATATAAAGGGAAAAGGAAGTGTGCCATTTGGTAGATCTCCAGAGAACAGCAGGCTTTCTGTGTAAGCATCATAGATTGTTTGGACAAAAAAGAGACGGGTAAATTATCTGAAGCCTCTGCAAATAAGATTTGGCTTTTGGAGTTTACAAACCTCCAGGGTGGGCAAAGCACATCTCTAACAAGGGCTGTCATCATGGCTGAAGATCTCCAGTACCACACACACATGCACACAGTCCCCCCAAGCCAAAGACTGAGTCTAGAGATCCTGGGAGAGTCAGACCCAGTTTGAGTTCATTCGTTGTCCAATGCCAGGAGCTATACGTTTCCAAACTCAATGATCAGTACTAGCATCACTCATTATACAGAGTATGTTACAATTTTCAAAGCACTTTCACACCTGTTATCTCATTTGATCTTTAAATCAACACTGGGAAAGCGAAGGAAGACATGGTTTAGTCTATACAAGCCAACCAATGGCAGTGCTAGAACTCAGACCCAAATCTTCCTTGTCCAGGATTCCTCTCTTCCATCTCAACTTTCATCTGTAAAGACTTCAGAATTTGGTTTTGGATAGCTTGTGAATAAACAATGTTTCTGTTTTTAAAAAATAAATCAATATTAGATTCCCTTTTTGAGGGAAAGAGTTGATTTTTACCTTTCCTTTTTTAATTTAAATGTATTTATTTGTTTGTTTGTTACATTAAAATACTCTGTTAACTCCTTCCCTCCTTCTCTTCCCTCCATTCAAGAAGGTACCATCTGACAAAAAGATAGATGAATATATAAAACTATGTCTTATTTATTTCTTTTTTCTCAGTTCTTTAATCCCTGGTGCTTTGCTATGTGCCTGGCACAATTAGTACTCAATAAATGCTCTTAGACTTGACTTTAGCACCCAGGTTTAATTCAGAAAAAATAATTCAGCTCCATAATTCAAGTCAACAAACATTATCGCATATATGTATAGAGTATGCAAAGCACTGTTGGGGACTAGGGTGAGACAGCATTTAAATAAGAAATAATCACTGGGTCCCTGCTCTCATAGAGCTCATTCATCGTCTAGCAAAGAGACAAGACCAATATATAGCAAAATCTAATGTAAAGCATTACAAATTAAGTGTTTTAGGACCTGTCCTAGGCCCTCATCTCTTCTGATACTTTCTCCCATGAATTCAATAGTTATATCTATGCAGATGACCCCCAGTCCTAAACTGTCTCTTACCCTCCATTCTCTCATAGCCAGCAGATTTGTAGCTATTGGATGACATGATGGATCTGGAGTAAAAGAAGATCAGTTCAAATCCATCCTCAGATACTTCCTAGCTGTGTGAGCCTGGACATATCATTGGACCTTTTTCTGCCTCAGTTTCCTCAACTATAAAATGCAGGTAATAATAGTACCTACCTCCCAGGGCTGTTGTAAGGATCAAATGAGATAACAATTGCAAAGTGCTTTGCCCAATGACTGACACATCATAGGTGTTTAGTAAATGTTTATTTCAGGGGCAGCTCAGTGAATAGAAAGTCAGGTCTGGAGACAAAAGGTCCTGGGTTCAAATGTGACCTCATGCCTTCCTAGCTATGCAACTCTAGGCAAGCCAGTTAACCCCAACTGCCTACCCCTTACCACTTTTGCATCTTTGAACTAACACAAGGTAAGGGTTATTTTTTAAAAATGCCTGTTTCCTGCCTTCTTTCCTTCCTTCCTGCCTTCCTTATAGAAATCTCTATCTTGATGTCCATCAGCATTTCAAATTCAACATGCCCAAAACATAATTTGTCATTTCCCCCCTCTTCCAACATTCCTATATCTGTTAAGGGGATAGCCATCCTTCTACTCACATAAGTTTGTAGCCTCTGTTTCGTCTTTGACGATTCCATATCTTTTGCTTCTGTATCTAACCCACTGGCAAATCCTGACATTTCTACCCCCCACACACACACACACCTTATTTCTTGCATTTGATCCTTTCTCTGCACTCCCTGGACCACAGACTTAGCTTCTTACAGGAACTATTATAATAGTCTCCCAATGGGTATTCCTCCTTCTGGTCTTTCCCCTCTCCAAAATCCATCAATCCAAAATGCTTTTAGGATTAACTATGAACTTTCTAGCCTGGCCTTCAAGGCTCTCCACAACCTAAATGCAACCAAACTTTGCCCCCATATTTTTCATATCGCTTCCTTTAACCCACAATGTTCCCAGTTATCACTGGGCATAAGAAAGGCTATGGGAGTATGCCTGTGGTTTAGCTAGGGCAGATAAGTGATACAGCAGATAGAAGGGAGAGTTTAGAGTCAAAATAGACTTGAAATCAAATCACCCTTCAAACAATTAGCTTTGTGATCTGGGAAAACCATCTGACCTCTCAGAATGTCAATTTCTTCATTTGTAAAATGAGGGTAATAATAGTACCTGCATCCCAGAGCTATTGTAAGGAATGTATGGGATAACATAAGAAAAGTGCTTTGCAGACCTTAAGATATTACATATTATTAGTTGTAAATGAAAACCAAGTTTAACCATAAAGAGGGAGGTTGGAGAAATGATTCCCTGTTTCAAATGTTTCCCCCCTCTCTGCTTCTTTGGCAGGATTTTGATACAGAACCCTAACAAGGGATTTACCACAGAGTTCCAAGATTCAGAGAGTGCTGACAACATTTAGGACTTCCCAGGTCATAAAAATAACTGAGCTTGGCATCTAGTTAACAAGAACAATTTAATTAAAACAGGAAGCAACAAAATGGCCTGCTTCTGACTTCCTCATGCACCCTTACCCCAGCTGAATTATTCCCCAGATCTTCTCCTTTCCTGGTCTTTTCTTTTTCCCTTTTGTCAAAATAAATTGGTAGCCATGGAACTTCTATCCAAGATGGCTGCCTGAATAGAGGATCCCAAACATTTGTTTCAGAAAATGCATTAGATTTGCTTTAATTGAATAATAAGCATAAATGCAATAATACACTTCAGTAAGTTACTATTTCTACCCCCAAACTGCACAGGTCAGCCAGAAGTTCAGAAGCAACAAGAAAGGGCCAAAAGAAAACTAGCAACATTATAGGCAACCAAATCCATGGATTCCAAGTGGAACCAGAGGTAACCCAGAGATACCAGCAGCCTACAAAGTTCTGTGGCCAGAGGCAGAAAATGTGGAGAGCCCCCCCTTCCCCCTCCCAAGAAAGTCTCAGGGTAGTCAGAAATTCACCAAGAGACATTGGAAGCACCCAGGAAGAGGAAGTGTTATATGGAGAAGTGCAGAAAGGAATCAGCCAGGTGGCCAGGGGCTCTAAGATGCCTAACTGTTCTGAGATGCCATAGAGGGTCCTGAAGACCTAGAACACGGATTCTCAAAGATGGGGGGAGGGAGATAATCCTAAGAAAAAGAAGTCAGTGCAAGAATCCAGGTGGCTCAGAAAGAGACCAAGTAAGAAACAACCACTCTCCCCTAAAATTCAATATTGATGGAACCAGCACTGACACAAAGCCCCAGTTCAGGAGTTTAAAGGTGGAGATGACTAAACCAAAAAAGACATTGATTATTTGTAGCTCTATTGATGCCAACAACAACAACAACAACAAAAATCAAGTACAGAAGGAAAAAGTAGCTCAACTGCAAGCAAAGTCTTAAAAGAAAAAAATGTATTTTCTACAATAACTATCTAGAAGAAATCAAGCAAGAGATAAGTAAAATGAAAGAAAAGTTCTGGAAGAAAGAATTAGAAGAAGAATAAATAGTTTAGCATAGAAAGTGGTAGATCTTATATAAGAAATAGACTCCCTGAAAACTATAGTAGATGAAACATAAATTGAAGACTTAACAAGGCTACAAGAAATATTAAAATAAAATTGGAATTTTGAAAAAACTATAAAATGCCAGATTTTTCTTTAAAAATTGTTCTGAAAAATAAGTCAAGGAGAAATCATTTAAGAATATTGGATTTCCTAAAAACCATGCATTTTAAAAATCCTGATTGCTGTATTTCAAGAAACCATAAATGAAAACTGACCAGATCCATCAGAATCAGATGGCAAAGTAAAACTAGAAAGAATTGACTAAATCATAGTCAAAATTTAGAGCTTTTGTAGGAAAGAAAAAAATATGAAAAACCATCCGGAAAGTTCAAACACCAAAGAATTTAATCAGGAGCACATAAGATCGGACAGCTTCTTCTATAAATAAGAAGAAATCTTAGAAGACAGTATTCCAAAAGACAAAAGATAAAAGTGTTCAACCAAGAATAACTTAATCTGAAAAGCTGAGTATCATCCTATAGGAGGAGTACTGAGATCTTTAATAAAATTGAGGATTTTCACATACTTCTGATGAATATCAGAACTGAGTAGAAACTTTTAATTACATGTGAAAGAGTCAAGAGAACTCTAGAAAAATATATTTATTTGAGTCACTGAAAGCTTGATATAGTTGGTGCTATCATTATAATGGAAGAGAAGAAACAAGTAACTCTTCGAGATCTTACTGTCTTCAATTAATATTAGACAATTAATTAAGAGAAACAGAGAAATTGTGCTAAAAGGAATAATAAAGTGGAGGAGTTCCATGGAGACTGGAACAACCTCCAGGAATTGATGCAGAGTGAGAGGAGCAGAACCAGGAGAACATTGTACACAGAGACTAATACACTGTGGTATAATCGAACGTAATGGACTTCTCCATTAATGGCGGTGTAATGTCCCTGAACAACTTGCAGGGATCCAGGAGAAAAAAACACCATTCATAAGCAAAGGATAAACTATGGGAGTGGAAACACCGAGGAAAAGCAACTGCCTGAATACAGAGGTTGAGGGGACATGACAGAGGATAGACTCTAAATGAACACTCTAATGCAAATACTATCAACAAAGCAATGGGTTCAAATCAAGAAAACATCTAATGCCCAGTGGACTTACGCGTCGGCTATGGGGGGTGGGGGGGAGGAAAAGAAAATGATCTATGTCTTTAACGAATAATGCTTGGAAATGATCAAATAAAATATATTTTTAAAAAAGAGAAACAGAGAAACTGGGAGTGGATTGGTTCTGTTCTGACAGTTTGAGAAAAGTAAAGAGAAGAAAAAAGATTGAGGAGAGCAAGTCTTTTCTATTAATATAGGTGAAACTTTTCATTTCTCATAGTTAGGGTGTATGATAAAAAGAGCATAATAAAGTAGAACGAGGGGTATGGAGAAAGGACATCTGACAAACCTTACTGTTGTCTGGAATAGGTAAAAGAGGTTTGAACACATACATTTAACAATTGGCTTTCCAAAGGAAAAAATGTACTTACAAAAAACACATTTAAGTTTAATCTTCATTATTAACATTTTCTCTATTGCTTTCTTAAATGAAGACAATCAACAAAACTATAAATCAAACCCAGATTTATAGTTTGCTGATTTCTATGATATAAATATTCACACTAGAAATTCATAAATCATTTCTTGCTAGCTCACCACCAATTTTAAGGGAGGAAATAGTTTCAATTGCTATTCAACAACCTCTTGTGTATATATATTTTTATATTGATATTGATGTACAATACATACAGTATACAAGTTGATATACAATCCTCTTGTGTACATATAAATGTTCTTGTTTTGTTTTGGAGTTTTAAGTTTGTGGGGGAAATCAACTTATGAGTGAAAAAACTATCTAGTCATCCCTCTGTTGTGATTGCTTTTTAGGTTCCTTGGAGACGGGGACTATTTCATTTCTAGTTTTCATCTCCAGAGGCGAGCATGGTTCCTGGCACAGAATAAATTCTTGTTAATTGGTCAATTGATTAATTGATGTCCAGATAAGTTACCACCGATGTTTCTCCATCTCCTCACTAGTTGAGGGTCAAAGGCATGCGCCTCCTAGCAAGAGACCAAGAGCAGAAAGCAAAGCTTCCATCTAAAACTAAGGGAGAGATTCAGAATACTTTGAGTTTCTGAATCGAGTCATTTTGTAGATTAAAAAGCCCTGACTCGATGTCCATGCCCAATCCTGGGAGAGAACAATGGGGAGCCAAATTCCTGAGGATTTGTTCTGCTTTCCATTTGGGGGGCTGATGTGGGGAAATGAGAAGGTCATAGGATGGGGATGCACGTGCTGAGTGCATTACTGTTAACATGCTGTGGCTTATTTCTTTCCTGATGAAAGCCTTTATACAATGTGTCCTTGCGAGCAATCATCACTGAAATGCAGGAGACAAATGTGAGCAGCCACTGGGAGGAGGGCTCAGAACTATGAGATCTGATTAGATGACACAAACATGAGGTCCTAGACTCAGCGCACGGGGCGCCAACCACATGGAGCAGAACCAAGGAGTGAGTGACAGATCTCTCTCTGTCTCTTTGGACAGCTGAAGATAGGTACATGGATGCTGGCAGATAGCCCAGAGCGCCCTCTGCTGTGGAGTCGTGCACTTCATATACTCCCCAAACTAGACCATCAGCTCTTTGCCAAGCCAAACTGTGGTATATGTTGGTGATGGAATACTATTGTGCAAAAAGGAATAATAAAATGGAGGAATTCCATGGAGACTGGAACGACCTCCAGGAAGTGATGCAGAGCGAAAGGAGCAGAACCAGGAAATCATTATATACAGAGACTGATACACTGTGGTACAATCGAAGGTGATGGCATTGCCATTAGTGGCAATGCAGTGATCCTGAACAACTTGGAGGGATCTACGAGAAAGAACACTATCCACATCCAGAGGGAAAACTGTGGGAGTAGAAAGACTGAAGAAAAACAACCACTTGAATACATGAGTTGAGGGGGATATGATTAGGGATGTAGACTCTAAATGATCATCCTAGTGCCAACATCAACAACATGGAAATAGGTTCTGATCAAGGACACATGTAAAACCCAGTGGAATTGTGTGTTGGCTATGGGAGGGCATCGGAGGAGGCTTAGGGAAAGAATATGATTCTTGAATGGAAAAATATTCTAAATTGACTTATTAAATAAAATTTTAAAAAATGTTAATGGGACAGCTGAATGTAGGAGTTGTGCATGTGTGTGTATGTGTGAGATGATGTGTGTGTGTTTGTACAAATATGACCTCCTGTATGGATGGCCAGATAGGAGTAGAGTGGTGTGTATGTGTGTGTGTGTGATTGTGTGTATGTCAGGGTGTGTGTGTACAAATATGGCTTCCCATGTGTGCATGTGTTGGGGGGCTGTCAGGTGTGTGTGTGTGTATGTGTACAAATATGACCTCCTGTATGGATGGCCAGATAGGAATGGGACGTGTGTGCCTTTGTTGGTGTGTGGGCGGGCGAGTGTGTGCGTGTGTGTGTGTGTGTGTGTGTGTGTGTGTTTTAAATGACACCACCCCATGTAGGAAGAAAGTAGATTCTTGTTCCCTTTGAAGCTGAGCAGATTAACATGATTTAAAGTCAAAAACAAATTCTACCCTGCTTCCTAGTTTGCTCCTCATCACTGTCAGACGAACAATGCCATCAAGCTACATGTCAGAAATGAAGGAGCTCTCTGATGTGCGCACACACAATGTACCTGGATGGTGGGGGCCAGTAATAGAATTCCTTCATTCAAGATCTTGCCGTGGCTGCCTGACACAAGCCGTACTAACCATTATTAGCACAAAGGGCAAGAGACTGAAGATGGGGGTGGCGAGTGGAGGGCAAAAAGTAGATGTTTGGTACCCCTAGGAACAGGGAGAAAGTGGTTCCCCCCAGATGGATTTTGAAGGATTCCAAGGCTCACTGAGTGTTGATGCTGAGAGGCCACATCAGGAAAAGAAACAAAGAAAGAAAGAGCTGCCTGCTCATTGTTGGAATAACTCCAGGGCTGCTTTTTTAAATCTTTTTCAGGAGGCACCACAAAAAGACTCATGATGCCTTCCCCTCTGACTTTGAGAGCAGAGATTGAACAGTTGTACAAAAGGGCAGATTGTTCAGGCGAGGTTTCCCAAGTCCAGACAGCCTCCGCTCAGCACCATGCTCGTTCCTGCCATCAGGATCTCACGTTTTGTCTTCCCTGTGAAAAGCATGGTTGGCTCGTATCCCTTACTACCTAGTCTATAAGATCAAAGGGGATAAGGGTCTGTCTTTTTAGCTTAGTTCAATTTAGGTTTGTGAAGCAGCTGAGACTGGAGTCAGAAAAGCGTGTGCTCAAATATAGCCTCAGATAGTTACTAGCTGTATGATCCTGGGCAAGTCACTTAAGCTCTATCTGCCTCATTTTTGTCAAGTGAAAAATGTCTTATTATTTTTAGTCAGGAAAGACCTGGGGTTATCTGCACATGTATTATCTATATTTTAAAGTGCTTACCTTCTCAAGGAGAGAGGAAGGGAGGGAGGCAGGAAATTTGAAACTCAAATTTAAGCAAAAAGTTAAAAAATTGTTTTTGCATACAATTGAGAAAACATAAAATTAAAAAACATTTTTTAAAAACCCTTACCTTATTAGAATTAATACTAAGTTTTAGTTCCAAGGCAGAAGAGCAGTAAGGGTTAAGTGACTTACCCAGGATCACACAGCTAGGAAGTGTCTGAGGCCAGATCTGAACCTAGGTCCTCCTGACTCCAGAACTGGTGCTCTATCCACTGCACCACCCAGCTGTCCCCCAAAAATATGTTATCTAAAAAAATAACAAAAAAAAAACTAAGTAATTTAGAAATACTGATAATACATAGCACCTCCCTCACAGGGTTGTTGTGAGGATCAGATAACATTTGTAAAGTACTTAGCATGGTGCCTGGAGTATAGTTAGTCCTTAATAAATGTTTATTTCCTTCACTAACAAATTTAGAGATCTATCTATGCTGGGTCCTGGAGATACAAAGAGAGATTCAATCCAGCCTCTGCCTTCAAGGAACTTACGATCTACTAGGAAGATATGACAAGCATAGTCAGTAACTCAGTCAACATGCATTTATTAAACTCGTGCTGTATACCAGGCATTATACTAAGAATTAGGAATGCAAAGAAAGGCAAGAACATTCCCTGCCAAAATAATCAGGTACACACAAAGGTAGGAACCTGCCCTGCTATGTATACTGTGAGATTTAAAATGATTGAGGTCTTAAACTGTAGTGATTAAAATAGTGGAAGATATAAATTGTGATAGATATAAGAGAGGGTGGGTAAATTTGACTGCAGAAATATGTTTCACTACAGTGTCTTGGGTATTAAAATCAAATATAAGGTGGTCGCCAGGGAAATATTCCCAATTATTCAAATACCCAAGTCAATTGGGTTTTATAAAGATTTTAATTAACAATACAATGAGTAATCAAAGAAAGAGAGAGAGAGTAAGAAAGGAATAAGTATGAAGGGCCTCAAGCCAACATGGCCTAGACCTGAGTCTTAAAAGAGAAATCAGTCAGTTTTTTATAACTCACCATAAGATCTGTCTAAGTAAGGATTTCTAATGACACCAGGCCAGCAGCATCTCAGCTGTTTTCACCAGCTCCCTCCTCCATCTGAATGTTTCAGAATCAGTCTCCTCAGAATGAGTCTCTCCAATCTGAATGTTTCAGAATGACTCCCCAGCTCTTCCCTGAGCTCTTATTTTTAAGGGCAAAATCTTCTCTGTCACCTCCCCTAAGTCCTTACATCTACGAATCACTGTAGATGTTTCTAAAGGACCGCCCATTTTGAATTCACAGCTGAGTAGTTTTAATCTCTTTAGTAAGTCAGGAAAAAAATTCTGCTGTGTCGACAAATTTCATTAGAAAAAACCTTTGAATAAGTTATCACCCTTTTAGGTTTACGTAGTTTACAAGTTGCCCCACCTTTATAGGTACTTAGTATCCCATTGTATCAATTCTAAAACAGTCATGACTCAAAGAACTTCCTGTCCCTTCCATAAACATGGATCAAAGTACTTTACATTGTTCTCAAGGAGCTCTCTGTCCTAAAGCAGTCCTAAGTAGGGTGGAGTAGGGATATTCCCAAGGCAAGGAGCCCTCACATTCAAGTAGAATTCTCACTATCTGCTAGGGAATTTTTTTAAGTAGAAGATTCCCCAATGGGGGAAACCCCTAACATTCATAAGTCTGAGAAATTTTGAGGTTTACAATACTCTAGAGTAGATGGAAGATGAGTAGGGGGCAGGATAGGGGTTGGGAGAGGCATTCAAAATGGGGTTGACCATTGCTTATTGCAGAAAGTGAGATTTGAACTGAAACCTGAGGAAAGCCAGGAAAGCTAAGAAGCAAAGGTGAGTAAATAGAACATTCCAGACATGAGGGACAAGCCAGTGCAAAGGAATGGAGAGGAGAGATAGAACATTCTAGGAATATATAAATATGAGATGGATAAGAGTAAAGGAAAGATCTAGTTAAAGTACTGTAAGAAATTTGAGAAGGAAGAAATTAATTTCACTGGAATAGTGACAAGGGAATACATCATAGCAGAAATATCATTTGAACTAGACTTTAAAGATAGAGGTGGGATGGGGGGGTTTGATTTGGGGGTGGGGGTTGCTTTTTTAAAAACTCTTACCTTCTGTCTTAGAATTGATACAAGAATAGGTTCTAAGGCAGAAGAGAGGCAAGGGCTAGACAGTTGGAGTTAAGTGACTTGCCCAGGGTCACACAACTAGGTAGTGTTTGAGGTCACATTTGGACCCAGGTGCTCCCAACTCCAGGCCTGGAACTCTATTCACTGTGCTACCTAGCTGCCCCTAGAGAAGGTTTTTAAGAGAGAGATGAGGGAATATACTCCAGGCATAGAAGGCAACTTGTACAAAATTGAAATAAGATAGGGCCTCTACCTTCATGGAGTTTACTTTCTAGTAAAAGGGGTTGAAGATAGCAATTGAAATAATTATAGCATATGATAAGTACATTAGAATGGAGTAATTTAAAGATTTCTGGATAAGCTGTGCCCACATAGATGAGGAATATCTTGTTTATGATAGTTACAGAAATGGTGAGTGGAGCCATTGGGTACAGAAGTGAATGGATTAAGACCCTAGAACTGGAGAGCTATTGAACAAAATGTATATTGATTGATGAAGGATTAGCTGGAGAGTATGGGACAGCTAGGTAGTACAGTGGACAGAGCATTCATCTTCATACATTCAAATCCAGCCTTGGACACTTACCAGCTGTGTGACCCTAGACAAGGAACTTAATTCTGCTTGCCTTAGTTCCTCATCTGTAAAATGAGTTGGAGAAGGAAATGGCAAACTGCTCTGGTAATCCTTGCCAAGAGAACCCCAAAAGAGGCCAAAGTGAGTTAGACACAATTGAAAAGAACAACAACCTGAAGAGTGGTTAAAGCCCAGCATAAATGTAATGAGTGGAAACATTAAGCCCTACAGGGCTTGGCTTCTTGGTTTCTCATCTTCCAAATATGACTCTTTGTCCTTTCACTAAGTGTAGTCACCAGTAGTGAGAGTGAACCCCAGATTGCAAGGTCCCTGGGAAGCCATGGTCTGGCCAGAATGAGTCCAGCAGCCTCAGTATCACACGGGTCCCCCAATACCTATCCTGTACTTGGCAACAACTAGTTGTCCTTGTTCTACCCACTGAAGCCAAACGTTTCCCTGAGAATCTGAACTAGATGGTCACATATTTACTTGTGATTTATTATCCTAGAGAAAACTTTGCTTAGAGACACTAAGGTAATCTAAATCCATTGTCTCCATCTTATAAATCATTCCTGACCACTGAGCCAGCAAAAGGCTTACCTAATCCCTTAGCCTACATCATTTTCCCTATAAATTGTAGACCGCAACCCATTAAACTTTGTCACTGCTCCAAAAGACTTAGTCCTTAGATGGCAGTAACCCTCCTGAAAATCCCAGAATCATCCGCTATGCCCTGGTTGGTATCCCATGATCAGTGTCACTAGAGCTGGACTCTTCAACTAACTGTCCCTTATGTTTGAAATGTTATCCTTCCTTATCTCTGCCTATTGATTTTCCTGTCTGTCTTCAAAACTCAGTTCAAATACCACCTTCTGGGAAAAAAAAAGTCCTTTTCCAATCCTACTTCAAAACCCTCATAGTAGTGCCTTCCTTTCAAGATTACCTCCTTTTTACAGTGCATATATCTTATTTATACATATCCCCAAAATACAGCCATTGGAATGTGAGCTCCTAAGGTAGGGACCCAGCTTCACCTTTCTTTCTATCTACAGACCTTGGCACAATGCCTAGCAAACAGTAAGTGTTTAATAAAGGCTTTGTTGATTGATTATCTTGAAGAGATGGACTGACTATATGGAACGGGTGAGACACCTTGTTGTTAAAGAGCCTGTAACATATTCTACACTTCTATTCTGGTGGTGGAGGTGGAGGAAGTGTAGGAGTTAGAAATTAATGGTTTGACTAAAATACATGAAATTTATAAATAATAATGGTGGTTGCTGATTCAAAGTATTATTGTTCAAAGCCAAAATGACCTTTAATAGCTTTTATTTACAAAAAAAGGAGGAAAGAGTGAAAGTAGAGAAATACAAAAGGGTAGAGAAGACATTAGCCTATTTGACTAAATATTGCTCCAGTGCTCAACTCAGCCAGGACTTGCTGACCTTCAACCAGGATTAAACTCTCTCCAGAAGACAGGAAGGGAAAGCTATCCACTCACCTAAGTTCCCTCCAAAAGACAATGACTGAAGCTGAAGGTGACTCCTGAGGCCAACTTTCTTCTTTAAGTGGACTTTCTTCTTGAAGCTTCCTTCCTTCTTTTTTTTTCATTATATATATATATATATATATATATATATATATATATATATATATATATATATATATATATATATATGATGCCCCTTAATTTATTTCTTTTTTCCAGTAGGCCACATGTACTTAACATGTGTCATTGATCAAGACCTAAATTTCCATATTATTAATATTTGCACTAGGGTGATCTTTTAGAGTCTATTTCCCCAGTCATATCACCATCAATCCATGTGATCAAGCAGTTGTTTTTCTTCTGTGTTTCTCTTCCCACAGTTCTTCCTCTGGATGTGGATAGTGTTCCTTCTCATATGTCCTTCTGAATAGTTCTGGATCATTGCATTGCTACTAGCAGAGAAGACCATTACATTTTATTTTACCACAGTATATCAGTCTCTGTGTACAATGTTCTCCTGGTTCTGCTCCTTTCACTCTGCATCAATTCCTGGAGGTCGTTCCAGTTCACATGGAATTCCTCCAGTTCATTATTCCTTTAGCACAATAGTATTCCATTACCAACATATACCACAGTTTGTTCACCCATTCCCCAATTGGAGGGCATCCCCTCATTTTCCAATTTTTTGCCACCACAAAGAACATAGCTATGAATATTCTTGTACAAGTCTTTTTCCTTATTATCTATTTGGGATACAAACCCAGCAGTGCTATGGCTGGATCAAAGGGCAGGCAGAAATTTAGTGCCCTTTTGGCATAGTTCCAAATTGCGTTCCAGAATGGTTGGATCAATTCACAACTCCACCAACAATGCATCAATGTCCCAATTTTACCACATCCCCTCCAATATTCATTAGTTTCCTTTGCTGTCATGTTAGGCAATCTGCTAGGTGTGAGCTGATACCTAAGAGTTGTTTTGATTTGCATCTCTCTGATTATAAGAGATTTAGAACATTTTTTCATGTACTTATTAATAGTTTTTATTTTTTCATCTGAAAATTGCCTATTCATGTCCCTTGCCCATTTATCAATTGGGGAATGGTTTGATTTTTTTGTACAATTGATTTAGTTCCTTATAAATTTGAGAGATTAGACCATTGTCAGAGGTTTTTGTTATAAATATTTTCCAGGCAAGAAACTTTAAAGAGACTGGAGGTGAAGATTTTAAGCCTTTTCAGACTCCACTGTTTATGAAAGTCTCTGTACTTTATTGTATTTTGCTGATTGTCTGCTTTAAGATTTAATTTTGTTGTTTTAAGTTCATATATTAATGTATTCAATACTATTCTGTTACACTGAATCAGTTTAATCTACTGTGTTTTGACTACTGTTATATTGTGCTACCTTTCCCCTATAACTATACTGAACAAATATTATTGAATAAGCCCATATTTAAAAAACAGCTTTTTCTTCCATTTTGGCTTTGTAAATTGTCACATAGATGATGATGGACTTCATCAAAATTGGTTACAATTGTATAAAAACCTTTGGAAAATTTAATGAGCTAAATATCTCAAATTGATTTTAAGGGATCAAGTGCAATTATAATACCTACCTCCCACATTTGTAAAAATGTAAATGGATGGGACATAATTCATACCAAAGAAGCTGGGAAGTTGATCCCAGGGCATGGTACCCCTGGATGACTCCCAAGAGGGAGCATCTCTCATTTGTAACTCTTCTGCTTATTCTACCTTTCCACTAGAATGATCTAGAGTCTTGGTGACATTTTTAGACCCAACATCAACAGTACAGATGTTTGTTTTTTCCTAGACTCCTCTGCCACATTTTTGTAATTATGGCAGTAATAGGTTTTTTTAAATATCTCAGCCAAGATTAAAACATTGCTACACCTAAAAAAATTGTGACAAGCATCCATTGGTTTTAAATGTCATACAGCAGACTCATGTGAATCTTAATGATAGTGGGTTTGTTTGCTATTGTCATTAAATGGGCTATTATAACTTTGGGGATTTTGATACTTCTTGAATGTGCATTACCTGTTATACTATTGTTCTTTATAAAAACTTTATAAAAACTGTTATTTTGTAAACAGTGGATCATGGCCAAGTTTGAAAAGGAAATGGATCTCATTTTGGGGTGAGAAACCTTTGTATTCTACCTTTCCTTAGCTGATCCAGTGTGTCAATGGTTGTAAACTATATATTTTTTTATTTTTAAAACTCTTTTATTTTTGTTTTTGCTTGCATATATAATATACTATTTCAGTTTTATTTTTTCCCTCCTTTTTTGTATTTGAAGCATGTCACCAACATTGAGAAGATTTTTTTTAACTTTTTTTTATTTTGTAGTAATACAAGTTTAAAATACATTTGCCCTAATGTCAATGCATACCCAAAAAGCTTTAGACTATAAAAATGGTGCCACTGACTGTTTAAAAAAATTATGGAATTTTGCTTAATGATTTTTTTCTGATTCCAGGTGAAGGGAATACAAAAAGTGTCATTGCACAGTGCCAAAGAAGGACAAAGCTAAACTGCATAGTGCCAATAGAGCACAAGGTCAAAGAGACCAACCAATCCCAATGGGATTAATGAATTTTTGAGCCAAGACAAGAGGACTTGAACTTGTTTGGTGCTCAAGGTTGCAATTGTTTTGACATATGATAAAGGCAGGTCTTCCTTGCCCCACATTCTACCAAGTATCTCAAATTTGGCTCCTCCCTGACTCCTGTAATCAAGTCCCTATTCTGTCTTTCATAATGTGGCAAACTTTCTATAGTCCTGGCTACTGATTGGGAAAGTGCATAATTACATAAATCACTTTAATTGAGCCCTGATTCAAGGACCTGTTATAGATTTATTTTCCTTTACTTAGAATTTTTCACCTAAGACTTTGATAGTCTATATTTCATACAGAAGTTATATTTTCTATTTTATTTGGATTTTTTTATTTTTTTACTTCTCTTGCAACTGATTCATATACCTCATAACTCAGCCATGCATTCCTAAGTGATCCCTGTGTTTTTCAACACCCTCTTCTTGGGGGGGGGGGAATGTATTATTATTATTATTCTATATTGAAAAAGTTTAAATTCTTTTTGAGAGTAATTTTAGATTAAGAAACATGATACCTCTCCAAATCTAGAAAGTGAACTATTTGGAGAAGGCACCATGAAGATGCCTCCACAGACCACACACTGCACCAGAAAATCCAGAGTGAACTTTGGGATATGGTGATCTGAACTGTGTTGGGTTGAATGCAATTGTTTTGTATGTATACTCGTATGCTGAAGGGTTGTGCCCCTTAACTGGCTTTTTGTCAATGCCCCTAGAAATCATTGGTTTTGTTTTCTTTTCCTCTTATCCTCAAATTATTGTAATTTCAAATTTGGTTATGTTTACAAGATCCATTGGAGAGACTAGTCTTCCACGGATCTCAGGGGATAATGTATAATTGAAAATCTGTTACCCTAAAAATGAAGTACATTTCCCAGGAGCCCACTGACTTCCTGTCATTACATACTTCCTATAGACAGGGGATATTAGGCAAGGATGTGAAGGATCCTGTCTCTTTACTTTACTTCCTGTCCCAAGCTTGGTGATGGTAAGGTGGGTGTTTCAACTGGCTGATCAGTCATGGGCATGTGGTCTTTATTTGTATATTCTTTATTCCTTGATTTCTAATGATCATTAATAAATCTCTTAAAATATAATATTATTGAGATTTAATTTTAACTTTTCCACCAAGAAGCCTTATGAGATCTTTTGGTCTCTTTTTGTAGCAATTAAATCAATTTATAGCAATTAATATCTATATGAAATTATTAAAATGAATTTAATATAATTTTTGCTGTCCATTTCCCATATTTAATTCTCAATAGTTTATTTAAATAATTCACAAAATCTTTTTAATTAAAGGCCATGCCTGGTTCCCATCATCCTTCTTTCTATTATAATTCTTTTTTTATGTCTGATAAATCAATGGTCTTATTGTTCAGCTAGCCAACTCAGGAATAATTCCCATGTCATTTAAAATGTAATCAATTTCATTCTTCATGCTAATATTTGGTGATCATCATACCCAGTGCCTACAAGTTCTTTTTTTATCAAAAAAATTACAATATAGAGGCATGCAGCTCTGAACAGAATGTCCCAAAAGACTTAGTGCAAACTTTTGGGAGTCCCTGGTGTTATCTCCAAGCTTTTGATCCTTCTCATTCCTTTTTTGGAACCATAACTCCAATTTTCATGGACTAGACTTTTCATTTTTTTTAGATTGCTCTAGTCCATGACTGTCACATAGCAACACATTATTAAAAAGATAGGCCTTTGTTTCTATAAGAAGCTTGGAGTCAGTAAAAGAGTCTGTAATTTCCCAAAGGTAATCTGGTGTCTCTTCTGCCCCTGTTCAGCTGCAAGCGTAACCCATTCTTCCATACTGTTTAACTCAGATATACATACTGATGAACAAGCTCTAGAGGCTATCCATCCAAATGCCTGTCGAAATCCGGGCAATAGATGTATTTTGTCAACTTGGAAATGAAGGTGATATAAGAACAAATGATATCAACAAATGTTCTCATTCTTTTTTAATGCAGGAAATTTATCTTGAAGGATTTTGCTCTCTCCCCACAAAATAATAAATCTCACAATCACCAGAGAAATTATTTTTCTCCTGTCTCCTAAAGGACTGTGCTCTCTGTTAGGTGGCAATTGAAAAAAAGTAATTGAGTGGTCAATAAGGCTCAAAAAAGTCCTTCCTTCCTTCCTTTGTCAGTCCTGTAGCAGCCAGAAGAGGCTTTAAGATCATCTGATCTAACCACCTTATTTGGAGTTACTGAGGGGGGAATGAGATCAGAAGAGAGATAAACTGTTAGCTTATTAATGACACAACAACCCAGTGCTCTTGCCACAGCAGACTCCTTCCTTCTTCCCCAGAAACTTACTTTCCAAATCAAAGTTATTAAATGCTTCATAGAATTTCAGAAAGGTAGTGCGGCATAACAGATAGCAAGCCAGTCTTAGAGTAGAAACAGCTGAATCTGAGTCCTTCCACATAGTAATAACTAGGTCACCATGGCATCATAAACTCATGGATTTCTAATTTAAAAAGGTCATAGAGAATATCAAGCCTGACCTCCTCATTTTGGAGATGAGGAAACTGAGGCTCAGAGATTTTAAGTGATTTGCATGGGGCCAAGGGAGGCACACATCTGGCAAGTATCTGAGGCTGAATCTGAATTCAGGTCTTCCTTTTTCTCAAATCCAGGGATCTTATCTCCTATATCATTCTGGCTCTAAGAGGTACATCATGTACCCTCTCTTAAAGGCAATTATATGTTACAGATAAATTATTATATCTCTGGAGGGAGATTCCATAGTAGAAGTTCTTCATATTAATAATAAAGGCATTAGTTGAAACATCCTCCCCACCACCACCAAAAAAAAAAATCTCAGAATAACAGAGCTAAAGAGGACCTTAGAAACCATCTGGTCCATTTTATGGATTAGCAAAGTGAGTCTCAGGGAAGGAGAGTAGCCTTTATGTGGGACTTTATGACTTGTTACTCATAAAAATCAGTAAAAGAAGTAAGCTCAGAACTCAATGCAGGCTTTTTACCATTATATTATAAGTATATATATATATATATATATATATATATGTATATGAAAATCAAGTGAGTAGTAGAAAAGATCCTCCATATAAGGACATACTTTAGGCATCTAGGTAAAGTAGGACAGAAAGACCTGAGTTCAGATCTTTCCTTAAACAAGTTTTCTGACTCTAGGGAAGTCACTTATTTCCTCTAAGCCTCAGATTATTCTTCTATAAAATGGGTATTATAATAGCATCTTCTTCACAAGATTGTTGTGAAGACCAAATGAGATAATAAAGGTAAAGCACACTGCAAATTTTAATGTACTATAGAAATTCTTATCATCATTAGGTATTAATAAATAATGGTACTTTGGGGTTTTTTTGTTTGCATTTGTTATCTCATTTGATCTACCAGTTCCATCAGTCCCATTTCACAGATGAAGAATCTAAGGCTCAGATAGCCTTGAATGTTTTGCCCAGGGTAAATGTCAGAGACAGTTAGGTTGGCACAGTAGAGTGCTGGCCTGGAGTCAGGAAAACTCCTCTTCATCAGTTCAACTCTGGACTCAGACATTTACTAGCTGGGTGGCCTTGGGCAAGTCATTTAATCCTGCTTGCCTC
Organism: Monodelphis domestica; assembly: GCF_027887165.1. Classification (NCBI taxonomy): domain Eukaryota; kingdom Metazoa; phylum Chordata; class Mammalia; order Didelphimorphia; family Didelphidae; genus Monodelphis; species Monodelphis domestica. Next base: position 537,343,320 of record NC_077227.1, read on the forward strand.
AGTTTCCTCATCCAACAAGTGAACTGGAGAAGGAAATGGCAAACCACTGTAGTATCTTTGCCAAGAAACCCCACAGGGGTCACAAAAAGTCAGACATGACTGAAAAACAACTAAACAACAAACAAAAATGTCAGAGGCAGGATTAAAACCCAAGTTTCTCTGACTAAATCTAATGTTCTTGCTACGAAAATGGATTTGGACCATGAACTGTAGTTTGCTGACCCCTGCACTATGCCATGATACTTGTAGCCATGATCAACAAGCTAACAAGAATTTATTAAGCATTTACTATGTGCCAAGCACTGTGCTAAGTGCTAACAAAAGCAAAAAGTGTGCCTGCCCTCAGGGAGCTCCTAATTTAATGGGGAAGACAACATGCCAACAACTTTGTGCTAAGGAGACATATATACAGGATAAATTGGGGGTAATGTCAGAGAAAAGGTACTCTTATTAAGGGGGACTGGGAAAGGCTTTTTTTTTGTAGAAGATGGAATTTTGTCTGAGACTTAAAGAAATTCTGGAAAGGCAGGAAACAGAGAGAAAGAAGAATGAGGAAGAGCATTCCAAGCATTAGAGAGGATCAGTAAAAATGCACTAATTCACTGTGGGATATCAGAAAGTCCCTTATCTCTCTGGGCCTCAGTTTCCTTATCTGTTAAGGTTGATAGTTGGACCTGAAGATCATCTCTAAGTTCTATTCCAGCTCTGACTTTCTGGGCTTCCATTACTGATCCTCCTATATTCCATCCTCTTCACATCATGGCTTACTGGTAATTAGCAAGTCAGTTGGGGGGGGGGGGGGTTCCTGGGAGGACATCAGCCTACATGAGTGCCAGGGAGGAGATAATGATCCCAATGGCACCTCCAGGAGCTCCTGCAATTTAAAAGGGAGGTTTTTTTTCACATCAATTTAAAAGCTTTAGTTAGTTAGTAAGCAAGCCAGCAGGTTCCCAGTCCTTATTTCCAATGCCTCTTAATTTAGTCAATTACCCTCTTCTGTTCTATTTTGACAACTTCATTCTTTCCCCAACCCCCAAACAAGAGTCACTGGGCTTGGGAGCGTAAAACACCCGTATACAAAAAGGCTCAATTTAAACAGAGGAAACAAGGATTGAGCTGGCATCTCAGAGCCTTTGATTCCTTAAGTGTCCAGTCTGGCATTTTGACAGCAGTTACCATTTAAGAACTGAAGACAAGTAGATCCAGCTCCCCCAAATCTGTCACAGGACACTCAGCCACAGTCTGTCAAACCACCACTCAGTGGTTAACACTGTGAAGTAGATTGTCTGGACAGGTGAAATTCACTGCACTCAGGCCTCTGATCACTTACAGCTGGACTGGAAGACTTTTAGGCACTGCCGTAATCTCTGTGTTATTTTGACTTAAAAGTGATGCTCTTGAACTTGGAGTCAAGAAGACCCAAGTTCAAATCCAATCTCAGTCACTTACTAGATACTTGACCCTGGGCAAAAACCTTCCTCGGTCTTAGTCTGCAAAATGGGGATAATAAATAGTATGGGTACACCAGGTGTTCTGCAAAATTTAAAGTGCTGTATCAATTGCTATTGTTGTTCAGTCATTTTTCAGTAGCGATTGATGCTTCAGGACTCCATTTGGAGTTTTCTTAGCAGAGATATTGGAGAGGAAATTGTCATTTCCTTTTCTAGCTTATTTTATAGATGAAGAAACTAAGGCAAATAGCATTAAGTGACTTGCCCAGGCTCATCCAGATTTGAACTCAGCAAAATGAGTCTCCCTGACTCCAAGTCTGATGCTCTGTCCACAGCACCACCTAGCTGCCCCAGTTATGTAAATGCCAGATGTTATTTCACTAGTACTGGAAAGATGGGGGCAGAAAGTCTGCACATACCAACTCACTCCATGAAAAATTGGTGAAGTCCCATGATGCTCACCACTGACTGGGAACCTTTTCAGAAGAAGGGAAATTGAACCAAACCACAGACAATCATATACAAGCAGATAGGTCCAAAGTTGCATTGCAAGCTGCACAGATCTTTTCTTTGATGTGTTCTACATCCAGGCTCCAGAGAAACATCTGATCTGATTGCAAATAAAACATAGAGATCCCCAGGAACACCGGCATACTTTCAATATTCAAAAGCACTTATTAAGCTCCCACTGTATGCAGAGAACTGTTCTCAATCCTAGAAGAGATGCACAATTTAGTTAAGACATGGAACTTCCTCCTACTCATGTAGGCTGATGTCCTCCCAGGAACCCCCCACCCAACTGACTTGCTAAAAAGTTTGCATGCTGGTAGACATGCCCTGAGACTCCCTGAGTGCTCTTTCTAAAGAGTCAGCAGCAGAAACCATATAGAGGCATATGCGAGGACACCATAACCCAGGAAGTCCAATAGCTGAAAATTTGCCCAACCCCAATTATATATAGTCTTGTTCATTCTTTTTGGAAATTTGCCCTTGATTTCTTTTACTCTGTAGAATTTAATTATATTGGATTTCTTTTTTGTTTATTCATTTCTTTATTTTTAAATTTTTCTTCTTTGGGGGCAGCTGGGTGCCTCAGTGGATTGAGAACCAGGCCTAGACATGGGAGGTCCTAGGTTCAAATCTGGCCTCAGCCACTTGCTAGCTATGTGACCCTAGGCAAGTCACTTGACCCCCATTGCCCAGCCCTTACCACTCTTCTGCCTTGGAATCAATACAGAGTATTGACTACAAGATGGAAGGTAAGGATTTAAATGTTTTTTTTCTTTTTCCTGTTAGTTTCCATCAGAAATTTAACCTATGAATTTTTCTTTCCTTTCCTTTTATTTTGTTGTTCTTTTATATTATTTTGGCACATTTTTCATTATTTTTGAGATGTTGCAGAGAGCTTGGCTTAGACATAACTAATCATTCTACCATCTTTTAGGCAATTTTCCCAATTTTACCTAGCCAGAGGCAGCTAGGTGGAATAGTGGGCAGAGCACTGGGTCGGGGGTCAGGAAGACCTGAGCCTCAGACACAAACTAATTGTGCAACCATTTACTAGCTTTGTGACCCATGGCAAGAATGCGCCACTTAACCTCTATTGGTCTGTTTCCTGTATTCTAAAATGGGGATAATAAGAGCATCTGCCTCTCAGGGTTATTGTAAGAATTAGAAGAGATCAAAACTGTGAAATGCTTTGAGCAATGTCTGCTATATAAATTCATATTCTTCCCCATTCCCTCCTGAATTCTCACGCCATCCCACAAAGCCTGCAAAAGAGGGATCACATTGGCCCTGGACTTAGCTCAAACACAACTTGAAATGTTCTCCACTTTCCTGATCCACCGGAGATCCTTTCAAAGTTCCTCCCAGCTCCAGCTGTATTCCTTTGATCCCCTACCTGTTAGAAGCATCCCCTGTTTCTGCATTCTGTGACCTACCCCTACCGCAGTCTCACTGCCCAATTTATTGCCTGCCAAAACCTGCCCTTCTCCCACTGACCAATGTTCTCACACAAACTCCAGAACCAAGGAAAGCACATGTAAAATTCATTCATACCAGGGTATTAGCCACTATGTGGATTCTGCTCCTTCTAAAGGATGTGCATATTTTAAATGAGCATGGGCAGGGGGACACCTAGATGGCTCAGGAGATTGAGAGCCAGGCCCAGAGATGGGAGGTTCTGGGTTCAAATCTGACATCAGATATTTCCTAGCTGTGTGGCTTTGAGCAAGTCACTTCTCTCCATTGCTAGCCCTTACTACTCTTCTGTCTTAGAACCTATACACAGTAAGATTTTTTTTTTAAACCCTTACCTTCTGTCTTGGAGTCAATACTGTGTATTTCACTAGTACTGTGTACAATACTGTGTATTTCACAATACTGTGTATTGGCTCCAAGGCAGAAGAGTGGTAAGGACTAGGCAATGGGGGTCAAGTGACTTGCCCAGGGTCACACAGCTGGGAAGTGTCTGAGGCCAGATTTGAACCTAAGACCTCCCATCTCTAGGCCTGGCTCTCCATCCACTGAGCCACCCAGCTGCCCCCTACACAGTAAGATTTTAAAACAAGTATGGGCAGCAGAGTCTTGCTTAAGCCAAAAGACTACAAGAAAGTGAGAAGGTCACTATAGCCTGGGAATTGGAAGATCCAAGCTACCGCGTGGGCTTTGCCTCCTAATTCACCATGTAATGGTGGAGGATGGAGAGGGATAGGGAACGGTGGCAAGATTTTAATTTGTTCTTTTCAGTGGAATAGAAAGCCATGCAAAATAAGTGCTAAGGTCCCTTGAAACCAGGATCTCAGTGCTGCCTAGGAGGGATACTTTGGGTCTTCCCAGAAACCTCTTCAATTTATAGAAGTTAAACCTTTTTTTTTAACCCTTACCTTCTGTCTTGGAGCCAATACTGTGTATTGGCTCCAAGGCAGAAGAGTGGTAAGGGCTAGGCAATGGGGGTCAAGTGACTTGCCCAGGGTCACACAGCTGGGAAGTGTCTGAGGCCAAATTTGAACTCAGGACTTCCCATCTCTGGGTCTGACTCTCAATACATTGAGCTACCCAGCTGCCCCCACATTCAATCATTTTGCATATACAAGGCCATCCCCATTTAAAGTGTTCTGAAATCTGATTCCCTAGTTATAGCATGGATTGGAGAATGAAAAAAAGACCCGGATAAATCAACCAATAAATATTTATCCACTTTATGTTCAGCCCCTCACTGGGTACTAGAGGAAATGTTAACAGAAGTTTAAAAAAATGGGGGTGGGGAGAAGTGGGCAGATCCTTTCATAGCTTACAGATTGGTTGAAAGGTACCACAACTTCTTGACAAGCTTCTCTAAAGCAGCTACAGGGACTGATAAACCATCCTCTGTCCTTACTCTATTTCTCCAATGGAGTAACTCACAAAACGACCTCATTTCCTCCCCACTGCCTTATTCCATTAGAGCTTGGAAGGACATCAAAGGTCATTGAGTGCAATCTGCCCTGCCCTCACTCTGAGAAATGAAGACACTAAAGACCAGAGAAACAAAGCAATTTGCTCACGATTGCACCCAAGTGGAGTTAGTGACACAAGTAGGCTAAAGATCTGCAGGCAGCAACGCTTTCCTTCACTCCAAACCCTGCTTCTTGTACCAGACATCAGATCCACCCGGTACCAAGAGCCCCTTGCAGATACCCAGAGTACCCAGATACCCGGGTGAGGGGAGCCTTCGGGTTGTACTGACTCCCCTCCAAAAGAGTCATCTGTTAATGAAAAAAACTTTCCTTGTGGCTTCCCATTACCTTCAAGGTAAATAAAAATTCAGCATTGCACTTAGGGCCCTCTATAGTCTGGCACAAACCTTGTCTAGCCTTCTGTCACGTTTCTCTGCTCCCTGCACTCTGGGATCCACTGGATCACTCCTTGTGCCCTAGACTCAACCTCCCGTCCTTTGTGCGTTTGTAGGAACTGCTCCCCTATGTCTAGAACATTCTGTCTCCTCAGTTTCTGCCTGGGAGAACCCTTCTCTTGCTTCAAGCTCAGTTCAGCTGTCACATCCTCCAGAAAGTCCATCCTGATCTCCTTTCCCACCTTTGGATGTTAGCATGCTCTCCACCCTGAAATCATTGCCTCATCAAGCCAGCCCAGCTGTCCTTCCTGCCATTCATCATGCTCAACACTCTATCCCCATCTCCGTTGCTTTGCATATTGAACAATGCACAGTACATTTTTTTTCTCCCCTCTACTTCTTAGAATACTTTCCATAATTTCCTTCAAAGCTTGGCTCAGATGTTGCCTCCTGAAAAGTAGCCATAGGGATAAAATTATTGATAGCAGTGCTTCTTGCTACATTAAGGGGGCAGCTGGGTAGCTCAGTGGATGGTGAGCCAGGTCTAGAGACAGGAGGTCCTGGGTTCAAATCTGGCCTCAGACACTTCCCAGCTGTGTGACCCTGGGCAAGTCACTTGACCCCCATTGCCTAGGTCTTACCACTCTTCTGCCTTGGAACCAATGCACAGTGTTGATTCTAAGATGGAAGGTAGGGGATTTTAAAAACAAAATCAAATGATATCTCTTATATAGAGTCATTCCTGATCCTCCCCCACCCCTTCCCTTTGCTCTCCCAAAATGACCTCATTTATTTTGTAAACACTTGTACGGACATACATCATCTCCCCCCTCCAACTCCCAATTATAAACTCCGTGAGGGCACAGATGTTCTTCAACGTCTGTTTACCCCCAGCGCCTAGTACTCTGCCTCCTGCATAGTAGGTGCTTAATGAAGATTCATAGAAGAGAACTGAGTTTGCTCTTTTTGATTGCCATTCCTGCCTTACTCCGAGACCTCATGTGGATGCCAAGGCACAGTGGAACATAACGTTGGACTTGGAGGCAGGACGTGGTCTTCAAGTCTCAGCCCAACCTGACTCTCTAGGCGACCTCTCTGACTTTCGATGAATGACTTCCATCTGTAAAATGGAATATGATCATTCTCTATTACACTGCTTGCCTCACAGGATTGGTGTAGGGAAGATGTTTTATAAATCTTAAAGGCACTGCAGAAAAGGGAGTTATTATTGTCTTATGGCTCATGGAGTCCTGCTATAAATATCAAACCAGATCTTATGTGGGAATCCATCAGTGTCTCCCTGCTGGCCTCCTCCCCAGCCCCAAGCCTGAACCCATGAGCTTTGAACCTAAGGTCGAGCATCCTTTGCACAACAGTACATTACCTGCTGGGGAGGGGCCAGAGACCAATGGTGTGACGCTAACGGAACCTCCCCACAAGCCTCGTTCCTTCCACTTGCCTTTCTTAGAAAGGTAGCGTGTTGTTGCGCAAAGCCTGCTGGATCTTGGTGTCAAATCCTAGCTCCTGCACTTATTGCCTGCCCTTCTCTCTCTGAGGTTCAGCCATGGAAAGGTAACAGGAATAATTAAACTGCCCACTTCATGGGGTTAACCCAAACTTTATAAACACTAAAGCCCTAAAGATGGGTGAGTTATTCTTTCTCATGACTCATTTCATTAAAGGGCTAAAGAAAGAGTCAGACAGTGATTTCTTTCTAGAGTATTTCTGTGCTCCTCTCTTAGAAAGCTTTCTTTTTAAAGTGTATTTTAGGGGGCAGCTGGGCAGCTGGGTAGCTCAGTGGATTGAAAGCCAGGCCTAGAGACAGGAGGTCCTAGGTTCAAATCTGGCCTCAGACACTTCCCAGCTGTGTGACCCTGGGCAAGTCACTTGACCCCCATTGCCTAGCCTTTACCACTCTTCTGCTTTGGAGCCAATACCCAGTATTGATTCCAAGATGGAAGGTAAGGGTTTAAAAAATAATAAAATAAAATAAAGTGTATTTTAACGAATATTTGTTCTGCTCTTGCTAGCACTTTCTATAGCCTGAGGTGGTCCAGCCTGCAGAGAAGGCACCCAATTAATTGGTCTCCATTTCCTTGGCAATGTTTCCAAAAAGCAAAGAGGCATCCATTAATAATGACCTTCCGGGGGGCAGATGGGTGGCTCAGTGGATTGAGAGTCAGGCCTAGAGACGGGAGGTCCTAGGTTCAAATCTGGCCTCAGACACTTCCCAGCTGTGTGACCCTGGGCAAGTCACTTGACCCCCATTGCCTAGCCCTTACCACTCTTCTGCCTTGGAGCCAATACACAGTATTGACTCCAAGATGGAAGGTAAGGGTTTTTAAAAAAAAAAAATAATGACCTTCCGGGGGCAGCTGGGTAGCTCATTGGATGTAGAGTCAGGCCTAGAGACAGGAGGTCCTGGGTTCAAATGTGGCATCAGATACTTCCCAGCTGTGTGACCCTGAGCAAGTCATTTGATTCCCATTGCCTAGCCCTTACCACTCTTCTGCCTTGGAACCAATACACAATATTGACCTAAAACAGAAGGTAAGGGTTAATAAATAAATAAATAAGCAAATAAACAAATAAATGAATGAATGAATGAATAGATAAATAAATAGATAGATAGATAGATAGATAGATAGATAGATAGATAAATGAATGAATGAATGAATAATGACCTTCCCTTGTTGCTATCAAAAAAAAAAGGGAAACAGGAAGGAAAGAATCTGAAATCTCAGGGAAAAGGAAGTGGATACTAAAGTGTAGAAGCAGGACCACTGAGGAAGCGATGTGATGAACAGTCAGAAAAGCCATTTAAGTAAGAAGAAAGAACAATGAATCAGGCCAGTTTTTCCTTGCTGAATGCTGGGAAGCAGATACTGTCCTTTGCCTCTCCACCTGCCTCTTTAGGACAAACACACTGGATAAATTCAGGAGCCAGAGGGTCCTTAGGCATTTTCATAATTTGATTTCATTTCCTCGAACCAGCTAATCTATTAGAATGGCTTGGTTAATTTAGAGGCATAATTTTAATCAATTAGATGAAGTGTAAAATAATTGCTTGGCTCCACATGGGAAATAGAGCTTGTCATCCTTAAGACTTTATTGAAAAGGCATTAAGGAGGGATAATATGTATTCCGCAGTGGTCACTGGCAAGTAGGGAGGCTATGTTGTGTTCCAAAAGATCTAGCAGGACAATTTGCCATGATACAAACTCTACAACTAGTAGTTTGGGAGATCCTAGTCTCCACGATGAGTTTCCTTTTATAATAATAGTAAAAATAGCTAGCATTTACATAGCACACTGAGGTTTGCAAATTTTTTTTCTTATGTCATCCCATTCTATCCTCATGACAATCCAATAAGGTAGGTGCTTTCATTATCCTAATTTCAAAGATTAGGAAGCTGTGGCTGAGGAGCTGAAGTTAAGTCACAAAGCTAGTAAATGCCCATGGCAAGATTTGAATTTGGGTCTTCCTAACTCAAAATCCAGCACTCTTTGAATTGTGGCACCTCAATACTTCAGTGAACTAGTTTCTCAGGTGGATGAGAGACACGGAAATCCTCTCCTCCAGACACTATACAACCACTGCAGAAAACTCCTAAAAATGCGAAAGAGAAAAGGTAGAGGAAATTTCATAATAGAATCCAAAAGGAGCCAAGTCTGGACTTTAAAGTTTCTGTTTCATAATATGTGTTGTTCCCACTTCAAGATGCAATAAGGTCAATCATCCTTCAATTGAAAGGCATTTATTAAAGACTTGCTATGTGCCAGGAAGCTAGCTAGCACAGTGGATAGAGAACCAGGCCTGGAGGCAGGAAGATCTGAGTTCAAATTTGACCTGAGACACTTTCTAGCTGTACAGCCCTGGGCAAGTCATTTAACTCTGTTTGACCCTGTGAACTCATCTGTAAAATGAGGCAGAGAAAGAAAGGGCAACCTGCTATAGTTTCTTTGCCAAGAAAACACCAAATAAAGAGTCAACACAACTGAACTGAACTGAACTGAAAAGATGGATGAATAATGTGCCTGCTGTTACTAAAACAGAAAGAAAGGGTTTTTTTAAATAATAATATTTTGTAAATGTGCCAGGCATCATGCTAACAATAGCTAACATTTGCAAAGTGCTTTACATTTGTTATCTCATTTGTTCCTCACAATAACCCTGGGAGGGAGGTGCTTTTCTTATCCCTTTTTTACAACTAAGGAAACCAAGGCTTAGAAGTTAAGTAAGACTTGCTCAGAGTCCTACAGCTAGCAAGTGTAGGAGTAAAAATGAATAAATGCTCCTAGTATTTAAAAATATATGGGATTTTAATAATAATCAAAAAGAGAGGGAAAAGAAAAAGGGTTCTTTCAGTCAAGTGAGCAGAGCAAAGAGAGCCAGAGAACCACACCTGCACAAGCTCCCCAAAAAGAGCCTGCAGCATGGATCTCAGCCAAATTTATCTCCTAAGCATCCTTATGTAAAATGAGGATATAACTTAAAAGGATGCTGGGAATGTAGCTCAGGTGTGGCAAATTTTCCACCTGCACACAAATGTCTGAGTTCAAATTTGAAATCAGATCTTCCCAACTATCACTCTGTCTACTTTGACACAGCTTCCTGAGCACAACTTATATAAATCTAAAGAATGGATCATTTGTTTCTCTCAAGAAGCTGACATTCTTTCATCATTAATTCTCAAAGATAACAGCATGAAGGGGAACAAATATGTATGAGGCATTTATATGTAATGCATAGATGGCCACCTGGTTTAGTGGATATAATCACCCTTGGAGCAAAGGAGACCTGGGCTCAAGTCCTGTCTCTGACACTTATTAATGGTATAACCATCAGCATGATGCTCATCTTCTCAGGGCAGCTCTCTCAGACTATAAATTGCTAAAGAATTGCTGCTCAGCATGGGTGGATGGTTTTTACAATGGAAGTAAATCATGAGTCCAGACTTCTCGCTGTCCCCAAAAAGATCCATAATGCCTTATAATAGGCTGAAGGAGAGATACAGATATAGGGGGAAAATATGGTCTTTGTCTTCAAGGCACCGACAATTTGAATCATAGATTTGAGGATGGAAGAAACCTTAAAAGTCCTCTAACCCAACATTTTCTGACATTTTGCAGATGACAAAACTATAATCTGATAAAGGTGATAGTTTGAACCCACCATAATGCTGAGGAAGTGTCTACTCTTTTTCTTAACTCAGTGAAAACATGTCTTTGACCATATGTCTAAGTTGCAACCTTTTTCTGATTCTTCCATCATTTATCCAGACATCAACAACTGTCAAAGGCTTGGTTATCTAAAGCATCTAAAGGATAGTACTGGAAAAATTAAAATTAAATCTCAAATAATAAAAATATTATATTTTTGGAGGTTTATTAAATGATCATTAGAAATCAAGGCATAAAGAGGCTACAAAATAAAAATAAAAACCACATGCCCATGGCTGGTTAGCCATTTCAAAATCCCCACCTTACCACCATCACCGCTGGCTGCATGCCAAAAGAGAACCTTGGGAGGAGTTACAGCCAATTAAATACCAATAATGTGATCTTGCCAACATGAAGACGCAGGAGAGATTATAGGGAATTTTGGGAAATACTAAGGACTTCTGGGGAATGAAGTCAAAGGTTCAAAATCTCCATTTATACAGTACTTAGGATTTAGAACTGGAAGGCACTCTAGAAAACATCTAATCCAGTCCTTGTATATTATACAAGAAACCAAGGGACAAAGGCGGGGAAATATGTGTGTGAAGTCAGAGTACTGAATTGGAGAGAAGCTCCTATCTCACCTCCATTACCACCTGAGGAACCGTGGGTGAATCATTCAAAAACTCTTCTTTTATTGAAAAGAGAAGAAGACTAGATTATCACCACTTACAGATCAAAATCCTATGAGTTCAAATCCAAGATGCATATTAAAATGTAAGATTAGAATTAATATCCAATAATTCCATATATTATATTTTATAACATTTATTAATAATCATGTGAAGCAAAAGAAATAAAAGAACAAAAGTAAAACCATGAATAAAGAAGTTTTCCCAGCTGTGTTAGCTGGAAAAAGAGCAAGGGACAGGACAGGTTCACACATAAACTTTATCTCCAAAACATAAGGACATAATGTGAGAACAAAAAGGGGGATGCTGAGAGAGAGAGAGAGTCCTGGGTTTCAGATTCTAATTATATAGTATCAAGAAATATCCTCCTGGAAATCCAGTACTCGAAGGCTCACTCAGGAGCTCATAAGCACAGAAGAGTTTTTTGTTCAGTCCTTCAGTTATGTCCAGTTCTTGGTTATCCCATGGACCATAGCTAACTTACCATACCTATTAGCCAGGATACTAGATTAGTTTGCCATTTCCTTCTTTAGTGGATACTTTTGTCAGTCAATCAGAGGTTAAATGACTTGCCCAGGGTCACACAGCTAGGAAATATCTGAGGTCCTATTTGAACTCAGGTCTTTCTGACTGTAGGCTTGGCACTTTATCCACTGAGCTACCTAGCTGCCTCTTAAGCATGCAAATATTAAGCAACTTGTCCAAAGTCACACTACTAGGCAGTGTTTAAGGTTGTATTTGAATTCAGGTCTTCCTGACTCTAGGCCCAGCACTCAATTCAACTGCCTCAATAACAACAATAGTGGCTATAGCACTTTAAGATGTCCATATTGTTTTACAAATATCTCATTTGATACTCAAAACAATCTTGGAAAGTTGGCACCATTATTATCCCCATTTTACTGAGGTGGAAACTGAGGCAGTCATAGCCAAGTGATTTGCCCAAGGTCACAGAGTTATGAAATATGTGAGTCATGATTTGAACTCAGGTCCTCCTGAGTCCTGATCCAACACTCAATCCACTGTGCCACTACAACAAATGTTAGGAATATAGGGTTTAAAGCAGGAAGGAATATTTGAGATCATCTTATACAATCTATGTATTCTATATTTGGGGAAACTGAGACCCAGAGACTGGCAGAATCAGGTTTTGATTCTGGGTCCTCTGACTTGAGCCCTTTCTACTCTCCCAAATAAGAGACATTCATTCATCATATAGTTATTAAATACCTACCGTGTCTAAGACACTGGGGATGGAAACATGAGGCAAAGATAATTCTTGCCCGCAAGGATCTTAAAATTAAATGGGAGTGTGTGAAAATATGAAATGGACACAAAGAAGTGTAAGAAGAAATGCCCCCAACCAATTGGAGAAGATTCCAGAGTATAGTCCTTTTTTTGGAGGCAGTCTGAGGACCATCTCCCTAAGGAGTGTGATCGTGCCCTCTGGTACCTTACTGATGGAGTTGCTTCTGACAACTGACAGGCTACCCTTCACTGTGGTCTAGAAAATAGTTCAAATGCAACCTCAGACACTTACTAGATGTGTGACCTCGGGCAAGTCATCTAACTTCTGTTGCCTCAGTTTCATCCATTGGAAAATGGGGTAATAACAGCACCTACCTCATAAGGTTGTTGTGAAGATCAGATGAGATAATATTTGTAAACTGCGTAGCATGGTAGTTGTTCCTCTGTCATTCAGTCCCTTTCAACTCTTTATGACCCTGTGGACCATCACATACCAGTATTGTCCCTGGGATTTTCTTGACCAAGAAGTAGTAATAAGTGCTGTACACATTCTTCATTTTCTTCTGGGAAAGTCCCATCCTCTTCCCCTGGGAACTTCTAGATACTTATCTAAGGAACTGAATTCTGCCTTTCCTATCTCTTCAGCTGACTATAGAACTAAACTTGTTGTCAACTAACCTCTGCTGGTGACTCTTTTGTGCATTCTGTGTTACTGAGCAGAAAACCTCCCAGATAACTTTTTGCTCTTGGTATTCCCAGAATTCTGCTTTTAAATAGCCAAATGTGGGCACAAGATACAAGCTACGGAATGTTTAGTTTTGTTTCATTTAACTGGTTAAAATGTATTCTTTTTAATGATGATCCTTTAAAAAGTTTCCTTATGAATGCAAACCACTTCACTTTAAGACTTAAGAGAACTCTCCAGTCATCCATTAATTCTCACAAAAACCCAGCTGAACAGGTAGGATAATAGGGGAGTTTTTAGAAGAAGTGTTTTTTAATGACTACAATTCATTTTGTTCCCCAATGCCTGGCTTCTCTTTCCTGATAAATGTGCCTTTGGAAGACCAATTACCAGTGTCCCTACCATAGATATTTATTATGTTTGCCTTCTGATTTATCATGTTTTAGGGTCTAAAATTGTAGGGATCATAGGAATTAGAGCTGCAAAGGATTTTATAAAGATCATCTAGTCCAACCCCTTCATTTACAGATAAGAAAACTATAGACTAAAGAGGTCATAAACTAAATCTAGAGAACATTGTAGGTCCATGGAAAAATGAAGGAGAAGAAGAAAGGGTCACTTAACTCTAGCTGGCATGAATGCTTTTTCCTCTAGGGTTTGAGGAACAGCCTTGTCCAAAGTATCACTATGAGTTTAGAGCAGTGGTGGAGAACCTATGGCACAGGTGTTAAAGATGGCATGCAGAGCACTCTCTGTTGGCACTTAGCCACCCTCCCTCCCCACCCCCACCCCCAGAGTTCATTACTAGAAAGGCAGAGGGTCTCAGGCAGAGCTGCTCCCTTCCCCTCTCCACTGGGCCTGGTGACATTTTTTCACATCCCCTGCCCCTCTGCCCAGCAGCCAATGGAAGTACGCAGGGGGTAACCGGTCATTGGCTCACAGGCAGCAGAGCCTGAGGGGAGTAGAACATTTGGGCCATTCCCCTCCCCCTCTCTACATTCAATGAAGACATTCCTTACTTCACCTCCCCCCTTGTCCAGCAGCCCAATCGGAGCTTTTTCTCCCTCTCCTGACCTCCCCGGGCAAAGGGTGGGGGAGGTCACATCCAGCATGTAGTGGGGGGAGGGGAGCCTGCATTCCATCTCTAAAAGGTTCATCATCCCTGGTTTAAAGTGACTCTGTGGGTTGCCATGAAGATGGAGATCACTGGAGAAAGAGAACCCTAGCAACTTCAAAAGTTTTCCTCTGCTGGGGTCAAGAAAGTAGAGAAGGAAGAAACCTCAGCCCTTGGGTAATTCTCAAGTCTGGAAAAAGTGAAGGACCACCAAAGGGGGAAAGTCAGTTGTTTTGACTGTTCATTGAGCCTTTACATGCAAGTCCTTTCTGCTTTGAATTTGTTGTCAGATTAGAGAAAACCTATCCCATATTCAATATATTATTAGCCTAAATGCTAACATGGAAATCTACACAGAAAGTAAAATTTTACCTTCCTGGAAGAAGCACTGGGTAGAGGCAAAATGAACCAAATTCTAATGTTTCCTGAGAAAAGCCTGACATTTAAGACCCTCTATAACCTAGGGACAACCTTCTGCCTTATTTCAAATTATTCTCTCTTCATACCAATATTGGAAGGGTTGGAAGTCTTTTTTTTTTAACCCTCACCTTCTGCCTTAGAACCAAATACTGTCTACTGGTTCCAAAGCAGAAGAGTGGTAATGGCTAGGCAATGTGGTTAAGTGACTTGCCCAAGTTCACACAGCTAGGAAGTTTCTGAGACCAGACTTGAGCCCAGGACCTCCTGTCTCTGGGTCTGGTTCTCAATCCACTGTGCCACCCAGATGCCCCCAGCGTTTGAATATTCTTGAATTCCATTCCCTCTATTCCAGGAGTCTGATCCTCTCCAATTCCATCCCTAAATTATGCTGGCTCTTCACTTCTGCCTTTCACACTGCCTACCTTCCTTCAAGGCTCAACTCCACACAATCTAGCCCCCTCAATCTAGACCCTGAACCTTCTTCAGTTCTCCTTTCAGTGCCTTCCTCCCCTTCTATTTGCATCATTTTTGATTATCTACATTTATGTTGCACCCTCCTCCCCACTTTTTAGCTACCTTGAGGACAAGGACTAGGTCATTTTTGTCTTTATCTTCCCAGCCCCTAGTGCAATGTTTTGCAGAGTAATTTCTTAACATAGTTTATCAAGTTGAAACGCATTGCATTCAAGAGCTTTTAGTTCAACCCTTCATTCTACTGAAATTGAGCCCCAAAAGGGAGATTGATTTGTTCAAGGTTGCACTGCCAATGGGACAGAACCTAGAGGGGTATTTGTGATTCTAGGGTAAAAAATAGGTGATGAGGCTTATTTTTATTCCTTCGACCATGGAAATATTTCATAAAATGTTTCACAAAAAAAAAACTGCACTAAAAAGAATTGTTGGAGGGGTAATTAGGTGACTCAATGAATTGAGAGTCAGGCCTAGAGATAAGCAGTTCTGGGCTCAAATCTGGTTTCAGACACTTCCTACCTGTGTGACCCTGGGCAAGTCACTTAACCCCCATTGCTTAATCTTTACCACTCTTTTGCCTTAGAACCTATGCATAGTATTGATTCTAAGACAGAAGGTAAAGGTTAAAAAAAAAAAGTGTAGATATAATGCCTGCCTTCAAGGAGCCTACTTATCTCCCAGGGAACGCTAAAGAGCCAAACTATTACCTTTTGAATTCCATCCCCCCCCCAGATCCTATAATTACAGCTTCAGACAACTCTGAGTCTCCACTACAATCTACTACAAACTTCGCACAACATTGGTTTTTCTTCTACCATCCTTGTCCTACCCACAGTAAGGCACTGACTTGTTTGTTTCCTTCTCTCCCTTCAGTTCCCATTCACCTGCAAAGTGACCTGGCATGACTGAATTCTGTGAGCCACTTGTCACAGTCTGTTGAATTACTGCCAGTTTTGAGGCCAGTGATAAGCATTCCTGTTTGGGGAATTCTTTGCCATGGAAGTATCTGACAGGGCTTGGCAACAACTCAAGATTTAATTGAAGAAATGTCTGGAACACTAATCCATTGGGGTGGGAGCTGAGGTCTGGTCCCTGATCCACCATTAACTAGGCTGGGTCGTCTTAAGCAAGTTGTCTCAACTCTCTAGTCTATAATTGCCCTACCAGGAAACATTCTTGAAATTTATATTTTTCTCACATCTAACTCTTAAAATCCCTTCTTTTCTTCAAAGCTCATTTCAAGGTTTGCTTTCTAATAAAGCCTCTCCTGATTCTGTCCGGTTTTTAGTGTCTTCTCCATCCTGTAATTAATTTCTTTTACATACATGTTGTACATATTTATGTAGCAAGGAGGAAATGAAAGGAATGCTAAAGAAAAGAACCTTGCTAACACACATTAATGGAATGAATTAAACAGGATTGAATTACAATGTATAACTACTTTTGTAAATTGTGTGCTGAGAAATTTATACTTTAGGTCAAAATGGGTACATGATTTTGACACAAAGGGTACTATCATAAGAAAATTAGAGGAGTGTGGAAAATCTTACCTGCCAGATCTATGGCAAGAGGTTATGAACAAACAAGAGATTGAGAGGATCACAAGGACAGTTTTGATTGTTATGTGAAATTAAAAGGGATTTGCACAAACAAAACCAATGCAGTCAAAACTAGAAGGAAAACAGGAAAATAGGAAAAGGGGGTGTTTATAGTAAGCTTCTCTGATAAAGGCCTCATTTCTCAATTATATAGGGAATTGAGATGAATTTATAAAAAATAAGAGCCATTCCCCAACTGATAAATAGTTAAAGACATGAACAGATAGTTTTTCAAGAGAAGAAATCAAAGATACATATATGAAAAAATGCTTAATTAGAGAATTGCAAATTAAGAAAACTACATGATATCACTTCACCTAACAGATTGGCTAATGTGACAGAAAAGGGAAATGACAAATTCTGGAAGAGATATGGAAAAGCAAGTATGTTAATACACTGTTAACAGAGTCATGAACTGGTCGAACTATTCTTGAGAACAATTTGGAACTATTTGGCTATAAAACCATCCCTCCCCTTTGATCTAGCAATACCAGTACTTGGTTTTTATCCCAAAGAGTTTGAAGGAAAAGGATCTTTATGTACAAAAATCTTTATAGTGGTTCTTTTTGTGTTGTCAAATAAGTAGAAATTGAGGGGATGCCTATCAATTGGGGAATGGCTAAACAAATTATAGAATATGATTGTGATGGAATAATATTGTGCTATAAGAAATGAGAAGGGGAATGTTACAGAAAAAATCAGGAAGACCTATATGAATTGATACAGGGTAAAGTAAGCAAAACCAAGAAATAATTGTACAGAGTATCAGCAATGTTGTAATAATCAACTGTAAAAATTTTGGTTATTCTTTTTTTTTAACCCTTTTCTTCTGTTTTAGGATTCATACTAAGTATTTGTTCCAAGGCAGAAGAGCAGTAAGGACTAGGTAATTGGAGTTAAGTGATTTGTCCACACACAGACAGGAAGTACCTGAGGACACCTTTGAACCCATGAACTCACATCTCCAGGTCTGGTACTCTATCCACTGAACCACCTAATTGCCCCTTTTAAAAATTTTTTAAAGCTTTTACTTTCTGTCTTAGTATCAATTCTAAGGCAGAAGAGTGGCAAGGGTTAGACCACTGGGACAAAGTGACTTAAGAATCACATGAGGGCAGCTGGGTAGCTCAGTGGATTGAGAGCCAGGCCTTGAGATGGGAAGTCCTGGGTTAAAATATGACCTCAGACACTTCCCAGTTGTGTGACCCTGGGCAAGTCACTTGACCCCCATTGCCTAGCCCTTACCACTCTTCTGCCTTGGAACCAATATACAGTATTCACTCCAAGACAGAAGGAAAGGGTTAAAAAAAAGAATTACATAGTTAGGAAGTATTTGAGATGAGGCTTGAATCCAAGTCTTCCTGGAGTTCTATCCACTGCGAAACCTGCTGCCAACTTAGCTATTTTGATTGATACAGTGATCGAAGACAATTCCAAAGGACTCATCATGAAAAATACTATTTAGTTCCAGAGACAGAGTAAATGGACTCACAGTGAAACAGAAATATGATTTTTCCATTTTTTTCCTCTTCTGGTTATATCACTAAAATGGAAAAACATTTAGTGTGATTTCACATGTATAATTTTAAACTCATCAGAACATAAAGCGTTCGGAAAGATTGTTCTTTGGGCTTTTTACATTTCACCTTGGTGCTGCCTTGCCCAAAGGGCGGTGCATGGAGAATCGTAATTGAAGTCATAAATCAATCGGTCAGCCAACTGGCATTTATTAAGTGTCATAACATTCAGAATCTTGCACCAGGGGTACAAAGGAAGTAAAAAAACTGGTCTGCCCTCGAGTTGCTCAGAGTCTCATGGGGGAGGCAACTATGCACAAAGAAGATAGAGATGGGATACATTGAGGGTAGACTCAGAGAGAATGCACTAAGATTGAGGAGGACTGGGAAAGGTTTCTTGCCAAAGACATTAGCTGAGGCTCTAAGGAAAGCAGAGAGGTATAAGGGGGAAGAGAGTTTCAGGCACTGGAAGATGGCCAGTAAAAGTGGGCAGAACTATGCTAGGAAAGATACACAATTTACCCAAGATAGAATTCTTGCCCTTCTCCCACTGAATAGTTCACAGTTATACAGTGTTCAGAAACTGGTATTCAATGAATACCTGCTGATTGATGGATACCATGTTTCCTCAGTGAATTTGCAGGTATATTTAACAGTATCACATATCATTCTATGTGACAATCATCTATATCCCTATCATGAGTAGCTGGATAGTGCAGCAGACAAAGTTCTGGTCCTGAAGTCAAAAACACTCATCTTCTTGAATTCAAAGTCAGCCTAAGACACTAGCTGTGGTGCCCTGGACAAGTCACTTAACTTGTTTGCCTCACCTCCTCATCTGTGAAATGAGCTGGAGAAGGAAATGGAAAACCACTCCAGTATCATTGGCCAAAATAAAACCAAATGGAGTCACAAAGAGATGAACATTATTGAAACAACTAAACAACAAGCAACATATACATATCATACCCTCCAATTAAACTCCATTAGTCCTGGGATCATGTTTCAAATTAAAACTAATATGTTCCCAGCACTGATCACAGGGAAAGGGGTAGAAATTTTATGAAAGATATATTTTTTATTTTTATTTTTTTTAAACCCTTACCTTCTGTCTTAGAATCAATCAATATTGGGTATTGGTTCTAAGGCAGAAGAGAGGTAGGGGCTAGGCAATGGGGTTTAAGTGACTTGCTCAGGATTTATTATTCTTCCATGTTTACATGATTCATTTTCTTTCCCTACCCTCTTCCTTCCCCCCTCCCAGAGCCAATAAGCAATTGCACTGAGTTGTACAAATGTTATCACTTGATACTTGTTTCCACATTATTCATTTTTATCATAGAGCCCAAACCCCAAATCATATATCCATATAAACAAGTGATAAGTCATAAGTTTTTCTTTTGTGTTTCTACTCCCATAGTTCTTTTTCTCACTGTGGATAACATTCTTTCTCATAAGTTCTTCCAAAATGTCTTGGGTTGTTGTATTGCTTCTAATAGTAAAGTCTATTACATTGGCAAGTTCCACAATGTTTTACTTTCAGTGTACCATGTTTTCCTGGTTCTGCTCATTTCACTCTGCTTCAATTCATTGAGATTCTCCCAGTTTATATAGAAATCCTCCACTTCATCACTCCTTACAGCCCAATAGTATTCCATCACCATCAGATGCCACAATTTGTTCATCCATTCCCCAACTGAGGGACACTCCCTCATTAAAAAAGATATATTACTGGAAAGATATTCACTTGAGGCACAATAGTCTCAAAAAACACAATAGTCCAACAGTGAGTAAAGTATTGCCAGCAAATTGCCTCCATGGGGATTTAGAGCATGGCCATTCCCTAAAGAACTCTGCAAGGGAAGGGATGCTGCAGCAGTCGTGCCTTTGTGTGGCATAGGATGGCAGAGAACCACAAGGGCTGACATCAGAGTGGTAGCTTCTAAGAGGAACAAACTCACTTTTTTGGATAGTGGCACCCAGGGGCAAAGCTCCATCCATCTCATAGTAGTAATGGTTCTACTATATGAATTTAAATCATTATAAACAAATGCATGTGGCATAAGAAAACTAAGACCTCAATGCAGAGCTATCACTATGATCTCCTAGGGATCACTAAAGCTTAAAGTGTTGTAAAAAAAAATAGAATATAGCCTTGAAAAGATACATCATGTTGAACAAGTTAAAGAGAAGTAATATTATGACCTATCTCCATTTGTGAGAAAGGTCAGGGAGAGGAAGATGGGTAGAATGTAGTTTTCTAATGGTGCCTGGGGATGCACCTATTATGTGAGAAAAGCTAGTTCTGATTATAAAATTTGATTTTATTCAAAATGATTATTCCATTAAAATTACATAAAATATTTATAGTACTTGGAAATATAAAGGAAGGAAAGAAAATGGCCTATTTTATCTTGGTTCTATCATTGGTATTGACAAACTGGGCAAAGTGTGGGGAAAAGCAAAAAATGTCTAGTGGGGGAAAAACAGCCCAAGAGGGTGATGGTGAACCTCTATTTCCTTTAAGGAACAGGATGAGTTTTTGGTTGACAGAAGAGGGGGAAAGGACAGTCTCCTATCTCTGGGTTGCTGAATTTCTAGGTTAAACCTAGGTATTTCTTGTGCCAAATCTTGTATGCTTTCCACTGTGTAACATGGCCTCGAACATTCCAAGTACAACACAGGTTTGAAATAGGAGGAATTTTAATGGACTACAAATTTAACATGAGTCAATATATTGATTTGGCCATCTAAAAAGCTAATGTGGTCATTGACTATATTGACAGAAATCTAGTGGGCAGGACAAGTAGCTCTATTCACGCCACAGTATCATATTCACTTTTATGGCCATCATATTGTATAAGAAACATTGCTGGGTTGTGTTTCAAAATCTTGTCAAGAAAAGTACCAGTTGGGGGGCAGCTGGGTGGCTCAGTGGATTGAGAGCCAGGCTTAGAGATGGGAGGTCCTAGATTCAAACATGGCCACAGACACTTCCCAGCTGTGTGACCCTGGAGAAGTCACTTAATATAGTATATATAGTAGTTTATGGTAATAGGGTGTCCCTCTCCAATAAAATTTTCTTTTTTACTTTTTTAAAAAATAATCCTTACCATCCATCTTAGAACCAATTCTGTGTATTGGTTTCAAAAACAGTAGAGAATTAGCAATAGAGATTACATGATTTGCCCAGTGTCACACAGCTAGAGAGTATCTGAGGTAATATTTGAACCCAGAACTTCCCATCATTAGGACTTTCTCAATCCCCTGAGCCACCTAGCTGCTCCTCCCTCATAGGATTGTAAAGTAGTATTACCCCTATTGGGTTTAAAGGTCCAAACTTGTGAATTCGTCAGTGTAGAGAACTCTCAATGTGGAAATCCTTCCATCAATTCAGATAAACAACTGTTAACTTAGGGAAGGGGAAGAGATTAAGCATTTATTAAACAAATGGTAAATGCCAAGTACTGTGCCAAGTGTTTTATAAATATTACCTCATTTGATCCTTACAACAACCCTACAAAGGGGGTGCTACTATTATCCCTGCCTTACATTTGAGGAAACTGAGGCAGAGGTTAAGTGACTTGCACAGGGTTACCCAGCTAATAATTGGCTGAAACTGAAATTGAATTCATCTTCCTGACACCAGACCCAGTGCTGAGTCCTTGAGGCTGCCTCTAGGAGACTTAAAGCTTCAAAGTTTGCCTGAGATAATGGGAGATTAAGTGCTTTGCCAGAGGATACAATCAATGTATATCAGAGACAAGTCTGGAACCCAAGTCCTTCAAACTCTGGCCCTCCCTCCATTCTGAGAATGAGAAATGAGAAAGCAAAGGTTCAAAGAAACCTAAGGCACACAAAAAAAGAATTGTCAAAATTAAGATTCAAATTCAGGTCTCTCCAAATGCCAAGTTTGGTGGGTTTTCTCCATGCAATAATGCCTCTCACTGGAGCTCCAGGCAAGGGATAAATGAAGGACCTACTTGTCATGTGTTTTACTGGGATCTCAGGGATTGTGGGACTGGATGACTGCCAAAGGCCCCTCTAACTGCAGTCTTATAGTTCTGTGAATCATCAGTGTTTAAAATTTAATTCAATTCAATAAGCATTTCTAGATGAGGCAGTCCTGTACAATGGAAAAGAACACAGATATGGAATCAGGGGAGTACAAGTTTAGAGTTGGAATGAACCTTAGAAGTCATCACATCCAACCCCTTCATTATTCCAACAAGGAAAGGGAGGCACAGAGAGATTAAGCTAAGACACTGCCTTGAGCAAGTCATTTCTCCTCTGTGGATTTCAGTTCCCTCATCTATAAAAAAAAGAAGGGATTGAACTAGATGACCTCTGAGAGCCTCTCCAGCACTTAAGCTATGATCCTATAAAGTATCTATTATGTGCCAGGCACTGTACTAGGCTAAAACTGAAATAAGCATTGCCCTCAAGGAGCTTATACTCTACAGGGGAAAATGATATATTCACAGATAAGTAAACCAGATGCATGTTGCCCCTTAGCCTTTACCCTTATCAATGGTTTCCTTTTCCATGGTTTCAGTTATCCAAGGTCAACTTTGAATCCCAGGGGAAGGAGGGAAACAGGAAAAGGGCTGCAAAAGAGAATTGATACATGATTCAAGGACAGACACCAATACCTGAGCTTGAAAGGTCTCCTATGTCCCAGTTGGAGGTCTGCCTGATGAACTTCAGATCTGCTTTCATTTGGAGGGTTCTTTTTGGGATGATTTTCTATAAGGGGGTGAGAGACTTCAGAGCACCAAGCCAAAGGACAGGAATGAGGAGAAAGAGGGCACAGTGCTATACAGTAAAGTTAATGTTAAAGTGCTAAATAAATACTTTTTCTGTTAAATTTTTAAAAGTTAAAGTGAGAACTCTCTATAGGCTTTGATATTATGCAAGTTTCAGTCATCCTTGGTAGGTCTTGGAATGTATTCCCCAGATATAGAGGATCTACCGGATATATATATATATCCAATAGATAAAGAGATAAATAGGCAGATAGATAAACAGACAGACAGACAGACAGATAGATAGATAGATAGATAGATAGATAGATAGATAGATAGATAGATAGATAGATAGATAGACGGATAGATGGATAGACAGATAGACAGACAGACAGACAGAGAGATTAGGGAGATGGATGGATAGATAGATAGATAGATAGATAGATAGATAGATAGATAGATAGATAGATAGATAGATAGATAGATAGATAGATAGATAGATAGATAGACGGATAGACGGATAGACGGATAGACAGACAGACAGAGAGATTAGGGAGATAGATGGATGGATAGATACATGGATAGATAGATACATAGACAGATACACAAACAGACTGACAGAGAGAGAGAGACAGAAGCCAGATAGAGAGATATAGATATTCATAAAATGTTCTGTGAGGATATGAGGTACAGTATCAGCTAGGGAAAGTAGCATATACAACTCCTTACTTCCATTGCATAGCTGAGGTGTGATTATTAGAAGACCCTTATGCTGAAATGTTTTATCCCAGTAAAGTCAAGACCAAGACCATTTGGGCAGCTTCACCGAAGGCACACATGGATGAGCCAGGAGGAGGAGGTTTAGCCATTAGACCAAACCTATCCAGTTCTCATTCCCTGATCTCTCTCCAAACTCCAACCCAGCCCATCTGTTCAGCCACCTCATGACTTCCTACCTGTCCATTTAGAACATGATTAATAACCTCCATCTGCTAGCCTAATGAACCTCATTTGGCATGTAGAGGGAAACTGATATCCAGAGCAGTAAAAATGAGTTACGTGAGGTCACATGTCAAATTGATGGCCGGAGCTGGGATTAGAATATCATTCTCTTTCTTCCTCCCTTCTCTATCCTCTAATCCTCGTCTTCCATCTCCTGCCAAAGTCCAGCAGGCCAAAGATGCTAAGTAAATTGTTGCAAGGAGTTAAACACATTAGCAGAGTCTCTCAAATATATATTTTTCCCTTCCCTGTTAAAAAGCACTACCTTTTTTAATTTTATTTTTGCCCTTTTGTGACTCCCTCAGAAACTCATTGAAATTCCCCGTTGATTAGCTCTCTTCTCCAGCGAGCCTGCAGCAAACAGCTAATTGTCCTAATTTGGTTCCAAGAATATTCTCTCTGAATAGCCTTCCCCAGCACAATTAGACAGGTTCATCTTGGCCTTAACACCGAGGTTTTGAAAAATAAAATCAACAGGAAAATCAGCCGCCAGAAGGCCTTCCGAAGTTTCCTACGAGCTAAAAGCTTCTTTGTAACTCAGAACAAAGCAGAACCATAATTACCTGCTTTGCTGATGAGCAAATAACCTCCCAGCTCTTGCCTTTTGTGAAAGCAGTCTCCTGGCCCCTCCACTCAGAGAAGCCATCCCTCGCCTGCTCAGTCAGTGTGTTACTATAAGCAGCCAGCAGCAACTTGGGGCCAAGCTTCCCTTCTACAAAACCACTAAGAAATTGGCTTCAAATCAGATGTGTTCTTGTGTCTTTGCCCTTTATCGCCTTCTTCCCCACCACTGGGATCCAATAAGCATTTATTAACTACCAGCTTGTGCACTGGACACTAGACAAGGCGCGGTGCGATAGAGACAAAAATAAAGAAGAATACCTCCCCGCAGGGAGTTTACATTCTCCTGGGGGTGCGAGTGGAGACACACGTAAACAAGTGTAAGCCAGCTAATTTGACATGGGAAAGCGTATGACAACTAAGGAGTGCAGGAAAGGCTTCCTGTAGGAGGTGGCATGTGCTGAGACTTGAAGGTCACTGAGGATATGAAGAAACAGAGATGTTGGAGGAGCACATCTCAGAGATGGGGGACAGCCGGTACTAAGGTAAGGAGGGCAGCAAAGGGAGTTTAAGTTGGGGTGACTGCAAGAAGGACAATTTGGCTGGAATGTAGAATGCAGGAAGAGAAAAAGAAAAGGGGGAAATAAGAAAGGAAAAAATTATATGAAAGAATGTAGGAAGAAGAGTCATAGGAATTAAGCCTGTAAAGGCAGGCTCAAGCCAGATAGTGAAGGAAGGGCTTGGAATGCTGAAGAGCAGAATCTGTATTTATCCTTGAGGCTGAAAGGACTGCTGAGGGTTCTCCTTTTTTTCTCCTTCACAGGGTCACACAGCTGGGAAGTGTCTGAGCCAGATTGGAACCCAGGACCTCCTGTCTCTAGGCCTGGCTCTCAATCCACCAAGCTACCCAGCTGTCACCAGTTTTTCTCAAAGGGAATCTCAGGGGCAGCTCGGTGCTTCCTAGCTTCCTAGCTGTGTGACCCTGGGCAAGTCACTTGACCCCCATTGTCTAGCCCTTACCACTCTTCTGCCTTGGAACCAATACACAGTATTGATTCTAAGACAGAAGGTAAGGTAATTATTTTTAGTTTTCAATCATGTCTGACTCTTCATGATCCCACTTGGAATTTTCTTGACAAAGATACTGGAATGATTTGCCATTTCCTTCTCCAGGTTATCTTACAGATGATGAAACAGAGCCCAGCAGGGTTAAGCAACTTGCCTGGGGGTCACACAACTAGTAAATGTCTGAGGCTGGATTTGAACTCAGGACTCCCATGACTCCAGGACCACTACATCACCTAGCTGCCCGAAGGCATTTATTATTCTCTCTATTTTATAGTTATATAGCATAGCACCTACATGAAAGGGCTGTCATGAGGATAAAATCAGGTAGTATTTGTCAAAACTATCTCACACGTGGAAAGATCTGCATGTACTGATGCAAAGTGAAATATTCAGAACCGAGAGAACATTGTTCACAGTAACAGCAATATTGGACGATGGTTATCTGAGACAGCTCAGCCACTCTCTGCAATGCAATGATCTGGGACAATCCTGAAAGCCTTCAGATGGGGAACAGTATCCACCTCCAGGGAAAGGACTGCTGGAGTCAGATGGACGTGGATCAGAGCAAACTACCTTTCACATCAGTGCATTTATGGTTGTATTGGGGGGTTCTGGTTGTGTATGAGCGTGCTCTTACAACAATGACCAATAGGGAAGCACCAGATAATAAGTACGTGTATGGCCCGGACCAAATTGCTTAGCATCTCCAAGGTAGGGGAAGGGAGACGGCTTGGATCTGATAGTTTTGGAAAACGTTTGTTGAAAACAATTATTACACATAACTGGGAAAATAAAATAGCTTTGAATTAAAAAAAAGAAGAAGAAAGTACCTAGCGCGGTGCCTGGTGCAAATCAGACGCTCCCTAAATGCTTGTTTCCTTCCCTAGTTCAAGCCGCAGATTTTGAGGAGCTGTGAGGACAAAATGACTTGGCTGCCATCCCGCCGTTGGCAACTGACAGAAGGGACGCTTTAATCCACCTCACTGCACTCCCGCGTCCAGTGTCCTTCCACTAATCACAGAATCTTGGAGCTAGAAGAAGCCTTAGACATCATCGAGCCCAACTAAATCAAAAGTCACAGAGGAAAAGGGACTCCTGCAGCATCTCCCAGGGAGCTGGTGGCCGTCCGAAGGAAAGCCCGAGCTCTTCAGCCCTAACGTCGGGCCAGGGGCAGAAGAAGGCAGCATTGGTGTAGAGGAAAGAACACTGGGCTTGTGGGCGGAGCTGGCTTTGAGTCTGCTCTGCCCCTCATTAGCCAGTTAGACCCACTTGATGAAGATTATAGCCTTTAAGAAACCAATCTTCCTCTCTGTGTGAATGTCCCAGAAAAGGAGCCCATCTCTAATGGCTTTAGCGTTAGCCTTAGTGTTTGAGTTCAAGCCCACAGCATTTCATGACTCACGATAATGGAGACAACACAACCCCACGGGGCGCTCACTGAGGTGACAATAAAACATTTCCTTCCGTAGCTCAAGATTTTGTGATGATTTTTTTTTTCAATTATAGCTTCAGACTTCACAATAGGAGATGGTTACCAAATGCTTGTTGATTGATTACTGGAGGGGGCCTCAGTTTCCTCATCTCTAAAATGGACAGATTGCTCTAGGAAGGGAACAAGCATTTATAGAACAGGGCACCTACTATTTGCATCAGGAAGGTACTACACTAGGTAGGGGCAGCTAGATGGTGCAGTGGAACAGAGTGGACAGAGCACCAGGCCTGAAGTCAGGAGGACCTGAGATCAAATCCAGCCTCAAACACCTACTAGCTCAGTGACCCTGGGCAAGTCAATGTACCCTGTTTGTCTTGGTTTCCTCGTCTATAAAATGAACTGGAGAAGGAAATGCCAAACCACTCTAGTGGCATCTAGTTTGCCAAGAAAACCCCAAATGGAGTCACAAAGAATCAAACCCAACTGAAAAGAATGAATGTAGTTCTAGTTACATTTTACAAATAGTATTTTATTAGTGACTCAGTGGATTGAGAGTCAGCCCCAGAGACAGGAGGTCCTGGGTTCAAATCTAGCCTCAGACATTTCCCAGCTGTGTGATCCTGGGCAAGTCACTTAACCCCCATTTCCTAGCCCTTACGGCTCTTCTACCTTGATTCTAAGATGGAAGGTAAGGGTTAAAAAAATAGTATCTTATTTAAATCTCACAACAACCCTGTCATGTGGGTGCTATTGGTATCACATTTTTACTGAGGCAGAAATTAAATAACTTGCTCAGTCACACAGATATCCATTAAATCTATATCTGAACTCAGGTCTTCCAAACATCAGGCCAAGTGCTCTGTCCACTGTGCCTTTGCATCCTTAAAGATCTGCATAAACCCTAAAGACCCTTTCAACTCTACACATAGTACCCTGGGACCAGAAGAGCAAGATGTTCCCTCCAAATACGCTATCTTTCCAATCACTGCCAATTCCTTCATTTATCAGTTTAATAGACACAGGCACAGCGAGCTCCTAGACACATCGCTCTGGAAGAGAAATTGCTAACTCATTGTTTTGACATGGAAAGGGACATAATGATAAGCTGCCCAGGGACACGAATAATACTTGGATAGTCATACAAAATGTATATCATTGATATGGCTCCACAATAATCCAGTGATAACCACGTCTTCTCTCAACCAATCAAGCGACATTAATTAAGGATGTGCCCCGCACTGGGCCAGGCACTAAGAGGGATACAGAAATGGGGAAAACAGACTAGTTTAGAATCCTCTGCCTAGAACTGAAGGTCCTCTACAATCAGTCGCCATGTTTCCTTTCCAAAGTCATCTCAAACTCCCTTCTAATGCACTTGCACTAGGGCCAAAAGGAACTGTTCTCTCCTTATCCTGTCCCACCTCCCCTAGTCCCTGTGTCTGGACTTCAGTTTCTAAAATAAGAGGGCATTAGCATTCTAGAAAACAATTTAGGAGTATGAGAGAAACATCAATAAACTCCTCAGCTGGAAGAGGACTCCACTCCTCCTACCCCCTATTCATGGTTCCCACGGTTTGATCCAGAGATCCCACGGCTGGGAATATTGGAAATTTTAGATTTACTCCACCCTGCTTAGTCTTTAGAATTTTTGCAACTAGGTTGGAGTAAATCTAAAATTCACAATATATATACACCCTCAATCAATCAGCACAGATTTTAAGCACTCATTATGTGCCAGACACTGGGGATATAAGGACAAAATCTAAACCAACAGGTCAAAGAGGAAAAAAGGTCCCATGCACACTAAAACATTCATAGCAACACTGCTTATGAAAGCAAGAAACTGGAAACAAAAGTGAGTACTCATCAGTTGGGAATAAATGAACAAACTAACTAGAAGGAGCAGTGGATAGAATTTGGCACCTTCACTCAGGGAAACTCATCTTCCTGATTTCAAATCTGGCTTCAGATTCTTACTAGCTCTATGAGCCTGGGCAAGTCACTTAACCCTGTTTGCCTCAGTTTCCTCATCTGTAAAATGAACTGGAGAAGAAGATGGCAAACCATTTTAGTATCTTTGCCAAGACAATACCAAATGGAGTCATGAAGAGTCAGACCCAACTGAAACAACTGAGAAGTAGTCATGAATGGAATATTATTGTGCCATGAGAAATTACAAATATGTAGATTAGTAGGAAAATCATAATCACAGCTTTTATATCAGTTATGGTAAAACATTTAGAGACTGAGTGCCCAAACTGCAACACTCATGCGGCATGTGAGCCCCCCAACTTACCCCAGACAGGTGAGGAAGGAAGCACTCCCAAATGGACTGCTGGGCAGAGGGGCAGGCGATATAAAAGATGTCCTCAGGCATGTATGGAGATGGAGAAGGAAGCAATCCCTCTGGCACATGTGCCATAGCTTCACCAACACAGTTTTATAGAGTTTTTTTTTTTTTTAAGGATTACAAAGCACTTAATATATATGTGTATAACTGTATATATGTACATGATCTCATTTGATCTTCACAATAATTGTGTGAAGTAGACACTATTATCAGCACTCCCATTTTACAAAGATGCTTAAGCTAAGGGAGTTTAAGTGACTTGTCCAGGATCATATAACTAGTAAATGTCTGAGGCAGAATTTGAACCAAGGTCTTCCTGACTCCAAAGGCAGTGTCCTACACACTCTGCCACCTAGTTGCAGAAGACTTGTCTGAACTGATTCAGAGAAAAGTAAGCTCAGGCAAAAGAACATTACACACGATGAGCACAATAATCTGTTAGAAAAGCTAATTCAGCACCAAAGTCTGTGTACTAACCAATCTTAGGCTGAGTTAACAGATTATAAGAGATACCTTTGACTTCTCTGAAAGAGACAAGGGAACATGGAGGTAAACCATTGCAAATACTGAAAATGGAGGTCATTCTTTCCATTGGTCAATGAACAGTTCTTTTTTGATGGACGGTTCCATTTGAGATGAAGGAGAAGAGGTGATTTATCTAGAAATAAATTTAATGGGTTTTGGGGGTTTTATTATCATTAATAGAATTTATCCAGGTTCTCCTCCCCCTCCTCACATCATAAAAGGCATTATCGTCAAGACAGGCATGTTCATACAAATTATGTCTTTTATGTCTCTACCTTGCAGTTCACCCTCTGGAGGTAAATTTCACAATTTATTCTTCAAGTATTAAATCTGTAACTGCGTATAATGTTT
Source organism: Monodelphis domestica (assembly GCF_027887165.1). Classification (NCBI taxonomy): domain Eukaryota; kingdom Metazoa; phylum Chordata; class Mammalia; order Didelphimorphia; family Didelphidae; genus Monodelphis; species Monodelphis domestica. Next base: position 537,373,547 of record NC_077227.1, read on the forward strand.
TCTTGGTTATGCTCATTTCACTGTTTATTATCTTGGGTAGTTCTTTCCAACACTGTTTTTTTTTTTATTAGCCTGCTCATCGTTTCTTATGGCACAGAAGTATTCCATCATGATCATATACAACAATTTGTTCAGCCATTCCCCAACTGATGGGAATTTCTTCAGTTTCCAGTCCTTTGCCATCACAAAGAGAGCAGCTAAAAATATTTTGGTACAGTTACGTTTTCCTTTTCCCCTGATCTGCTTGGGAAACACACCCAGCAATACACAATTTTATAACTTTCTGGGTGTAATTCCAAACTGTTCTCCAAAATGGCTGGATCAGTTCACAGTTCCACCAACAGTGTGTTACACATTTTCTTAATGTTAAAAAATTAATAAAATAATATGGAGGAACTAGACTAGATGATGTCTAAGATCTGTTCCAACTCTAAAGCCTTGGGTCCTAAATTTATATATCAAATTCCCAGCCTATGCTTTTGCAGGCTTTCCCCTCACCCATTAAGCTGTAGAGTGTCAACATCAGTTATCTCCTGCCCTTTGAAAAGAAATTGGCAGGAAAGAGATCACTTGAATTCCAAATACTTCTGGAAGAAATGAGGAATGCCTTGCATACAGTCTTAAATTCCAAGGATTCCAGCTGGATACAATTTATCAGATACAGTACAATGCCTGAACTCAACCCTATCTATTTTCTTTTCGGTTTTAGCTTTTTCACACACATTTTTTAAAAAAAATTTAAAAAGCATTCCCAAACCTAGCCAGATGGTGTAAGGTCAATAGCTTCTCACTGCAAGCATCTGTGTGTTAGTGTATGAAGTTACTCTGAAACTAGTTTTTTTCCTACTTGTCTCAGCATTGTTGGACATCAGGTCTCGTGCAGTTTAATATCCATGATCTCAGCTGAGCCTCACAACAACCCTGTAAAGTCGATAATGCAAGGATTATTTTTCAGGGTTGCTAGGAGTAGATACAGCATCAGACCTGGAGTGGGAGGATCTGGGTTCAAATCTGACCTCAGACACTTCCTAACTAGGCAACCCTGAGGAAGTCATTTAATCCTCATTGCCCAGTCCTTACTGGTCTTCTGCCTTGGAACTAATACTTAGTACTGATTCTAAAATGGAAGATAAGGGTTTTTCAAAAATAAAAAATAAGTAAAATAAAAATTAATACAATATAAAAATAAAACAAGTTTACAGATTCTGGAGCAAAAATCCATAATAACATAACATATAACATAACACAGAATATAAAAATAAAATAAAGCAAGTTTACAGACTCCAGGGAAAAAGCCCCTTTTATCAATGATCCTTAGAGTTTCTTACAGCTAGAAATATGTGGATCCTAGAATCCAGGCTTGTTTTCTCTGTGTGTGTCCTTCCTCCCTCCCTCTCTCTCTATCTCTGTCTCTATCTCCCTCTTCCTACCTCCCTCTGTCTCTGTCTCTCTCTTTTTCTCCCTCCCTCCCTCACTCCTCTCTCTGTCTATCTGTCTCTATGTCTTTGTCTCTGTCTGTCCCCCTCTGCCTCTCTCTCAAACCATTATGTTCTTTCTTACAATTAAGTTCCAAGGCAGAAGAGCAATAAGAAGGGCTAGGCAATTGGAGTTAAGTGACTTGTCCAGAGTCACTTGTCCAGAAGTGACTGAGACCAGAATTAAACCCAGCACCTCCCACCTCTACACCTGACTTTCTATCCACTGAGCCACCTAAGCTGCCTCCTGTTCTCTTCATTCTTCAGAAACCTCAGCCTGTCTTGGTAAAAAGGCATCAGGCTCTCCTCAGTATTTATATGTGTGACTTGTTGCTTCCATTCCTGAAACAGATCATTAATTGTGTGAAGTCCTAGAATAGAACCTTGCATACTGTGGGCACTTAATAGTTGTTGAATTAGACATGTGCTCCGTCATTGCACCAACATTTGATATTCTTTCCAGCTTGGTGGTCCCTGACATAGCTGAGGTTTCTGTATGAACCCAAGCTTATCTTCCTCTCATGAAATATCAAAAAAGGCATCATTAGCATTCTCCTCTCCTTCCTCCTCCTCATCACGTCAACAAAATCTAGAGGGGAGTGCACAGAAAAAGAAAAAAGAACAAAAAAGGACACAAATGAAGAAGTCTATGTTACCCTTTCTAGTCACATTAATATCTACCTTAAAATTAGAACTCATTAGAGTTTGTGATTTCCTTCATGATCTCACTGTTTAATTTCATTTAAATATTTCTCCACCAATGATTTGTAAGAATATGATTTTTAAATGACCCCACAAAAATGCCATTCAGTGGATTTACTGAAAGAATAGACCCTGACCCCAAGGAGGAGGGGCTCCAAATCCCCCCTTTGCTGGGGGGAGTGGGGAAGGGATAGGAGAGGAAGTCATGTTCTCCTGCCTTAGCTAGCCTGGAAACTGCACAAAGCCCACTTGGGATTCTTTTCCCATCACTCTCCAGGCCTATTAAAAAAGAAGTGTCTTGACTTTTGGCTCTGGAGTAAAAAGCTAAGCTGATTATTATTTGATATAAATTAGCATAATGAGTTCAAGAGGCCCTATTACTCCAGACACCAAAAATGAAATTAGTGAGTGCAACCCACAGCAATTGTCTTCCCAGCAAATTCCCTGGATGTGCGAACCTCAGAACAAAGAGTGTCTTGAAGCCAATTCACTGAGGGCACTGGGGTTGGGGGCAGAGGAGACTCCGGCAGCAAAGGCTGGGCTCATCCCCCTGCCTGGATCTGATGGGGCAGGATGTTGTCACCAACATGGCCTGCTCTTAGGGCTGCTTCAATGCCTCGCCCCAAGGGAACTGTCACAATGTCTGAAGTTGCCCCATTGGCTACTCTATTATGTTAGAGCACTGAAGACCTTTGTAAAAGTACACATATGTACTTTTGTACCTGTGCAATAGAGAGCACCACATCTGGAGTCCGAGTTCAAATCTGGCTTCAGACACCAGCTGAGTGGCCCTGGGCAAGTCACTTAACCCTGTTGATCTCTGTTTCCTCATCTATAACATGAGCTGGAGACGGAAATGGCAAACCATTCTAGTGTCTTTGTCAAGAAAACCCCAGATGGAGTCACAAAGAGTCATACAGGACTGAAAAACAACAGAAAAGGCCATGGAGTGTGGTGGATAGAATCAGCCTGGGAATCAGGAAAGCTTGGGCTGAAGACCCAGCCTCTGACACATTGAGGTTATGTGACGTTAACTTCCCAAGCCCTGGAAAGCTTTTTAATCCCAGCGAAAGTGACTGATCCGCACTGATGTGGAATTTGCTCCATAGGAGTTCCTTATTCCAAAATATTATAAATTTAGTCCAAAAGTAATATTAGCCAGAAGAAGGAAAATGTGAAGCTATTTGCTTTTTTGGTTGGTTTGTTTTGTTTACCTATTTGATATTTGTTTTTTTTGTTTGTTTGTTTGTTTGTTTTATTTTTTGGTTTATTTGTTATATTAGACACTGGTTATCACATGGGTCATAAGATTTGGAACTGGAAAGGACCTTAGAGATTCTAGTTCAACCTGTTTATTACACAGATAAAGACACTGAGACTCAGAAAGAGATGACTTGCACAAGGTCACACAGATAGGAAATGATAGAGCTGAGACCCAATAACTCAGGTCCTCAGATTCTAGATCCCAGGCTATGCCCATTGTGCCATACTGTTTCCAAGGGGTAGGCTCCCACTACAGGACAGGTCATTACGCTGCAGGGGAAGAACCGGGAAAGAAGAAAATTTAAAGAATGTTATCTCCGAAGGCAAGTGCTCCTGCAGGTAATGAAGGCTCTGGTCTCATAACGCTTTGGGCTGGTAGCATAGGAGTCTGCAGGGGACAGCTAAAGGTCAAGCAAACTACTGACAGGACCACCTAAGTCAATGCCTACATGAGCCATTTAGGTTTCCATAAGAGAAAGTCTCTGGCCACAGTCCTCTGCCTTTCGTCTCCAGTGAGTTAGTATAAGAATGGAGATGCCCCATGGCAGCCTTGCAAAGGTCTGGACCTCTCTGGTAGCAAGATAAAATAAAGACAAGTTGAATTTCCCAACTGACTCTCTCCTCATAGAATGGAATCTTCTTGAAGACAGAGTTTGATTTCTTTCTGTGTCCTTAGTGCCTATGACCATAACATGTGCCAAGCACTAGAGAGAATGGGGAGCCTACATGGCATGGTGGATAGGGCACTGGGACTGGAGGACCTGAGTTCAGATCCAACCTCAGACACTTGCTAGCTGTGTGACCCTGGGCAAGTCACTTAATCTCCATTGCCTAACCTCCACTGCCCTTCTGCCTTGGAACCAATACCTAGTATTGGTTCTAAGACAGAAGGTAGGAGTTTAAAAAAAGAAATACTTGCTAAATGCTGGTTGAATGAGTTGCTGAATGAATGAATTTTGTTTCTAATCACTGATCCCTATCCTTCTCTCCCTAAACCTAGCATTCCATGCATAATTTCTTTCCTCATTTCCCACTAAGTGGGAAAGAAAGTTCTTTCCTGTTTTATTTCAAGCATCTGTTTCTCTTCCCTTTCAGTAAACAAGTGAATTTCAAAAATGAAAATGTAAAAAAAAAAATAGTTCTGCCTAGAGCCAAACAAAACAAGTCACAGAATCACAGGATTTCAGTGGGAAGAAGGGACCTTAGAGGTCATCAAATTGACTCAAACCTAAACAAGTCTCTCCTCTATGCTCTCTCTGGCAAGTGTGCATCAAGCCGGCCCTTGAAGGCCTCCACTGAAGGGAATCTACTACTTCCTGAGGCAACTCTTTGGGACAGCTCTTATTGTTGGGAAGTTTTCTTTTTTTGTTTTTGATTTACTTTGTTTTGTTTTTTAACTCTGATATCATGCCCAAATCTACTTCATTGCAATTCTTCCCATTGCTCTTGGTCCATTGTCTGAGGCCAAATAATTTGTCAAATCTCTTTTCCACCTGAAAATCCTTTAAAAATTTTGACTGAGGTATTGCACCTCCACTAAGTGTCCTCTCCAATTTAAACATCTCCATTACTTCAAAAGATCCTCATATGCCATGGCCTCAGAGCCTCTTGGGGCCCTGGTAACCCTCCTTGGATGTTCTCCAGCTCAACAACGTCCACCCAGAATTCATCACAGAACTTCAGGTGTGGTCTGATCCCTGCAGAGTATATCAGGACTACATCCTTGAAGGAAGCCTGGTAAAATGTGGATCTTTAGAAGAGGACCCCAGTCATATAGCCTGAAACAGCCAGAGTGACTAGGAATTCCATGGATGTAACTATTAGCCATTAACGGAATGGTACCATTCTGAATGTGCACCCTCACATGGATAACTGCTGATGGATAAATTAAAGTCAGACCTGGCTTAAATCTGGCCTCATACACTTCCCAGCTGTGTGACCCTGGGCAAGTCACTTAACCCCCATTGCCTACCTCTTATCACTCTTCTGCCTTGAAACCAATACACAGTACTGATTCTAAGATGGAAGGTTTAGGAAAAAAAAGCATATGAGGACTGCTTACCCTGGATGGATTCATTGTTAAAGCAGGTACTATGGAGTATTTGAAGTTTGGTCAGACATCAAAGAGGCCAATATCATCCACTGCTTTCACTGCCATCCCCAGTCATCTTGACTGTTACCTTTCCACTAGACTCTGATGACTCTGAAAGAGAAAATGAGGCTGACCACTGCGTAACTGCTTCATTTTAATCCAATTCATAAGCAAGACAAATGTCACTCTACAATATCTATCATTCCTTGCTAAAAGGAATGAGCTTTCTTTGTTAGTACCTGGGAAACAAAACAATAGAATGATTAATGTTTGGAAGCCAATCAGAGAACGAAGGAAGGAAGGAAGGAAGGAAGGAAGGAAGGAAGGAAGGAAGGAAGGAAGGAAGGAAGGAAGGGAGGGAGGGAGGGAGGGAGGGAGGAAGGAAGGAAGGAAGGAAGGAAGGAAGGAAGGAAGGAAGGAAGGAAGGAAGGAAGGAAGGAAGGAAGGAAGGAAGGAAGGAAGGAAGGAAGGAAGGAAGGAAGGAAGGAAGGAAGGAAAGGAGGGAGGGAGGGAGGGAGGAAGGAAGGAAGGGAGGGAGGGAGGGAGGGAGGGAGGGAGGGAGGGAGGGAGGAAGGAAGGAAGGAAGGAAGGAAGGAAGGAAGGAAGGAAGGAAGGAAGGAAGGAAGGAAGGAAGGAAGGAAAAGACTAATCAAAAGAAACTGGCTTGGCATCCTAACTATACCTCCCACAGTTCCTTTCGCACAGTAGGTCATCAATAAATGCTTATTGATGTGGGGTTTTCCTTAATGGACTTCCCTGACCAGCAGGGTCCCACAAGGGAAGGGGCTCACCTTTGTGATGGGACCCGAGGAGAGGTAGGAACCGAGAACCAGGGTGGAGAATGAAAGACACGGACAAATCAGTGATTGGATAGGGCAGGCAATCCCTATGATTTTCCTTAAGGCGGAAAATGAGGATAATGGAATACAAGGTGGTTGAGGAGATTAAGATAGAGAATGAAGGCCGAGATGGTTCCAGCCTCGGGGAAGGAGAAGGTCAAGAAGAGAGAGACATAGTGATAGAGGAGCCCAGTGGAGCTCCATGGAAGGGAGAAAGGCCAAGAGGAAGTTCATGGGATTGCCTCTGAATTTATTCATGTCCTGCTTGGGCGGTACTCCCAAGGACGTAGTAACCACATCACAAAGTATAGACAATTAAGATTGGGTGGCAAGGTAGAGGGAACACCTTTTGGGCGTGTAGGACGCAACCGCACTTTCCCGGGCAAGTCTCCGAACATGTTAATGGACTTGTGTTGGGCAATAGGTCTCGTGATCAGGTCAAGGTTACCTTCACAAAGGTTATCGGTAAAGCCTCATGCTTGGAGACACAGTAGTAATACAGTCATCTATATTTCATAGATGTGAATATGCTTGGGATGCTACATATCCCCCTTTTTTTTTTTTTAAATGAAAGGGATGCTACAATTGAATTGAATTGAATTGCATCAATAGATCATATGTAAGTTCCCTCTGAGCATGAGCTGAATTTCTTACTTAAATCTAGAATCTAAGAGCAACAACCTCCCTGATTGTGGAGATAGTACATTTCTATTAACATAGCCTGAGACTGTATGAGCTCTCTTAGCTACTATGTCACATCATTGATGCCTCTTGAGGTTTTCATTAAATAAAATCCCCAGGCCCTTTTTAGATGGACTCCTTGCCAGTGATTATGCATTTGATTTTCTTGAACCTAAATTCATCTCATTAGTTTCAAGCCATTGTTCTGACCTGTTGAAATGTTTATAGCTCCCAGTCCTGACACCCAAAGCAGTTTTCTAGTATCATGTCATCTACTGATCTGATAAACATGTTATTCATTCCTTCCTCCAAGTCACTGACAAAAATGTTGAGAACAATTACCAAATGAAAAAATCAGTTAAACCAAGTATGATACTGAAAAAATAACTAAGATGAGGGAACAGAGGAGAATGAGGACTAGAACCTGAAAATAGTCCATCATAATTTTTTTTTATTTAAACCCTTACCTTCCATCTTAGAATTAATACTGTATATTGGTTCCAAGGAAGAAGAATATTAAGGGGTAGGCAATGGGGCTTAAATGATTTGCCCAGGGTCACACAGCTGGGAAGTGTCTAAGGCCAAATTTGAACCCAGGACCTCCCATCTCTGGGCATGGCTTGCATTCCCCTAAGCCACCTAGAAATCCCCAGTCATAGAATTTTAATGCTGGAAGAGGTCCTCGATCACCTAGTCCAATGACCTCATATAGGGAAACATTCCTGAAGAGGTTAGATAACTTGCCCAAGATCATAAAACAAGGTAATGACAGAATCTGAATTATAATCCCTTTCTGGCTCTTCTAGTTTGAATAAGGGTTGCAAAGCTAGAAGGAAACTTCAAAAAAAGACCAGTGATCATATGAGTTGCCAAGTGGTTTGCAGCCTTCTATTGGCAAGGTGCACCAACAAACAGCCTACCTACTGTGATGTGTTAAAGGACCACACTGAATACCAGATCGAAAACTGAACTGATCACATCCGCACCTGAAATTCCGTAATTCCAATACAATGTAGTAGCTGCCACTCAGTCCTTGCCTCAGGAGGAAGTGGAAATTCTAATGGAGGAGAAACACAAAAATATGTGAGCATATACAAGCCATAGACAGAGGATGTGAGGACAATCTGAAAGGGCTTTGAAGAGCGAGGGATAAAAGGGGTCTTGATTCTATAAACTGATTTCTAAAAGCTTTTTTTCTTTCTTTTTCTTTCTTTCCTTTTTTGTTTAATTTTATTTAGTCAGTTTAGAACATTATTCCTTGGTCACAGGAATAATATTCTTTCCCTCCCTCTCCTTCCTACCCCCTTCCCATAGCCGCCACGCAATTCCATGGGGTATTACATGTGTCCTTGATCAGAACCTATTTCCATGTTGTTAATGTTTGCACTAGGATGTTAATTTAGAGCCAAGGGTCCCCAAACTACAGCCCACAGACCACATGTGGCCCCTTGAGGCCATTTATCTGACCCCCACCGCACTTCTGGAAGAGGCAACTCTTTCCTTGGTGGTCAGTGAGAGGAACACGGGATACATCCGCATCCTAGGCTCCTGGAATACTGTATGTGGCAGTGCCTCAAAGCCTGGCATCACTCACATACCGTACTACTTCTGGTGACATAATCTTTGAGTGGTGCCTTGTTTCTGAGAGTAACTGAAAGAGAACAAGGAATCTTGCAAAGGATTATGTGGCTGCACAATGGAAGACATCAGCATGGTGAGCAGCGATCTGGGGGAGGGGATTCCGCCCTGTGTATACTGCTACCTGGTATAGTGAAGGCGGTGATGGGTCTGTGCAAGGTGTGACAGGCCAGCGCTGCAGCCTCCTCTGTCCCAGACAGTGGTATACAGATTTGTTCATAATATTTTTTTTAATACTCCAGCCCTCAAACGGTCTGAGGGACAGTGAACTGGCCCCCTGTGTAAAAAGTTTGGGGACCCCTGATTTAGAGTCTACATCCCCAACCATATCCCCCTGATACATGTAATCAAGCAGTTGTTTTCCTTCTGTGTTTCTACTCCCATGGTTTTTCCTCTGAATGTGGATAGTGTTCTTTCTCATAGATCCCTCTGGGTTCTTTTGGATCACTGCATTGCCACTAATGGAGAAGTCCAATACATTCAATTGTACCACAGTGTATCAGTCTCTGTATAATGTTCTCCTGGTTCTGTTCCTCTCACTCTACATCAATTCCTGGAGGTCATTCCAGTTCACATGGAATTCCTCCAGTTCATTATTCCTTTGAGCACAAGATAGTATTCTATCACCAACATGTACTACAATTTGTTCAGCCATTCCCCAATTGAAGGGCATCCCCTCATTTTCCAATTTTTTACCACCAAAAAAAAGCACAGCTATGAATATTCTTGTACAAGTCTTTTTCCTTATTATCTCTTTAGGGTACAAAACCAGCAGTGATATGGTTGGTTCAAAGGGCAGACAGTCTTTTAGCGCCCTTTGGGCATAGTTCCAGATTGTCCTCCAGAATGGTTGGATCAATTCACAAACCCACCAGCAATTCATTAATGTCCCAATTTTGCCACATCCCCTCCAGCATTCATTACTTTCCTTTGGTGTCATGTTAGCCAATCTGTTAGGTGTGAGGTGATACCTCAGAGTTCTTTTGATTTGCATCTCTCTGATTATTAGAGATTTAGAACACTTTTTCATGTGCTTATTAATAGTTTTGATTTCTTTAACTGAAAATTTCCTATTCATGTCCCTTGCTCATTTATCAATTGGGGAATGGCTTGAATTTTTTGCACAATTGATTTAGCTCTATAAATTTGAGAAATTAAACCATTGTCAGAGGTTTTTGTTATGAAGATATTTTCCCAGTTTGTTGCTTCCCTCCTAATTTTGGTTGCATTGATTTTTTTGTACAAAAACTTTTTAATTTCATGTAATCAAAATTATTTATTTTACATTTTCTGATTTTTTCTAACTCTTGCTTGGTTTTAAAATCTTTCCTTTCCCATAGATCTGACATGTATACTATTCTGTGTTCACCTAATTTACTTATAGTTTCCTTCTTTATATTCAAGTCATTCACCCACTCTGAGTTTATCTCTAAACCTAATCTCTCTCATATTGTCTTCCAATTTTCCCAGAAGATTTTATCAAATAGTGGATTTTGGTCCCCAAAGCTGGGATCTTTCGGCTTATCATAGACTGTCTTGCTGAGGTCATTCACCCCAAGTCTATTCCACTGATCCTCCTTTCTGTCTCTTAGCCAGTACCAAATTGTTTTGATGACCACAGCTTTATAGTATAGTTTGAGATCTGGGAGTGCAAGTCCTCCATCCTTCACATTTTTTTTCATTCTTTCCCTGGATATCCTTGATCTTTTGTCCTTCCAAATGAACTTTATTATGGATTTTTCTAATTCAGTAAAAAAGTTTTTTGATAGTTCAATAGGTATGGCACTAAATAAGTAAATTAATTTGAGTAGGATTGTCATTTTTATTATGTTAGCTCTTCCCACCCATGAGCAATTGGTGTTTTTCCAATTGTTTAGATTTAGTTTTAATTTTGTGGAAAGTGTTTTGTAGTTGTGTTCATATAGTTCCTGTGTTTGTCTTGGCAGATAGATTCCTAAGTATTGTTTTTGGTGATTTTCAATGGAATTTCTCTTTCTAATACTTGTTGCTGAGATGTGTTGTAAATGCTGATTGATGACTTATGTGGATTTATTTTGTATCCTGCAACTTTGCTAAAGTTGGTGATTATTTCTATTAGCTTTTTAGTTGATTCTCTAGGATTCTTTAAGTAGACCATCATATCATCCACAAAGAGTGATAATTTCGTCTCCTCATTGCCTATTTTAATACCTTCAATTTCTTTTTCTTCTCTTATTGCTACTGCTAGTGTTTCTAGTACAGTGTTAAATAATAGAGGTGATAATGGGCATCCTTGTTTCACTCCTGATCTTATTGGGAAGGCTTCTAATTTATCTCCATTGCAGATGATGTTTGCTGATAGTTTTAGATATATACTGTTTATTGCTTTTAGGAAAGGCCCTTCTATTCCTAGGTTTTCTAGTGTTTTCAATAAAAACGAGGATTGTATTTTGTCAAATGCTTTTTCTGCATCTATTGAGATAATCATGTGATTTTTGTTGGTTTGTTTGTTAATATGGCCAATTATATGGTTGCTTTTCCTAATATTGAACCATCCTTGTATTCCTGGTATAAATCCTACTTGGTGATAATAAATAACCCTTGTGATGACTTGCTGGAGTCTTTTTGCTAGTATCCTATTTAAGATATTTGCATCTATGTTCATTAATGAGATTGGTCTGTAGTTTTCTTTCTGTTTTTGACCTGCCTGGCTTTGGAATCAGTACCATGTTTGTATAATAAAAGGAATTTGGTAGAACTCCTTCTGTGTTTATCCTGTCAAATAGTTTGTATAAAATTGGGATTAGTTGTTCTTTGAATGTTTTATAGAGTTCATTTGTGAATCCATCTGGTCCTGGGGATTTTTTTCTTAGATATTTCTTTGATGGCTTGTTCAATTTCTTTTTCTGATATGGGGTTGCTTAGGAATTCTATTTCTTCCTCTGTTAGTCTAGGCAATTTATATTTTTGTAAATATTCATCCATATCACCTAGATTGCCATATTTATTGCTATATAATTGGGCATAATAATTTTTAATGATTGCCTTAATTTCCCCTTCATTAGAGGTAAGGTCTCCCTTTCCATCTTGGATACTATCAAATTGGTTTTCTTCTTTCCTTTTTTTAATTAGATTGGCCAGTACTTTGTCCATTTTATTTGTTTTTTCAAAGTACCAGCTTCTAGTCTTATTTATTAAATCAATAGTTATTTGACTTTTAATTTTATTAATTTCTCCTTTGATTTTTAGGATCTCTAGCTTAGTCTTCATCTGGGGATTTTTAATTTGTTCACTTTCTAGCTTTTTAATTTGCATATCCAATTCATTGACCTCTGCCCTCCCAAATTTGTTAATATGTGAACTCAAGGATATAAATTTCCTCCTGAGTACTGCTTTGGCTGCATCCCATAGATTTTGAAAGAATGTCTCATCGTTGTCACTTTTTTCATGTTTCTATGTTTTGTTTCTATGATTTGTTCTTTAACCAATTTTGGAGAATTGTGTTGCTTAATTTCCAATTAATTTTTTATTTGCCTCTCCATGTACCCGTATAATTATTATTTTCATTGCATTGTGGTCTAAGAAGGTTGCATTTATTATTTCTGCTCTTTTGCACTTGTTTGCAATGTTTTTATGCCCTAGTCAATCTTTTTGAATGTACCATGTGCTGCTGAAAAGAAGGTGTATTCTTTTTGTCCATATTTATTTTTCTCCACATATCTACTAATTCTAAGATTTTTCTAAGATTCCATTCACTTCTCTTACCTCTTTCTTATTTATTTTTTGATTTGATTTATCTAGTTCTGATAGAGGAAGATTCAGGTCTCCCACTGGTATAGTTTATGTATTGCAACCTTGAGCTCCACTAGTTTCTCCTTTAGAAATTTGGATGCTATGCCTTTTGGTGCATACATGTTGAGTACTGATATTTCCTCATTGTCTATACTGCCTTTTATCAAGATGTAATTACCTTCCCTATCTCTTTTGACTAGATCTATTTTTACTTTGGCTTGGTCAGTTATCATGATTGCAACACCTGCCTTCTTTTTATCAGTTAAAGCCCAATAGATTTGGCTCCATCCTCTTACTTTTACTCTATGTGTGTCTACTTTCCTCATGTGTGTTTCTTGTAGACAGCATATGGTAGGGTTTTGGTTTCTAATCCACTCTGATATTCACTTGCATTTTATGGGTGAGTTCATTCTATTCACATTCAGAGTTATGATTACCAGTTATTTATTTCTCAACATTTTGATTTCCACTCCTAGTTTTGCCCTTTCTTCTTTCACTACTTCCTTCTACACCAGTGTTTTGTTTTTATTCAGTCCCCTTAATTCTCACCCTTATTTCACTTCCCTTTCTACCCTCTCCCTTCTTATTTCCCTGCTTATTTTCTTTATAGTATTTTTAAACTACCTCCCCACCTTATCCCTCACTTGTATTGCTTCCCTCCCCACTAGTCCATTTGTTACCCTTCTACTTTTCTATAGGGAGCAAATCAATTCTCTGCCCCAATGTATTTGGTTGTTCTTCCCGCTTTGAGTCAATTTCAATGCATGTAAGAATTGAGTATTTCCTATCTCCAACCTCTTTACCCTTCCACAGTGTATTGATGTTCTCCCCCCTCCTGCTATGTGCTTCTTTGTGACCTATAAATTTACCCATTTTGTTTCTTTTCCCATTTCTCTTAATATTAACCTTTTTTAATTCTAGTTGTGTATATATATATATGTATATATATATATACACACACATATTTATGCATATATATCTATATACATATTTATGTCTTGGCATTTCATCCTATACAGTTTGTCACTATTCCCGCTATGTATAATTCTTCTAGCTACACAGGTGATAATAACAATTTTAAAGAGTTACCAATATCCTTTTTTCTTGTAGGGATACATATAATTTTAACTTATTGGTTCCCTTTAAAAAAGTTTGTTTGTTTTTTGTTTTTGTTTTGTTTTTGGTTTTTCCCCCTTTCTAAATTACCTTTGAAGATTCTCTTGATTCTCAAATTCTCAGATTTTCTTTTCAGGTCTGATCTTTTCTTTACAAATACTTGGAATTCTTCTATTTTATTAAATGACCATACTTTCCCCTATAAGAATATAGTGAGTTTTGCTGGGTAGTTGATTCTTGGTTGTAGACCTAGTTCCTTGCTTTCCTGAATATCATATTCCATGACTTTTGGTCCTTCAGTGTAGATGCAGCCAAATCTTATGTTATCCTAACTGTAGTTCCATGGTATCTGAATGACTACTCTTAGCAGCTTGTAATATTTTTCCCCTGGTAGTTCTTGAATTTGGCTATAACATTCCTCGGTGTTGTCAGTTGGGGATTAAGTACAGGAGGTGATCTGTGGATTCTTTCAATCTCCACTTTTCCCTCTTGTTCTAGAATATCGGGGCAGTTTTCTTGGATAATTTCCTGTAGGATGATGACCAGGCTTTTTCTTTTGTCATGGTCTTCTGGTAGACCAATGATTCTTAAGTTGTTTCTCCTAGAACAATTTTCTAAATGTTCTGTTTTGTGAATGACATGTTTCATATTTTCCTCAATTTTTTTATTATTTTGATTTTGTTTTATAGTTTCATGCTGCCTTCTAAAGTTGCTTGCTTCTAATTGTTGTATTCTGGTTTTTAAAGTCTGAATTTCATCCCTGCTTTTTGGTCATCCTTCTCCTGGTCTGATTTTCTTTGGAGGTCATCTTTCATCTCCTTTGCTCCATTTTCAAGCTGATTAATTTTGGCTTTCAAGACATTATTTTCTCATTTTAGATCAAATGCCTCTGTCTCCAGATGATTTATCTTGCTTTTTAAGTTCTTTCCCCAGTTGTCTTCAGCCTCCCTTCTGTTTTGAATTGTATTTTGAGTTCTTCAAAAACCTGTGTCCAATTCACTGGAGTTTCTGTCATTTTACTTGGTGTTCCTTGATCCTCCTCTGTTACACTTGCTCTTTGTTCATTGCCTGGATAGAAGCTGTTGATTGTAATTTTTTTTTCTTTTTCTGTTATTTGCTCAAATTTGCACCTTCTTTTCTACCTGTAGTTGCCTGCACTCTTGCTCCACTCATTGTGTGCTGGATCTGTGGGTTTGGGTTTTTCTGTCAACCTTCACCCTTGAAGTTTAGCAAGGCTCTCAGAGCAGTCTGTGGGGTAGGGGTGTTGGAGCTTGAGCTTCCCTGTCCTCTGAAGGCTTGATGAGATTAAGCCAAGCTTAGTTGAACTTGCAGAGCTGGATGTGCCCTGAGGCCAAAATCTTAAGGTGGGGGGGGGAGATATGGATTGTCTATGATGCTGCAACTAGGCTGCCTCCTCTGTGCTTCTCCTCAAGCTGCCTCCCAGCCTCCGTGTTCTGTGTGCCAGGCCCTGAGCCTGGCACAACTTTGTCCACAAGGTACTCCCTTCAGACTAGTGCCCTTGCCCACCCAGAGATTCCAGCCACTGCTGAAGGCTCAGTACTGTGGGTGGGGGAGGGGTCTTGGGACCTTCCTTCTTCCTTCCCTTAAAACCCATGTGTTCTTGAATTCAGGGTTTTGGGGGGCATACCTTTTAAGTTGAGTCCAGCAGGAGGGTTCCTTAGCTCTGTCCTGTTGTTAGATTTGGTTTTCAATCCCCTAGGAACATTTGGTTTTTAATTGGTGAGGAAGGGTTTTCAGAGGTCTGAACTTTCCCTGCCTCTACACCGCCATCTTGACTTCTCCTCCTTTTTTTTTTTTAAGTGGAGAAGGTACAAGAGGACAGGACCTAGGCTTTTATTGGAATAGTTCTTACTGGGGAACTCCTCAATAGGAAAATCTTTCTACCAAATATAGCACCTGCTCTAAAACTTGCACTTTTAAGGAGTTGCCTAGGAGTCTGGAAGTGGTTTGCTCTGGATCACACAGTATGTTTCAGAGGCAGTTGTTCACTCGAGTTTAATTGTTTCCAACTCTTCATGACCCTATTTGGTGTTTTCTTGGAAAGGATACTGTTTACCATTTCCTTCTTCAATTCACTTTACAGATGAGGAAACTGAGGCAAACCAAGCTAAGTGACTTGTCTGGGGTCATACCACTGGTAAGTATTTGAGGCTAGATTTGAACTCAAGTATTCTGATTCCAAGACCAGTGCTCTATCTATTGTGCCACCTATCTGTCAGAGGCATTACTTAAACTGTCTCCAGAGACAGCTCTCTCACTCTCTCTGTCTCTCTCTCTTTCTCTCTTTGTCTCTGTCTCTCTCTGTCTCTGTCTCTCTCTCCCTCCTCTTTCCCTCCCCCTTCCTCCTTCCTCCTTCTCTGTCTCTCTGTCTCTCTGTCTTTGTCTCTGTCCCTCTGTCTGTCTCCCTCTCTGTTTCTCTGTCTTTCTCCCCTCCCTTCCTCTCTCCTTCCCCTTTCCTCCCTCCTTCTCCCTGTCTCTGTTTCTCTGACTGTCTCTCTGTCTCTCTGTCTCTCTCTCTCTCACTACTATGTTAGGATCCTTCTTGTCATTTACCTTCCTCCAGTTCACAAAATCAAATGACAACAGAACAAGAGAATCTTATCACTACAGAATCTTAATATTTGAAAGGAATTTAGAGAACATCTACTACATATCCTACTTTCCTGCACCTCTCTCCACAAATTCCATTCTTGGCAATTAAGACAGTGGCACCATGGGCAAATGTCTATTTGGAAAAGTTTGGGCAAATTTACAGTTGGCCTGGCTAGTGCAAAGTACCAAAGTAATTTATGTTATTACCTTTATCACAATAACCTGCTGAGACAGACAAGGCAGTGATTATTAGTAAGTCACAAAATCTCTGTCTGCCTCAGTTACCTCAATGGCCAAATGAGGATAATAATAGCAACTACCTCACAGAGTTATTGTGAGGGTCAAATGAGGAAATATGTATAAAGCATTTAGCACAGTGCCTGGCACATAGTAGGTACTTAAGAAATGTTTATTCTCTTCCCTTTCTCTTCTTCCTATTGTCCAGATGAGGAAACAGAAATCTAGGATATTGAACCAAGGTCTTACACCTGGTAAATGGAAACAGTTGGCTTAGAACCCGAGCCTCATAATTCCTGATGCAGTGGGGGTTTTGCACATTAATACTGTGGAAAGGAAAACTGAATCAAGCTCTGAATTTTCTGCCACTGAGTTGGAGCAAATAGCAGTTAGAAGGTTAGAGTGAAATTGATGGACATAAATTACAGTTGGTGGGGGGAGGGGTGACTGGGAGAGTGACAGTTGCTCTCCAAGGACTCTCTCTCTTTCCTGGCCCTTGGACTGGAAGGAGCACTCTCTCCATCTCTGGTTAGAAGTACCTCTATTCCTAGATTTTCCCAACTGTGTGCTCTACCTTGATTCCTGTGATCCTGTCATTGAACAAAAGGATTTAAGAGGAGCAGTTTGAACTGTAAGGCCGGTCTTTAGGGGCATCAGCCCAAAAAGACAGACCCAACCAAATCTAAAGGTTGGAATCTTTTTTTCCTCTTGCTGTCTCCTACTAAAGACTTTGACCTTAAGAAAGCTAGCATAGAGTAGCATAGATAGGAATAAAAGAACCCCTCCACCAGCCTTCGAGGCCTGGCCTCTGGTCAAAAGCTGAGAGAGACTCAACCCAATCTAGGGAAATCCTGATTCCCTCTTCCCTGATAGCTTCCCAATCCAAACTTGTTATTAAAATTTCATCTTGAGTTAAATAACCTGCAGTCAGATAACAAGACTATCATTTCAAGGGCACATAGAGGGAGCAGAACCTAAGGACAGCCATTCAACCATAAATGGTCCTTATAGAACTCCTGCTGGGCAACCTTGGTCTAGGAGGAGGCTTGTCCCTCAGGTGGGTCTGTGCTTACCTGCTCAGGGGTATCTTCAACATCAATCAATAGAGAAGACATCCCCTCAGAGTATCATAGTTGGCCTATTTCTTGGGACCCCCATTTTTCAAAGACAGCCTTTCATCAGGGGGCATCTCTCTCCTTTTACCTCACCAGCATCCATATTCCCTCTGTACCTTCAAGTCCTCCATTTCCTGTTACAGAACCTTCCTTATCCCCTGTACCTCTTCAATCCCTACAATTCCTTTAGATATTACAGTTTTGGTGAGCCAGGTAGATTTTCCAACCTATTTTGCCAAGAATTTGGGAAGAAGAAGGCAGTTGGAGGTGTCAGAGAATGCTATCTAACTAACTGTTTCACCTTTCTGTACCCAATGAAACCTAACCTAACCTTTTATCGAACCCTTAAGCAAGAGCCTTTGAGAATGACCTGTTAACAACACTCTTTGTTAAGATCAGCTCCTACTTTCTGAACTTGTTTGGAATTCCTGATTTCATCTCTGCTTGCCCTTCTGAGACCACCTCCAAACACTGACTCTTTTTGAGTTCTTCACAGGAGGAAATAAATTCCCTCTGTTCTGCAATCTTCAGGCAGAGTCTAGATAACACTTACTAGATACATTCTAGACTGATTTCTTGCTCAAGTTTGTGTTGGACTATCCTCGTATTGGCTGTTTGCACCAAATGGAATTTCCCCAACTATCTCCTGTGTCCTGTTCTCCCAGCAGAGAAGGAGAGGACTCAGTCAGCACCATAGACCCAACCCAGCCATGGTCCTTTCCAGACCCCAGGGGCCAGGCCATATGTAGGCCAACACAACTAACTGATGATATAATACCTCTCCCCATCCCAATCCTCCCCATATATCTGTGTATGAAGGTAAATAATGACAAATCATTCCAGTTTCTTTTCTTTAAATTTCCTTTATGTCTGAGAACAGCATGAAATTAATAAGATTTGAGCAGCGCCAAATGTTGTGTTCTGAATGAAGAAGGGGAGCCTTCCCCAACAAATGATCACATCCAACCACATGCTTCCTGGGTTTTTATGGCTTTATTGTTGTTGTAATGATTATTAATATAACAATGAAGCTGTAGATTGCCTTAATTTGTTTGCATGCAATTAGTATTTGCTATCATTAATTTGGTGATTGTATCTTAGCCTTTATTTAATTTGGGCATTTTGCTTTCTGCCTATTCTATGAAGCCTTACAGCTAGGTAACACAGGAGGGAGCTGAAATGAAAATACTTAATATCTAATTTATGGAAATCTAACCTGGGTTTTAGAGCATGCAAATCATACATAATAACTTGGCTTCCTTGGCAGCCTCACTCATCCATAAAGATTACCCACCAAAGGAGATGCGTGATTTGTTACTGCATGGATTTGAGTTTATTTGAGAAAGAGCAATCCAGCTGTGTTTGCGATCTGTTATAATGCAAGATCATCTTTGAGGCAGCTGTGGTGTAGGGGAAGGAACACTAGGTTGGAGCCAAGAGACCTGGCATTGAGCCCACATTTCTAGCCTGTGGTGACCTCGGGCAAGTCATTTCACCATTCTAAGAATGTTTCCCCAACTTGAAAGTGGAAATAGTAATACTTGAACTATCTATTCACAAAGTTGTTGAAAAGATAAGATGATTCGTCCTAGGAAAGATTCCCCTCTGCTTTGTGGGAAATTAGCTAACCATCACAATGGTGGTTCTGAAGCATTTTGAGACTAGGAACTCTTTTTTTAATAGTTAAAAAAGTCTCAGGACCACTCCCCCACCTGATTGTAGACCTACTGTCAATATTCATTGATGTTATAATATATAGTAATACGAAGCTCCTGAACATATCAATCAATAAATATTTTTAAGCATCTACTCTGTGTCAGATACTATGCTAGGCTCTCATAAGCATTTAGAAGTCTCAAAATATTATTATCATTATTATTACTGCTTTTTCAAGTCAGTGATATTTGTACATTGATTTGTATTTTATTCATTATAATAGTATCTAGTCACATTTGAAAAATAATAATACTATGTATGTATGAGTCCCCTAAATTGGGACTCATAAGTTTATGCTCTAGGGAGCATATACTAGAAGTATTTGGGGCCATACTCTTAACAACCCACCATGAGTAAGCTTACCTATGTGAATTTTAGATTTACTCCACCCTGGTTAGTCTTTAGAATTTTAGCAACCAGGAATGTATACACCCCCACTTAAGGATTTAGTGTGGGGGAGGAAAGTCTATGACCCACGTGTGTTAGCAAGTGACAAATCAGAAACAAATGACTGACTCCCTGGGCTGTCCAAAGTGTAAGATTTAAAATGGTTGAGCTCTTAAACTGTAGTGATTAAAAGAGTGTTGTTGTAAACTGTAGTGAGTTAAAATGGTGGAAGATATAAATTGTGATATATATAAGAGAGGGTGAGTAAATTATGACCACAGAAAATATGTTTCACTACAGTGTTTTGGTTTTTAAATCAAATATAAGGTGGTCGCCAGGGAAATATTCCCAATTATTCAAATACCCAAGTTAACTGGGTTTTATAGAGAATTTTAATTAATAATACAAATGTGGAATTAGAGAAAGAGAGAAAGAGTAGGAAAGGAATAATTATGAAGGGCCTCAAGCCAATATGGCTTAGACCTGAGTCTTAAGAGAGAGAATCAGTCAGTCTTTTTTTTTAACACTCACTACAAGATATGTCTAAGCAAGGATTCTAGTGACACCAGGCCAGCATCATCTCAGCTGCTTTCACCAGCTTCCTCCGCCATCTGAATGTTCAGAATCAGTCCTTCCTCAATCTGAATGTTTCAGAATGAGTCCTCCTCAATCTGAATGTTTCAGAATGAGTTCTAGCTCTTCTCTGAGCTGTTATTTTTAAGGGCAAAATCTCCTATGTCACTTCCCCTAAGTTCTTCCATCTACCAATCACTGTAGATGTTTTCCAAAAGACAGCCCATTTTGAATTTACAGCTGAGTAGATTAATCTCTTTAGTAAGTCAGAAAAAAATGCTGCTGTGACGACTAATTTCATTAGTAAGTCTGAACCAGTGAAAACACAGCTGAGTCAACTAATCTCATTAAGAGAAAACTTGCCCAACCCTTTTAGGTACCTAGCATCTCATTGTATCAATTCTAAAAAAAAAAAACAGGCATGGCTCAAAGAACTCCTTTCCTTTATAAGTATGGGTTTCAAGTACTTTCATTGTTTAGCAAGGAGTTTTCTGCTCTAAAGCAGTCTTAAGTACAGTGGAATCAAGGTCCTCCCATAGCAAGGATTTTTCTCCCCTAAAGCAGTCTTAAGTAGGGGTGGAGTAGGGATACTTCCATAGCAAGGAGTTTTCACATTCAAGTAGAGTTCTCACTATCTGGTAGGGAATTATTTCAAGTAGGGAATTGGAGGATTCCTCAATGTGGAGTAAAATTTTTAACATTCATAAGTCTGTTAAATTTTAAGGTTTACAAAAGCCAAGATTAAGCCACCATTGGTACATGTGAGATACAGAAAGTGATGTAAAGAACTGCATTTATATTTCATGTCACTTCCTGTGAGAGGGACTTTGGTGGTAGAACTTACCTTGGAGGAACTCGAATGTGAGACCTGAGACTGCATCCCTTAGATGATCACATGGTGAGTGATAAGGCTGACTCACCTTTCCTAGACCTTACTGGAGCACCAGCCCAGAGGCTCATCTTGGAGGAGGCCTCTTGGCTGGAAGCTGAGCTAGATTTAATCTTCTGGGAAGGCCCCCTTGGCTGAGGCCTCTGAACTCCTACTGGGTTCAGACCAGGCTGGGACTACTATACTCCCCTTTTCTCTCTCTCATTCTTAATTTCTTCCTTCTATTGTAAGTAAAACACCATAAAATTCCAGTCTGAGTTGAGTATTTCATTGGGATTTAGAATTTAAATCCCTAGCAACCAACTAAAAAATATATTCAGTCTCAACCCTAAAATTTACCCTTAACATCTACAAGAGTCAACTGGGACATCCCATTAGCTTGAAGTTTTTTACAATGCCAATACAGCATTTGTAAAGCACTTTGAAACAATGTAAATGATAGATAGTACTACTACTACTATTACTATTACTACTACTACTACTACTACTACTACTACTACTACTACTACAACTACTACCGCATAGAAAGAATAGTAGCTACAAAGTATACTCATTCCTCTCCCTCTATAAATTTAAAGCTCTTGCTCTCTCTCTCTCTCTCTATCTCTCTCTCTATCTCTATCTATCTATCTATCTATCTATCTCTCTCTCTCTCTCTATCTCACACACACACACAATGCACACACTCATTCTTTCTCTAGCTCTCACTCTCATTCTCAAGCCCAATATCAATAATTATTAAAGCTAGTATATTCATGTTGCTTTATAAATATCATCTCATTTGTTCTCCACAACTATAGGATGAATATGCTTTTTTTAATTCTTTATTACTTTCCATCTTAGAATCAATACTATGAATTAGTTACAAGGTAGAAGAGTGCTAAAGGTTAGGCAATGGGGATTAAGTGACTTGCCCAGGGTCACCCAGCTAAGAAGTGTCTGATTCCAGATTTGAACCCAGGACCTTCCATCTCCAGGCTTGGCTCTCTGTCCACTGAGCCACCTAGCTGCCCTAAGTAGGTGCTTTTATTATCAGGAATTTTGCAAATGGGAAAAGTGAAGCAAATCAAAGTTAAGTTACTTTCCTGCCAGTCAGTAAGTATCTGAAAAAGGATTTGAACTCATCTTCCCAACTCCAAGTTATTTTTTATTTACCTACTGTGCCCCCTAACTGCCTCCAGAGGAGAGGGATTCAGCATCCACAATGTACATCTCTATTCTAGGAATCTAAATCACAAGGTAGTTACTATGAGTCTTGGAGGGAAGGTGTATGATCTTGTGTGAGGGAAAGTTTTTACCAGAATGTCAGTGAATAGCCCACTGACAATTCCAAATTTAGTTCCCTTCTAAATTGATGGTTTCTTTGAGTAATTTATAAATATATATATATATATATATATATACATATATATATATGTATATAGTAGCTGTTCATGAACTTCTGTGAAACTTCTGAATCTTATGCATTTTCTATGAGACAAAATCAAGGCTATACCATAACTACTATATACTTAACTATTTAAGTGCCTGAAGGATTTGGATTACCCATTGTATTCAAATTCAGAGACATATGTTATAACATGGGAATATATCCAAGAAGATATTTCTGGAGCAACTCCAGTGGTGCAGTGACCAGAAATGAATCTGGAGTTAGGAAGACATATATTCAAATCTGGCCTCAAACTGTGTGACCCTAGGCAAGTCACTTAACTGCTGTTTGCCTCAGTTTCCTCAGCTATAAAATGAGGCTAATAATAGGAACTTCCTCTCAAGATTGTTGTAAAGATCAAATAATGCAATATTTCTAAAACTCATCTGGGTCTTAGGAGAGTACATGGTATATAATAGGTGCTCTATAAATGCCTTTTCCCTTTCCTAAGATAGGGGCAATGAGGCCACAAGAGAAAATGATCCTCTTGATTTTGACCCCCTCTAGGATCAGATCCAATCAAGGTGAGCTCAGAGTCTTTAGGGAATGAGGAACAAAGTCCGTGGACTACTACAAAGTGATGAAATTCTACCTTATATCCAGGAGCTAATATACTGCCTCTCCCTCTCAAGGTTCTAAGGGTTCTCTGAGGAGTTTAATTCTATAAACTCAAACCCCCACTGAATATATTTCTTCTACTGTTATTGTGCCAATGAGTAGCACTCCGGTTCCTTTTAACCACTTAACATGAATTAGCACTTAGAAAGGGAGAGATGGATGCCAGTCAGCAAAGCACAAACATTCCCATCCTTTTCCCAGAACCTGGGAACACACTCTTCTCCTATCCCACCTTGGTCTCTATGAAGGATGGGCTCCATCTTAGTTCATTTCCTACATAACATGGTTCCTAAAAAACTGTTGGGATCACTTTCATTTCAGTGTATTTATGGTTTTATTTTGGGGTTTGAGGCTTGTATGAGTTTGCTCTAACAACAATGATCAATATGGAAGTGTTTTGCATGACAAATTAAAAGCATGGTTCCTACATCCTATCCTGATATAGCATGACTTGGATGACTCCTCATCTCTAGCTACACAATGTTCTAAAGGTAACTCTAGAGTCACTCCTTGCTCCTTGGGGCATCATGGCTATAAAATCCAGATTGGGAATATACCAGAACAATGGGATGTGCTCTTCCATTTTACAAGCTCAGAATCTCCAATTCCTTTAACCAAAACAGAAGAACAAATGCCAACACAGGCAAATGTAAGTCTATTCACAAGCTACATGCTGGGAAGTAGAATGGGTTTAAAGCCTCTTGCCTTACAATATTGTCTCCCCTTGGATTCCATCGATGAAAGAATCAAAACACCAGAGAACAATGAAAGAGAAAAAATGGCAGAGGTCAACTTTTTAGGTATGCTTAGTTTGACATACAGCCATTAAAAAAAATTATTTGCATATGCTTACCAGACCAAAACCAGTTACCAAATGTTTATACATACTCAAGCCAACCTAAAGATACTTCCATTATGCATCATCCCAACTCTCTGAGAGCAGATTCCTCAGTTTCTCTACATAGAGGAAGCAGAACATTTTGTGCATGATCTAGTTATATGTTATACATATATATATAATATATATATGTGCGCGTGTGTGTGTTTTGGTTTTGTTTTTTTCTTTTTTCAGTAGTAGGGGTGAACAAGAGGACAAGAAAAATATTTTTGTTATAATTTAAGATTTTTTTCATTTAATTTTGTAAAAAGTCAAGTCAAATCCCAAGCATTTTAGAGCTCTTTTTTGGAGCAGTTTTGTACTCAGGTGATTAAACTTCCTCCCTCACAAAGCACCTTGGGCCCCAGCCAGAGGTAAGAATTAGAACTCATAGTGCCTGAGCTTCCTCTTGCCAGGTGGCACTGGAGGAGGTAGGTATTCATGTGCATCTTGGCCAAGGATCCCTACGCATGTTCTGTGGTCTGATCAGCACGGAAGAAAATGAGAGGCTTAATTAGTTTGTGGTTTTGAAATACTTCAAACAAGTTTTGCCATACCAGGTTCTTTTGGGAAATGGACCAAAGAAGATAGCTTGTACAGAAAGCAGTGAATTACGCAGTAGGCTAGATGCAGAGGCATATGGGATATCTCCAGGGGGCCCCATACAGTCCCCAGTCAGAAGTAGTAAGCCCAGAGTCAACATTTTAGCCTTCAGGCAAGAAGGAACTCAAGGAACTGAATTATTTTCACTCTCAGCCCTCTCTACAGCTGTTAACTCATCAATTCAATTCAACAAACATTTATTACCCTCCTACTAAATGCCAGGTTCTGTACTAGTCTCTATGGAGGATGAAAATTAAGAATTCAATTTAACAGGGGCAGCTGGGTGGCTCAGTAGATAGAGAACCAGGTCTGGAAACAGGAAATCATGGACTCAAATCTAGCCTCATATACTACCTATCTGTGTGACCTTGGGCAAGTGACTTAGCCCCAACTGCCTACCCTTTACCATTCTTCTGTCTTGGAAGCAATACTCAGTAATCCAAGACAAAAGATTGAGGGTTTAAGAAAATTAATTCAATTTAACAAAAATCTATTAAGTGACTTCTACAAACAAAGCACTGTGTTAAACTGAGTATAGGACATAAAGATTAAGACTGTGTTTAGCAAACATTTACTAAGTACTTCATGCTTAATAGACACCAAATCTCAAAGTGCCTTCAAGTACTATAGTGGCGTTAGGAACAACTAAACTCAAATCTGATGTCCCTTAATCTTTTAGAGACAGAGTCCATTTTTAAGACCTATAAATGGGAGTAGCTAGGTGGCTCAGGGGATTGAGATTTAGACCCAAAGATGAGAAGTCCTGGGTTCAGATCTGTCCTCAGACATTTCCCAGCTTTGTGGCTGTGGGCAGGTCACTTAACTTTCATTGCCTAGCTCTTACTGCTCATCTGTCTTAGAACCAATATGCAGTATTGATTCTAAAAAAATATTCTAGCCTCAGCTTTGCAAAAACAAATACCAGGGTTTGTACTGCAGGGAATCCCCTTATACAGTGAAAATAAAGAGAAAATATGGATTATAATGGAGTCTGTCCTTGGTTCCTGTGGGGTTCACTGAGCAGCTAGCCACGTGACTTAGAGATCATATAAAGTGACAGAAAAAACAAGTCTAGAGTTGGAATCAGGAAAGAAAGACCTGCCTTTGAACAGAGTCGCCAATACTTAGATCAAATCCACAAACATTTGTTATGTACCTACTTACTATGTGCACAAGTCATGGGGATACCACATGAGACAAATAACACAGTCTCTGCTCTTGAGGAGCTCACAGTCTACTATCAAAGCATATGCTCATGAGCAGTTATGTGCCACAGTGGGTAGAGTGCCTGGCCTAGAGTCAGGAAGGCTCATCTTCATGAATTCAAATCTGACCTCAGGCACTTACTAACTTTGTGATCATGGGTAAGTCACTCAACTCCGTTGGCCTCTGTTTTCTCATCTATAAAATGAGCGGGAGAAGGAAATGGCAAATCACTCTAGTATCTTGGTCAAGAAAACCCCAAATAGGGCCATGAAGAGTCAGAGGAACTTAAATGATTCAACAACCACAAAGATATTCTAAATTCTAAAACTCTATTCCTGCATCTGTAAAATGGAGATAAAAATAATCTGAAATACCTGTACCACTTAAAAGAACTAACGCTCAGAAGGGCTATTTGGAAAATAAGGATCTTCAGTATCCAAGTCACGCATGGAGCATTGTAAGAATCAAATTAAGCAAGGTACACAAAGCATTTTGCAAACTCAAAAGTGCTATGTAAATGTCAGCTAGTAATTAATTAGGAGTAACCAAAGAAGCAAAGGCAAACTGGCCTCAAGTGTACATGTTGGAAAGTCAATCATCATCTCCTCCCTCCTCCCCCTACCCTACTCTAAGCTGACTAAAAATTTGAGGCTCCAAATCACATCCAGAGAAGGGTGATCGGGATGATGGAGGACTGGAGAATTTGACATACAAGATTAGTTGAAGAAATGGTGAAGAGGGGAGAGGTTTGATGTTTATCTTGAAGAAGAGAGGAGTTAGAGAAGAAGGGAGAGATGCCATCCAATATTTGAGCAATGGTCATGTGGGAAAGAGATTTGATCAGTGATGGTGAACCTTTTAGAGACAGAGTGCCCAAACTGCAGCCTCACATCACATGGGGGCCCCACACCTTACCCCATATAGCAGAGGGAGGAAATGCTCCCATTGGCCTGCTAGGCAGAGGGGCAGATGATATGAGAAATGTCCTCAAGGGTGTGTGGATAAAGGGAAAGGAACAGCCCCTCCAGCACATGTGCTATAGGTTCGCCAACATGGGATTACTCATTTGGCTTGGCCACAGATAATAGAACATGGACCAATGGGTGGATATTAGGTAGTGATGATTTTTGATGGAGAATAAGGAAAGATTTCCTGACACTTGGAATTATCCAGAAATGGGATGGGTGGCATTGTAATTTAGTAAATTAACTGCTAGATTAAAATGAATAACTCTAGGTTCTCATTTTCCATAGAGTTTATTAATAATCACTTGAAATAGAGAAAGCAGATATAGAGATTTAAGACTAATCTAACCTAACTCTGACCATGTGTTTCTCCACATGGTAGCCTCTCTCAGCCATGGTCCTTCCCCACCACCTCCAAGGGAATAGAGAGCCCCTGTGTGTCTTGCACCACACCTTTATCCTTTCTCTTGACCTGGACCTGTTCGTTTTGGGTCATGTTCCTAGGGCTTTTCACCTGTGACCTCTGTTTGGAGTGTTCACATGACATCCAGGCATGAAAATGGGATGGGTTGGATGAGAAGGAAGTTCACAACCCCGAGAGGAAGGGGTTCCCTTTACACATTTGCTTGAAGGTGTAAGCTGGATGGCCATTTGTCAGTAATTTCATAGGTAGAATTCAGACTTTAAGTAAAAGTTGAACAAGATTATCTTTAAGATTTTCTTCTAATTCTACAGTCTATTCTATTCTATTTTTAAAGAAATTGGGAAGAGGATCCCCTGCCCAAATCAGAAAACAACAGATAACTTGGAGGATATGGAACACCTTATGAACAAGAGTCAGTTCTTGAACATTGAGACTTTCCAAAAAGATGGAATGTTTCTTTACCTTCTAATTCCTGTTTCTTGCCCATATGCTCCTGTTCTTCTGAATTAGAATCTCAGGAATTCCTGCCACAATTTTCAGACATCACAACTTCTTTTGAAACTATACAGTGATCAAACACAGACTGGCCTCATTAACACTAGAGTGCCATGCTCTGACTAAAGGAACAGCCATTCAAACTCAATAAGCAATGCAGTGGAGCCTCACCATGACTCTTGACTACTGAGTCCAGCTATTCAATAACCTTATGACCATGTCACATTAGATTGTCAGTAATCAAAACCCCCCAGATGGGGTCAGATAATACAGATACCTCAGCCCAAGTTCCTTTTGGAATTGTAATGAGAACCCAATACCTGTAGAATCACCTCACCTCACAACAGAAAACTCCTGAACATCATCCAGAATTAACAGATGTGTTCAATGCTGCAACCCTGAGGGAAATTTTCAATTGATCATCACTTCTCAATTATTTTTTTCTACCTCCAAAATTAGCCAGGCAACAGTTTCTCACTCTGCCTACCAGGCTGGATATTGTCACATGTGATGACTTGGAGATGCCCTGCAGAGCCAAACAATCTCTTAATACTCTTTTTTAGAAACTCATGTCAGGCATTCCACTTATCCTTGCTTCCCACCTTCTTCTCTGCACCACCCTCTCCTGGAAGTCTCCCCAAAATAGCTCCAAACCAGTATAATGAGAATTCAGATTTTTGGCTTTTACTCAAAACTCACCTATGGCTCAGAGTCAGGAGGTCATTTAATTGAACCTCCTTCTGAAGTAGAAATCCAGTCTCTAAACCCAAAAAGCATTTAATAAATGTTGATTAACTGGTAATTGAGTGATTGATTGAACACCCTCAACAGGAAAAGTCACAGTACTTCTGGCCAAAAACAACCAATGCAGAGATTGGTGCCCCAAAATTACAATGAGGACAGCAAATGGCACAGTGGAGAGAGTACTGGACCTGGATTCAGGAAGATCTGAGTTCGAATCAGCCTTCAGACATTCACTTGCTGTGGGACCTTGGCAAGTCACTTCACTGTTAGCTTCAGTTTCCTCATCTGCAAAAATGTATTGGAGAAGGAAATAGCAAACCACATCAGTGGCAAGAAAACCCCAAATAGGGTCTTGAAATAAATGAACAACAGAGGGAAAATGGGTTAAACAGAGAGAGGTGACAGAACTTCACATTTTAAAACTTTCTCCACCTGGAACTATTAGCCTGGTTGATGGGCCATAGAAGTTGGAAAAGAACAACTTTGGTTTCTTCAGCATCAGAGGATTTCCTTTAAGAGAACTGTTAGTTCATAAGTTTATTGTTCTATAGCTGGAAGGGAATCTGAGGTCATCTAGACCAGTTTTCTTATTTTTTATATGAGGAAACTTAGGGGGAAGACCCAAGGAGGGAAATGAGTTACTCACGGTCCCACAGGTAGTAAGTGACAGAGTTGGGATTCTAAACCAAGTCTTGAGACTCTTAAGTTCTATAGTTTATTCATTGCACACGCTATTTGCCCAGTAGTGACTTACTACCATAATCCTTGTCCTAAGACCCATTGATATGGGCTCTCCTTATTAATGGAGATGAAGGCCCTTTCCTACTGGAGGGTCAGGATGGAGTGGGTGAGAGACAAGAGAGCTCAAGCATTCACCAGACCTCAACCAGACCCCATGATATCAAGTCACTTTTGGCATTCTTGGTTTCTGGCTTCAAGAGAGAAGATGGAAGAAGTCAACTCCACTTCAGGTTGCCAAAGAAAAAGACTCTGGAAGATGTGAAAGGAGCTGACAGTCTGCATCATGTCCCTATTCCCAGTTTGCTACTCTAGAGACTTGGGGGAAATTCCCCTTGGGGAAATCTAGGACACTCTCCGTTCACCCAAGTTATCTTCCTCCCAATAGGAGAGCTCTTTCACTCTTTATTTCCTGGTATATTTTCTCCTATGTATACCTTCCCTAATTTCTGTTTTGATTTGATTTGGATAAATGAATTTCTTTAGAATTTGCTATGTGTATTCATTCTGGAATTGGTATTAGGTGGGAAAGAGGTCAAGTTATGGAATGAAACTTTTATTTTCAACCCTTACTTTCTGTCTTAGAATCCATATGAAAGTATTGATAAGGAAGGAGTAGTAAGGACTAGGCATTTGGGGTTAAGTGACTTGTCCACAGTCACATAGCTAGGACATATCTAAGACCAAATTTGAACCCAGGTCCTCTCAACTCCAGAAGGCTGGCTAACTCCTAAAGCATCTATCTGCCATGATTGAAACTCATAACAAATTCAAATAAAACTTTATAACAAACATGCATAGTCAAGCATAGCAAATTCCCACATTGGCCATGCCCAAGAATATGCTAGAGCCAGCTCAAACCAGCTAGCTCTAACAGATTGTTAAGGTTTAAAGTTCAGTGCATGATCTATTGTTTTGTTCATTTTCTTGTCTTAAGAAAATGATGGAGAAAGTGTGAATAATGCAGCTTCAACTTAAAAGTGTGTCTTGCATACTTTTTTCCCCTTGAGCCCTGGGAATACACTGAATGTATCATTCTGTTTATTTAGTCCATCCTCTGTCAAGACGTGAGTAGTATAGCTTGAAGCTCCTCCTTCCCCCTTGAAAATACAAAGCAATTAAAACTAAAATGGAATCCGATCCTATCCCCTAAGTGAACAATATTTAAGGGAGCAGATAGATATGCTTCTATCCCAGAAGACCCTCTCTCCAAGGAAATAGGAATGGCTTCTGGCCCCAATTTCCTGCTTCCCCTCCTGGCAGGAAGGAAAGTCTTCCTTGGAGAAGGGTGGGGGACAAGAAGTTAGAAATTCTGCCTCCTTTCCAAGCCACACCACATACGGGCTTACATACCTTACATACATACATACATACATACATACCTTACACATGGGACTCTCCTTGTCACTGCACTACAATAACAAGTTTAGTTGGTTTGGAGAAATGCAAAGTCTGAATGACTTTCTCCACAAATGTCCCCATAAGAGAGCCAAGCTCGGCTTAGGTTTGAAGAGGATCTCCAGAACTTCCTACAAGTTTGGGAACCACAGAAGGGAGACATGGCTTCATAAATATGGAGTTGTACGGGACCTTACTGTCCATCGAATCTAGTGGTTCTCAGACTTTTTGGTTTCATGACCTCTTTACATTCTTGAGGGCTGCAAAGACCTTTTGTTTATGTGGGGATATGCAGGGGTGTCATGGGAAATGTAGGCACAACATGCTTGAAGTTTAATTTGCATTATTAACATTTTCTCTGTCTTTGTCTTCCATCTAGACAATCAACAAAACAATGAACCAATTCCTGATTTATAGTTTGGCCATTTCTAAGGCATAAATACATACACTGGAATTTTAATAGGCAGCTCCCAGGAGCCAATTAGAACTAGCTCTAGCTCTGCCCTAGTTATATCTATCAGTATTTACCATATTCTCACCATATTACTCAATATCTTGATGTTATTTATGAAAATGGTTTTGGCCTTGTAGAATTTCTAAAAAGTTTCAGAAATTCCCAAGGGTTCCCGACCATCAATGGAAAACAGCTAGATCAGTCCAACCCTTCCATTCTACAGATGAGGCATTCATTCAACACTTCCAGAGTGCTAAGGCACTATGTTCAACCTTAAGAATAAAAAGAAAAGTTGTTGTTCAGTCATTTTCAGTAGCATCTGACTCTTCTTGATGTCATTTGAGGTTTTCTTGGTCAAGGAACTGGAGTAGTTTGCACCCAGCAAAATTATGAAGGCATTGAATTAGAGACAGAGGTAGAGGAAGAGAGATGGAGATAGATAAAAAGAGAGACCAAGACAGAAACACTTCTACTTTTTCCCTCTATCCGCCATCCATTCCCTTTTAGAATCCCATACCTCCCAACATCCTGTATTCAGTTCCCACTGAACCTTCTCTCTCCTTCAGTTAAAGAGGGAAGGGGGGAAATACCTACAGAAGAGCTGATAAATAAGTAACTGAAAAGTCATTGGGTGCAGAATCAAAAAGTCAGAGCCCAACAATATGGGGAACAGGAGTGCTCCTCCTGCCCTCCTCCTCTCTCCTTACTCTCTTATCTCTTCCCTTCTCACTTTCTCCTTCCCTCTTTTCCTCATTTCTCCCTCCCTCCCTTCTCCTTTCCCTCTCCCCTCTCTTTTCCCTCTTCCTTCTCCCACTTTCAATCTTCTCTCTTCCCTTTCTTCCCTGCTTCCTTCTCTCCTCTATTCTCTTCTCTCCCCCCCCCCTCCCTTTCTCTCATCTTTTCTCCTCTCTTCTCCCCACCTCAAAAGTCAAAGTGCAAGAAAAGCCATCTCTAATTAGGACAAGTCAGACAGCAGGCATTGATACAACTGGAAGTGGTAAGATGTGGGCAACATTTGCCTCCTGGCTTCTTCATTACAGACCAAGATATTGAACTGAGCAAAGATGCCAGGAGGCAAATGTTGCCATGTCTCATCACTACTTGTTTTGTCAATACTGTGTCAGGAGACCCTGAATGAGCAATGGATCCTGGGGCAGTCAGTGAGCTGATTCCCACGTTCCCTTAAAAGAGCTGGAAGCAGAAAGGCAAGCTGTGTGAGCTGCTTGAGACCCAGAGAGAGTCTATTCCCCATAGGTAAGTTATCAAATGGGGTAGCACAGTGGCAGGCCTGGAGTCAGGAAGTCTATGTTCCAAGTTCAATCAAGCTGTGTGTCCCTGGGCAAGTTACTTATCCCTGTTTGCCTCAGTTTTCTCATCTGTAAAATGAACTGGAGGACATGACAAACCCATCCAGTATCTCTGCAAAGAAAAGCAAAAATGGGGTTGCTAAAAGTCAGGAACAAATGAACCACAACAGCAAAAGCAATCAAAAAATAAGAGCAAAAGATTTTCAAAAGGTGAAATGCAAGCTATAAACAATCCTGTGGGAAAAAAATGTTTTCAAATCACTAATAATTTTTAAGTGCAAATTAAAATAATCTGGAAGTTTCTTCTTAAAAAAATTTTTTTTAAGTTAGGTCTCCCTCTTCTTCACCTTTTGAATTCTGTATTCAAGGAATTGTTAAATCAGTATAGAGAGAGAGGAGAAAAGAGTGGAAACCCCCCTTCTCAAAGCGGGGTTCAGGGGAGACAGCAGATGTAATGGGTTGGCTTGGAGAGAGGAGAGGGGGGTTTGAAGATTTTCCCCCTTCTGCCTTCTCTCCTTAGCTAAGGCTGCTCTCCCAAATTTGTTCTTGTCCCTCCTCCAAACTTGAGACCAAAGAGTCTCCCCTTGATCTGTTCACTCACACTTGATTCACAGCTTGGGGAAAAGATAACTACTTAATGTCAACTTAACTCAATCAGGATAATACAAAGGAAAACCTGGCAGGGAAAGAATGGGAGAGGAAAGTCAAGAAAATGGGGTCCCTGTCTCTATCTAAACACTTTTCCTTCCCTCCTCGAGTTTGGGGGAACTCAGGCCTTGGCAGTCTGAGCCCCCTGAGAGAAAGTCAGGTTGACTCACCCTGGGCTTGGCCCATTGGCCACAGTTCAGACCCAGGGCAACAGGAGCTGAGGTGAAGTCTGACAGAGATTCAAAATGCCTTTTCTCAGGTTTCTCTTCTCTGGGTCCCTTCAATTGGGAAGTGTTGGGGGAAAGATTTCCAATCACAAGCAGGAAAAAGTGGGTAACCCTCAGGAGAAAGTCTTTTTCAATCTTCTCTCTTTGGCTTCTCGCCACTGAGAGACCAACTCCTCTACCCGCCAGAGTCTTCTCCTCCTCCAGATATCAAACTCCTGGGGCCCCTCCCCCATCAAGGTGATCAGTTCAGCCTGGCACTTTTCTTATGTGCCAACCTCTGTCACAATTCCTATCCAATTCTTTTTTTTTAAACCCTTACCATCTATCTTAGAATATTGGTTCCAAGGCAGAAGAGGGATAAGGGCTAGGCAATGGGGGTTTTAGGAAGTGTCTGAGACCAAAT
Organism: Monodelphis domestica; assembly: GCF_027887165.1. NCBI lineage: Eukaryota > Metazoa > Chordata > Mammalia > Didelphimorphia > Didelphidae > Monodelphis > Monodelphis domestica. Next base: position 537,407,190 of record NC_077227.1, read on the forward strand.
TTGAACCCAGGACCTCCCATCTCCCAGCCTGACTCTCAATACACTGAGTCACCCAGCTGTACCCCCTATCTAATTCTAATGACAGCTCTTTCAGGAAGCTTTTCCTGATGCCCACAGTAGCTAATGACCTTCTACCTTAGGTCTCCCATAATATTTTATTTTGGATCTCTCTAATGTACTTATCATGTAGAATGAGTTATTGGTATTTCTGTGGTATCCCCTACTAAACTAGGAATTCTACATGAGTAAGAACTATGCCTTATCTAAATTTTGCGTATCTCCCCTAGCACCTACCAGTGCTTTGCATGAAATAGGTGCTTCATAAACACTTGTTATTGGGTAAATGTAGGCTGTTAGCCATATATTCATTTCAATGGACATTAACTGCCTATTACCAGCAAGGCCCTGTGTCTTAAGTGCTCAGGATACAAAATCAAAAATGAAACAGTCTTCAACCTCAAGGTGCTTACATTCTTTTTGGAGGATAAAGCATATACACAAATAAGTAAATAAAAGGCAGTTTGAGGCAAAAAAAAAGAGATCTAAAATTTTTTGTGATCAGGAAAGGGGACAGCTAAATAGGGCTTTAAAGGATTCTACAAGAATATAGGAGGAATTGGAGATATCTAGCAGTTGGAAATGCTAAATTGGAGTTCAAGGAGGGAAAAAAGAGACATGGACACATAAGTGGTTTGTGTGATTTTTGATGGGATCTGTGCTTTATTAATGTAGGGAACTCCCAGGATGTAAGCTCCCTTCACCAATGCAGATCAGTAGCTTATCTGCTATCTGTAGTCTAGAAGAGTTACTTGGGACAAACACTGAGAGAGACAGAGACAGAGACAGAGAGAAAGAGAGACAGAGAGAGAGAGACAGAGAGACAGCCAGAAAGATAGAGACAGAGAAACAGAGAGACAGAGAGATGATAGATGGATGGTAAAAAAAAAAATCCACTTGACTTGATCTTCTCAGAGCTCAGCTGCCCAGTCAGTGGAAAATCCTCTTCCAGCTGAGCCTCCAGTCAACCTTGATGCAATTCTAAGTCAAGCCCACTAATGAATGGCTTCTGATTACTTACTTGCCTATCTCCTTTCTTCATCTCAAGTGGAATAACTCTGACAGTAAGTTCCTGAACAATTTCCAAAGAAGATATTTTGATCTTCTAAACTGACAAAAAAGAAACAATACATATTGGAGCTAAGGGTAGAATCAGAGGGGGCTTTTCTTGACTTGTTAAATCATTCTTTGTCCTCCATCTGAAATTTTAACTAATTCTCTCCACCCCCAATCTCCCAATATCTTCAACTTTCTTCCTTCTGAAGCTGCCTCGTCAGAGTGATAGCGGTGACAAAGGTTGGCACATAAGAAAAGTGCCAGGCTGAAGAGTGTGTGGATCTGATCACCTTAATGGGGGAGGGACCCCAGAAGGATGGAATCTTGAGGAGAAGCAGGAAGTTCCCTCAGAAGGGCACCCTAACCTGGTCCTTGTTTCAGTGTTGTCAATTATGTATATGTAATGTTTGGTAGTCACTTGCACTTTCTTAACCTCTGTTTTTCCATGTTGCAGATATCTTAATGTGTTTTTTTTATTTAGTAAATTGAACTGTTTTTAAAAATGTGCTTGAATAAAAAATTAATAATCCTTAAAAAACAAAAAGGTAGCTTGAAGAGGCTGGAGAGAGGTTGAATAAGACTTTATCCAGAGGGTTACCCACTTTTTCCATCTTGTGACTGGAAATCCTTCCCCCAACATTTCCCAAATGAAGAGACTCACTGAAGAGAAACCTGAGAAAAGGCATTTAGAATCTCTGTCAAACTTTACCTCAGCTCCTGTTACCCTGAGTCTGAACTGTGGCCATGGGGGCCAAACCCAGGGTCAGCCAACCTGACTATCTCTCAGGGGCCTTAGACTGCCAAAGCCTGAGTTCCCCCCAATCTCAAGGAGGTAGGGAAAAGGGTTTTAGATAGAGACAGGGACTCCCTTTTCCCCACTATCCTCTCCCATTCTTTCCCCTGCCAGATATTCCTCTGTATTACCCTGATTGAGATAATTGACATTAAAGTAGTTATCTTTTCCCCAAGTTGTGAATCAAGTGTGAGTGAAAAGATCAAGGGGAAAGACATCTTCCTAAGAAGAAACCCTGTGGTCTCTAGTACTGGAGATGGGGCAAGAGGGACAAGAGCAAATCTGAGAGAGCAGCCATAGCTAAGGAGGGAAGGCAGAAGGGGGGAAATCTCCAAACCCCCTCTCCTCCCTATGAGCCAACCCTAAACATCAGCTGTCCTCTCCTAGATCCTGTTTCCTTTACCATCCCCAAACCTTTTCTCCATTACATAGCAAAAAAGTCAACATCTCTGTTCTTTGGTTCACTCTCTTCTTTGACTTATAATATCAACAATAGAGAAATAGAGAAAGGAAATGGAAAGGACAGAAACTGAGTCCTCTCCTCCCTTTATTTCGTTCTTTCTCATTTTCCCCAAATTGGAAAGTTTAGGTTTTCAGAACAGTTTCAAATGTAAAGAACAACTATGGATTTCAGTTTAGGTAGAGGAAAAGGGCCTCAATTACCAAGTCTGTTCATTCCTTTCAATACAACACTGAGTCCAAGGAAAGTAACTGTACCATAGCACTTTGTACCTCTCCTTTGGGCTTATCTTCCTCTACCTTGCATTATTCCTATCACCACCACTACCCCTAGTAGAATATCTTAGAGGACAAAGATTGTTTCACTTTTTCTTTCATTACAAAGGGGTGTGTCAAATGATGGATTTTATGCCGTCTCCTAGGAAGCCATGGGTGAGTTTGAAGTGTGAGTCATTTCCAAGCATGGGAAGTTTTGAAAAGCACAGAGCACTGTATGTACAAAAATATTCATAACAGATATTTTGGTGGTGGCAAATAATTGGAAAATAAGGAGGTATATAAATTGGGGAATGGTTGGGCAAATTATGGTAAATGGCTATAATGGAATACTACTGTGCTAAATAAGAAATGATGAAAGAAATTGTTTCAGAGAAATCAGAGAATACTTGTTTGAACTAAAGCAGAGTGAACTGAGCAGAACTAGGAGACCAAAAACAATTGTGATATACCTAAGAGAATCCACAGAGATTCCAGAAAACTGATGATAAAGAATGCTATCCACCTCTTCACAGAGAAGTGATGAACTAAGTATGCAGAATGAAACACATTTTGGGACTTGGCAAATATGGACATTCATTTTTCTTAGCTATGCATATTTGTTACAAGGTTTTTGGTTTAGTCTCACCCCACTCTCCTCCCCTCTACCCTCCTCCTAGTGGAGAGAGATGGGAAGGAGAGAAAAATAAATTCTGATTAATATTTTTGAGTTCCCACTTATTTTTATATTTAACATGTAATATAGAAATAATATAATGCAGGATTTCTTATAAACATGTAACAAATTAGAATAAATATACTTAACCAAGAAGAAACAAATTCTCACTTTAGTTATATCCAAAAATCTCTCTCATTCTTTTTTTTTCCTTCCCAAAGAAAGCAGGTAATATCATATGGGTTGTACACATATTATCACATAATACCTATTTCCCTGTTCATCATATTGTGAAACAAGACATATGTTGCTTATGCTAGAGAAAAATTCATTCAAGAAATAATGTGAAGAATCATGTTTTGATCTGCATTTGAACTCCATCCTTTCCTTCTATAGCAGTAGATATTTTTCTTCATGAGACCCTTAGAGATATCCTGGATCCTTGCCTTGTTGATAATAGTTAAGTCATTCACAGTGGATCATCATACATTATTGCTGGTAATGTGTACAATGTTCTTCATTTCTGCTCATTTGCTTTGCTTCACTTCATATAATTCTTTCCAGATTTTTTTGTGATCATCTTGTTTGTCATTTCTTATAGCACAATAGTATTCCATTACAATCATACACCACAAATTGTTCAGCCATTCCCCAACTGATGAACATTAATTCAGTTTCCAGTTCTTTGCCACCACAAAAAGAACTGCTATAAATATTTTAAAACATATAGTTTCTTTTCCTTTTTCTTGATCACCCTAGGAAATAAATCTAATAGTGGGTATAATTCCAGATTAATCTCCAGAATGGTTGGATCAGTTCACATTTCCAACAACAACATATGTGTCCCTATTTTTCCACATCCTCTCCAACATTTGTCAATTTGTCCTTTTATCATTTTAGCCAATCTGATTTTTTAAATTAAAATTTCTGTGGAGAAATCTTATAAAAGATGACAATTAGAATTGAAGAAGCCCAGAAGTTATCTGGAGAGAAATGGGGTCTCTCTCTACTCCAATCCATCATTCACTCAGCCATCAAAGTTATCCTAGACTTCATGACTGAACCTATGCCACCCCCTATTCAAGAAACTCCAGTGATTCCCTATTGCCTCCAGGAGCAATTGAAATCTGCTATAGCTTTTTCTTTCAAACCCTTACCTTCTGTCTTAGAATCCATACTATGTATTTGTTCTAAGTCAGAAGAACATTAAGACCTAGCCAGTGAGGGTTTAATGACTTGCCCAGGACCACCCTCTATAGCTTTTAAAGCTCTCTATAACCTGTCCCTTTCCTACTCTTCTATTTGTTTAATAGATTATTCCCCTCCAGTTATAGTAACATCCAATGTTTCTGGCCTCTTTACTATTCCTCACACAAGACACTCAGTCTCCTAACTTTTTTTGCTAGCCATCCTCCATGTCTGGAATTCTCTCCTGTCTTGCCTCTACCTTCTGGCTTCTCAGGTTTTCTCTGAGGTTCATTGAAAATGTCATCTTCTTTGAAAAATCATTCCCAATCTCCCTAGTTTCTTCCTCCTAGAATTATCTCTACTTTATCCTTTATGTATCTCATTTGTGCATGGTTCTTTGCACATTGTCTTCCACCATTAAGCTGTAAGTTCTTTGAGGGAAGAGACTATGTCCGCATATCTTTGTATCCGTAATGCATAACCCAGTACCTAGAACACTGTTGTTGGTTTTCAGTCATCTCAGTCACATCTAACTCTTCTTGATCCAAGTTTTTGGATTTTCTTAGCAAAGATATTAGAATAGTTTTGCCATTTCATTCTCCTACTCATTTTATAGATGAGGAACCTGAGACAAATAGGGTTAAATGAATTGCTCCCAGAGTCATAAAACTAATATTTCTGAGGCCAGATTTGAACTCAGGAAAATGAGTCTCCTGACTACAAGTCAACTGTGCCACCTTCTTTCTATCCACAGTTGCACAGTGGTTAGCACATAGTAGGTGCTTAATAAATGCTTATTTGTGTTGATTTTAAAATTAATACACAATACTCCAAGTATTATACTTATAAGATTTATTAATCATAAAACTTGAAGCAAGGGAAGAAAAACCTCAGTAAAAAAAACCCACTTTCCCAGCCTAGTGTGGGAAAAAGAGGGGGGGAGCCACAAAATTATATACACACACAAAACAAACACAAACGTAAACCAAGGGGAAAAGTTTTTGGGACAAGAAAAGAATTCTGGGAGTTGGAGTCCAAAGGCACAAGATTTCTAATTAAACATTTGCCTCCTCTTAAAAACTGTATCTTTAGCTCCTGAGTGTTGTCTAGAACTAGATGGTGATGATGAATGTTGTGGCATGAGATTTCATCAATCATCTGGTTCCTGTACCAAGAAGCACAACAATTCTAGGTTTTAGGCCTGAGAAGCCCTATGTTTCCTACAGCCATAGCAAGTTTCCCTAGCAACTTTCTGTGAATGATCGATGTTTCCTCCTCCTGCCAGACGAGAGAGATAAAGTGGTTAATTGGGAGCCAAGACTATGGCTTCCCAGGAGACATGTGTGGGGCAGTAGCCATCTGGGAATGGGTGCCAAGAACATTTAATGCCTGATTCAATTCCCTGTTATTGCCCTGTTGTTTTGTTTTTATGGTAGAACTAAGAGACCTGGGTTCTAATTGAATTGAACAGAATCTGTTTAAGAGGTTATTGCAACAGACCCAGTGGATTCAACAGCCAGGGAAATGGCAGCTTGCATCATGTAATTTGAAGGATGATTGGAGAGTATATGGAGATGTTGTAGAAAGAGCATCAAATCTGAAGTCATAAAATCTGGGTTTGAATATTGGCTTTAATATTTACTGCTTGTATATCCTTGGGGAAACCATTTACTCTCTTTGGGACTCAGTTTCCTTACTTGTAAAAAACTAAATTCAAAGAAATCATCTCCAAGATCCCTCCCAGCTCCAAATCCAATGATTCTATGAAAGAATGTTCAGCACTCAAATTTGAACCCCAGAACCAGCCTTATCCACTTTTTCAGTTGTTTTTACTGGTACCCTAATAGGTCTCTAAATCAGAGTTGTTAGGGACTCTCTCTCTCTCTCTCTCTCTCTCTCTCTCTCTCTCTCTCTCTCTCTCTCTCTCTCTCTCTCCTGCTGGTCTCCACATGTAAAGAAACCCACCAGAGACAAAGCAAGGGCTTTACCTGTTCCCTTTCATCTTTGTCATTTAGAGTTGTAATTTACTGCAGTGAAAATCCTTTCTTCCCAATAATTTTCCCTTCTTTCTTATCTCCATTTACCTTAGCCCTGCCCCCTCTATATTTATATTGTCCTCTGACCTCTCATATCATAGTGCCTTTGGAGATGTGGTGCAGAAGAAAAATTATGGTTTTGGAGTCAGTGTTACTGAGTTTAAAATTCCAGCTCTGAAATTTAAAACCTCTGTGATGATAAAATTCATTTCAGGGAAGGGGAAGGGAGTGGAGGGAAGAAGAAGGAAAGAAGGAAGGCCGGGAATTGGGAACTTAAAAGATTTTTTTTAATAATCAACAAACTTTGAAACTGGGGGGGGGGGGGGGGGGACTTATGTGACTTTGGTCAAGTCATTTATTCACTCTGGACCTCAGTTTCCCTATATATAAAATAAGGACGTTGGTTTAGATCAGTGATGGCAAACCTTTTAGAGAATGAGTGCCCAAATTTCATGCTGCAAGTGAGCCCCCTGCCTTACCCCAGACAGGGGAAGGAGGAAGTGCTCCCATTGGACTGCTGGGCAGAGGGACAGTTATGTGAGAAATGTCCTCAGGCGCATATGAAGAGAGGGAAGGGAGTAGTCCCCTCCGGCTTGCATTCCATAGGTTCACCAACATGGGTCTAGATGAACTCTAAAGTCCCAGTTTAATTCTATGATCCTATTGTTGTTCTTGAACCCTTGCTTTATAGTCAATGGGCCCTCCTTCATCACACAGTCTTTCTATTTTTTGGCACTCATGAAAAACTTGTTTTTTTTCCAAAAAGCACTACATAGCTGGGTACTCTCTCTAGGGCAAGTTGTTCCTTTTCTCTTGCTAGCGCTCAACCACACATTTATATAAACAGAACCAAGAGGAGCTCCTCACTGACTAACAACCTTACATACCAGATTCTTTCTCTCTGTCTATGTCTCTCTGTTTCTGTGTCTGTGTCTGTCTCACCTCCCATTCTCTCTTCCTCTCATTTTCTCTATCATCTTTGCCATTCTCTCTCTCTCTCTGTCTCTCTTTCCATCTGTTTCTCTGCCTTTATCTCTGTCTTTCTATGTCTCTCTCTCCTCATTTTCTCTATCCCTTTTCCATTCTATCTCTCTCCCCTTCTGTCTCTCTCTATCTTTTCATCTTTTCTCCTTCTGTCCTTATCTCTTTCTGTCTCTAACTCTATCTCTGTCTCTCTCCTGACAGCAAGCTGCAATTTCTCTTCCTTTGAGTTTCACTCCATCTGCTTAGATCACTCTGTTAAGAGTCTTGTTGCCATCATATTCCTTCCTCTCATTGCCCTGTCTCTTTTCCCAAGAAGTTTAGCACTCGGCTCATGATTTTCTTTTTAACTGCTGTCTCTGCTCCACCTCCCAGATATGAGGGAAACTGATATTCTATCATTGAATTCAGAATTGGTCCAAGCATTCTATAAAAGCAAAATGATGAGTTTCTGTAGATGATGCAGTTCAAGAAAGCATCTGGGTGGAAAATGAGTCTCCTTGTCTATAAACGGGAGATAATAATAGCCCTCCTACCTCTCTCATAGAGTTGTTGTGAGGATCATTGAGGAAATGCATATGAAAGTCATAAAATACCACATAAATATATTATTATTACTTTGCTACCTTCTAACCCAGAGCTTTGTTTTCTGTGAAACTATAGAAACTCAAGAGTCATTCTCTTTGCAAATTCTAGGTCTTAAGAGATCATCCCAAACTCAATCTGCTTGGACCAAAGATTTTACATTAATTCAGAAAACAGCACCAGGGCAACCAGGTTAGTACAGTGGATAAAGTGCCAAGGCTGGAGTTGAGAAAACTTAGGTTCAAACCTGGCCTCAGACATTTTCTCACTGTGTGACTGTCAGCAAGTCATTTAACCTCATTGTCTAGTCCTTGCCACTCTTCTGTCTTAGAACTGATATTAAGACAGAAGGGAAATAAAGAATGACAGGAAGGAAGGAAGCAAGGAAACAAGGAAGGAAAAGCACCAAAAAGGATCTTAATACATTAAAAAGAAAGACATGTGCCTCTTTTCCTTCCCCATACTATAAAGTAGGGTCCCCACATGCCTAGACGCAGAAAAACACAAATATGCAGATTATGGTTCCAAATATAATACAGTGAATCACTCAGAGCCTCAGAGTTCAGATAAATAATTCCTTTAATAAAAACATCCAAGTCCCAGTTAAAAGCAATCCCCCAAATAGTAAAAAAGCAGCCCAGGAAAGTAAAAGGAGAGAAAGGAATAAGTATTTATTTACTTATCTCTACTCCATGCCAGGCACTGTCCTAAGCACTTTCACAAATATCTCATTTGATCCTCACAACTATTTTGGGAAATGTTGTTGTGATTGCCATTTTACATTGCAGAAACTAAGGGAAATGTTAAGTGACTCACCTAGGATCACACATCTAGTAAGTGTTTGAGCCAGATCTGAATTCAAGTCTTCCTGATTCCAGGTCCAGTATCCTATCCACTGGATCATCTAGATGTCATAGTAAAAATAAAAGCAAGTAAAAGATACTGGCCAGGAGATTAAAGCTATTAGTAAAGGGGATCTCTAAGACTCATCTACCAAAGTCCTAAATCATTGCCCCCCATTGCCCTTCCTTGAGGTAAAGTTAACGCAATCTGCTTCAGGCAGGTTCCATAAAGTCTTAATTTCCAACAGCCTCAGTTAATGTTATAGGAGAGTTCCTCAGTTCCATTGATTCTCTGGCCCACAACACCAATCCAGGGAGGAGGCAAGTAGTATTGCTATAAAAACAGAATGGGGGAAGGATGCTAGGATCCTTTCATATGGCATCTGGCATCATCATCATTATCAGTCAGCACCTTTTTGAGATGGAAATCTAGGACCCACAAGAATGGAGCAGAGAAACCCTCCCAAAATCCTCCATTTTTATTCCCTATGGTATCTCCTCCCTTAATGCCCCTAGAGAGGAAGTGGAATCAGTGCAAAGGGAATCAGAATGTCAAGGTTCTAGTCTCAGTCCAAATACTAATTAATATGCAAATTTAACCAACTAACTTTACTTACCTATGTTTGGGCTGATAAAGAGAATACTTGGGAAGGGCCTGGAGAGGGCAACCTCTCTCATAATTGTCTTAAAGTTTTTGAAAGTGCATAAAGTTTGAAAGTTCATGAGTGCAAAAGAGGGATTAGACCTTGCTGGGCCCCACAGGGACTTACTAGAAGCAATTGGAGAATAAGAAAGAGTTACATAATGAAAAGAGGCCCAAATTGCAATCTGGAGACTTGGCTTCCAGTTCAATTTATAACACTTAAACAGGCTTTATGACCCTGGAGAAACTACTGAATCTCTCAAGGTCTCTGTTTTATCGTCTATGAAATGGGGATAATAGTACTTGTACTCTCTACTCCATGGCATGGTTTGGGGAATAGTACTTGTTTTTTAAGCCTCTGAGAAAAGAAAGTTTTAATAGAAATTCAAAGAAGGGAAAGATCATTGGGGACTAAGTGAGTCAGCAAAAGCTTCACAGAGGAAATGAGTATTGAGGCTGGTGTCTAAGCAGCAGTAAGCTCTCTTTTTAGGGTCATGAGTCACCATACTAATCAGGGAGGACCCTCGATCTTTCACAGAGACCCTTAAAAATAAAACAAGGCATTAATGTTCCATCAAGGATGACTCAAGAAACAGATTAGCCAGGGAGGCAAAGGCATGAACAAGCTGACGTAAGGAGCTCTCTCCTAAGTTCAGTATTTGATTTCCAGATAAGCCATTTAAGCTTATAAGAGGCAACATTGGCTAGAATCCTGGATTTGTATAGTCAGGAAGTCCTGGGTTCAAATCCTACCTTTTACTAGTAATGTGACTACTTATAAGACATTTAACCTCCCTGAGCCTCAGTTTCCCCATGTCCATAGTACCCACCTCACAGCACTACTATAAGACTTAGTCTGTTAAGAAGCTTTTATTAAGTGTCTGGTAGGAACAAGGCACTATGTTAGAAGTTGGGGATACAAATACAAAAAATAAGATGGTTCCCGCCGTCATGGAACTTACACTGGGGGGAGGGGGTGATGAGAGAAGAGGAAAATAAGATGTACACATATGGTATACAGAATTGGCATATAAAATAAAATGAGCAAATGTACTCTTCAAACAAAGTGCTATATGCAGGTCAGCTATTATGACTGCTTGTTCTCGTTTCTTCCTCTATGAAAAGATGTTAACAGTCCTAACCTGGCAGGAACACTGGGTGGATCGGCAACTGTTACAGGCTTTGCAAAGAAGAAAAGCCGAGGAAGGCAGAGAATTATCATAATGATCATGCTGTCTTCCCTAGGGCTGCCTTTCATGCTCTGTAATTGGTCTGGCTTCCAGGACAATGCAGTCGATTCTGAGCATGGACAACTTGGAGTCTAGTCCAAAGAATTCAGCCCACGATCTGGGAAGAGGGAATTGGCAAGGTGATCACCATCATTCATTCAGGGCAAAGCCCTCTGGGAAAAAACCATCGAGGGGCTTACCTAGGAAGCCTTTTTGAGCAGGAATTCCCCTTTACCTTATTTCATGCTATTCTATTAAGAATGCTTTGCTCCAAGGTCAGGGCTAAGATGTTGGGGGGAAGGTGGTAGTGGTTGTTATTGTTGTTGCTTTTCCCAAAGGTTCTTTATTGTTTTTCCACAAAACATTTAATTAAATAACTCTCAGACCCCAAGCAACGTGACAGCAGCCAGGTTATGAAACCCCAGTGCTTGAACCCAGAAGCCGTAAACACAGCTGAAAAATAAAAGAACCATCTCTGAAGCAAACGTGGCCGTGTGGCATTTGAAAAGGAAATGCCAAACCGGCATAATCTCTGGGGTTATGGATACAACACGAGGAGCTGATTCACTTTTATAATTAAACTTCCTCTCAGAAACACTGAAGGTCTCATACTGATGATGCCAAAAATGGTCCCTGGCTCAGAGAGAACAGTGGCGAATCCCCCCCAGTCCTCCTGCTGCCCCATCCTCAACCTCCCAAGAGAACTTCTTCGTTGCTCAAGAGACAAAGCTATAAATATTTAAAGAAACCTTTCACTGGGAAGGAAGTACTGACCCTAATAATTCCAAGCTACTCTGCTGAAACTAAAATAGAATGATTTTGTAAGGGGAGGAAAAAGGAATGATTTGTTTGGTACAGGCTACTTGGGGGCCAGCATCTTAAAAGGACTTGTGTGTTTGTAGAAGCCTGCAGAGTTGGGCGTTTGAGGTCATGAAGAAAGAAAAAGGAGCATTACCTAGGAGGGACTCTTAGAATGCTTTGGAGAATATGAGCCAAATTTGACTCCTGGTGACAGCTGCCTCAGACTTATTCCCCCACAACACCATATGAACATCTGGACTCAAGCAGGTTCCAGAAAGCAAATCAAATAAAAACATCCTCTCTGGCAAGGAGAACTGGGACCTGATCTCTGCTCCTATCATGAAAAGGAAATGCCACAAGCCTTCAGCAGGTGCTGGGTGATCCTTTCCTCAGATCAAAGGCAGAGTCTGTGTCTACCTGCCACCAAGGTGAGGTCCCACTGGCAACTTTAGATAGAAAAACTAGCCATTCCCTTGAAAACCTGGAGAGACACCTATACTTTTAATGATAGGAAATGGAGGAGAGTGTCAGTAGCAATACTTAGCACTTCATGGAACATGTAGCTTTATCATTGAGTACTCAAGTTAATCATGATGATAAGATCTAAAATTTACACAATTGGAGTCACTCCTGTGGGGTGGGATGTTGTCTTTAAAAGATCCCTGATGAGGCAGCGGGGTAGCTCAGTGGATTGAGAGTCAGACCTAGAGACAGGAGGTCCCAGGTTCAAATTTGTCCTCAGAGGCTTCCTAACTATGTGACCCTGGGTAAATCACCTAGCCCTTACCACTCTTCTGCCTTGGAACCAAAGACAGAAAGTAAGGGTTTATTAAAAAAAAAAAAAGATCCCTGATCCCTCTTAAGATATGAATATCTTTCCTGAGAGGGGAACTCAATATTCTATTACAAATTTACAAACTGACTTATTAGCAAAGAATATGAGAAGAAATGATAGATAGAGGAAAATGATAGCAGATTTTTTAAAAGGGAGAGATTTTAGAAGGGGAAGAGTTGGAGAAAGACTAATGGGGGAAAGAGAAATGGAAAAGGAGCAGAGGAAAATAGAAAGGAAGTGGGGGGGGAATTGGAGAAAAGTGCAAAGAAAAGAATGGAGGGGAGAGAAAAGAAAATATAGAAGAAAAAAAGGAGAAAAGGAAAGAGGAAGAGAAAAAGGGAGATAAAACTGAATGGAACAAGGGAGAGGATAAAGGAAGTAGAGGCAGACATGGATGGAACCTCTTAAGCACTGGTCATAAAGAAAATGACAGAAATCAACAGAAGTAGCAAATCGCTCTGAATGGGAAAAATTCAAAGATTTGATGCATACCCTTGAGGGGAAGACAACTGCTAGACCCTTCTCAGAGCCCCTGAAGCCAGCTTTTCTCTTGTCAGCTTCTTCCTGGCATCTTTCACATTCTTCAGAGCCCTGAAGAGAAGTGAGAATTATATACCTTCCCTCTCAAAGATGGAAGCCAGAAAAGCTAGGATCTCTCTTCACTCTCTCTAACTACAACCACCCCTCACACAGATGCAGAGGCACTGTGTAATCAAGCTCCTTTAATGAGGAGAGTATCCCCTACAACTGACCTCTGGGGTCAAGGGTTATATAAGAGTTGGCTATTCCTTGGATACAGAGTAATAGTTGGTTTAAATCCTAGATCAGACACTGACTAACTTTATAGCTTGGATCAAGCACTTTCCCTTCTCTGAACCTCAGTTTCCTCATCTGTAATATGAAGGGGTTGGACTAGGTAGTCCCTAGTCTAGGGTGTCTTTCAACTCTAAATCCCCTGACATGATGGTAAATGTTTGTTTCTCAACAGAAAGGAGCAAGACCTCAATTTTGTTTCAGCTCCAAATCTCCCCCTGCTGGTAAAACACTGAATACCATTAGGTCCAGTAAACAGAGTCAAAACAGAGAGGTAGCTCTCAGAGGTTTAAGGGACCCAAGAAAGCATGAATTAAAATACCACCTTCTTCCCCTGCCCTACAGCCTTCCCTTCATTTTACAGAAGAGGAAATTTGGGGAAACCAAGGCAGGTAATGTGACTTGCCCAAGTTCAAACAACACTAGTCACTGGTAGAGTCAGGAGTAACAGTCCATGTTTTGTTACAACACTTCAAGGTATTCAGAATTATCTTATCACAAAAATACCCTTTGACATATTTGAGGTTTATTACCTGGATATGTGTTGGGAACATTATCCATTGAGTTAATTAAGCTAATAATTATTAAGCTAATTTTCCCTTCAAAGGTAAGGAAGCTGTGGCTGAGAATTGAATAGTCCAAATAGCTAGGCATCTCCTACGGTTATGATGATGACCCTTTCAGAGCCCAAACTGCAACCCTCACACCCATGTGAGCTGCCCCCCTTATTCCAGACAGGGGAGGGAGGAAGCACTCCCACTGACTGGGCAGCTAGACAGAGGGGTGGGTGATATGAGAAATGTCCTCAGGTTTGTGTGGAGAGGAGAGGAGCAGCCCCCTCCAGCACATGCAAGCCTGTGTGCCATAGGTTTGCCAACATGGAACCTAGGGTAGGAAAGGACAGCCCAGGAAGCTGTCTGTATATTCCTGAACTCTTCTTGGTAGTTGTTGTTGAGTTGTATCCAATGCTCTAACCTAATTTGGGGATTTCTTGGCAAAGATACAAAAGTGATTTGCCATTTCCTTCTCCATCTCATTTTACAGATAAGAATACTGAGGCAAACAGAGCTACCTGACTTGCCCAGGATCTCATAGCTAATAAGTGTCTGAGGCTGGATTTGAACTCAGGTCTTTCTGATTCCAGATCCAATGTTCAATCCATAGTTGCACTTAGTTTTCCATGCTCTGGATAGGTAAACCTCCTTTTGCTAACAACTACTGGGTAGTCTACAAGTGTCACATTTCATTCCAATCTCAAAACTGAAACATGAAAATGGACCTGAAATGAGGTCTAGCCTAAAATTATTATGTTATGGATAACAGAGGTGCAGAGAGATTATATAACTTACCCACAATCACAGAGTCATAGCTAAGCATCAGAGCTAAATCTAGCACACAGGATCCCTCACCTTACAGGTAAAGAAACTGAGACTCACTCAGAAACTTGTACAACCTCTCCCCATAAATTAGAAGCAGTGCCTGGATTAGAACTCGGGCAATCTGATCAAAATTCCATGGCTCTTTGGTGACCTACTTGTCTGTCTGTGTGCCTTTACTAGTCTAAACATTCACAAAGGCCATGGCTTATGATCCTTCTATCCCCTCCAGGACCTAATAGGGTGATGCTCAGAGTATATCTTTGCAAATGTGTGCACTGAATTGCCACTATATCATACTATTTCAATGAATTTCATCTATATCATAAAATCTCATCCATATCTATTGTCTCACTTTCTCTGAATACAGCAGGAAAATTTAAAAAATAAGTAAAAACAAGGTCAGGCCCTTGAATTCACTTAGAATTGAGAGTGCTGGGTTTGAATCTGGATCGATTCCATGCATCAAAAAGATTTTCGGGGAGGGTTACGAGAGGGCTTGGAAATGAAAGCTGACCTTGTCTCTTGATACAAGTTTAATATGTCTAAAAAGCCACCATTTCCATAACAGTTCCCATAACAACTGGATAATGGAAATGGATGTGACCACATACATGGCAACAGAACCAAAGGTGTAATTTTCAATAACAGCAATTGAAACTGAAAATAATGATTAGTCCCCCCCACTGGCCTGCTGACTGCTTTGCTTCACGCCCAGTGCTCAGCATAATATACCAGTGCCTTTCCAAAGGGAAATTACCTTTTGTTTTGATTCTGGCTGAGAATTTCTTTAATAGCATTGTAGGAATCCCTGGCAAGAGAGAAAGGCAGAACAGGCATTTAGAAGGAAAGCATCCCTCCCAGCACACTGCTGGTGATGAAAGGAGACCTTAACCATGGCATCTTGTCTGGAGCTCAGTTCCATTACAGCATCAGTGACTGCTTGTTCCAGTTCAATCAAAGAGAAAGAAATGAAAGGCTTGTTTTCTTGGTAAATATCTGCAAATCGATACCTGTTTGCCCATTTCTGTGTTGTTTGGGGTAGTTGCGGGGTTTTTTTAATTTCTTTAAATCATCTCCCCTTTTGCAATTCACTGAAGGGCCAAAGCCCTTGAATTAAAGAGATGAGCTGAACACATCTTACATCCTTTCCTACGCATCACATCTAAAAGTGGAGCTAGATGGATTGGGAAGGAGAGTGGCTCTTTTATCTGTTCTAAGGGGTCTTTTGAAGTGACTTACTCAGGGTCACTCATCTAACATCAATATACCAACACAAACAGAGCCTTTCCAGTTAGCATTGGGCAGTGGAAAGCACAGCACTAGGAATCAGAAGCACCAATGAAGCCCCAACTCTACCACTTACTGGTTGGTAAACCATGCAGTTTGTGGTGAAGGAATGCTAAAGCTGTTGCCCAACAGTGAGGGATCCTGAAGACTTCCCCTTTTCCCTACCCCTCGGTGGACCACTGTACCTCCTTGTCAGGACCATGATTGTCCTTCACAGCCATTTGTGTTCACTTGTTGGAAACTTCCTGATTTGTTGAAGTCAGAACCAGGGACCAGAAACTTAATGGCCCTTATTGGGTGTTCTCATTTCTAAAGCCTTCACACACCTCAATTCCTGCCCTCCCCTTAGAGAACTTTGCTATATACACATGCTGATGTTCTGCTAAATATTTTAACTTTCCAGTTCTCCAATCAATTCAGCTCCCACAGTCTACTCCTCCCCTACACCTAAACTGCTCATACCTTTGATGATACTATCACCCACAAGTGTTCTACTTGCATATTTAAGCTCCAAAACACCTTTATTAATCACAATGTTCAGTTGTTTCATTTTTCCTTCCGCTCAATTTCTTTTAAGTCTATTCTCCATTCTCATCATAACCTCAAATCCTACAATCCCTTAGATAGTCATCCCCACTTTTGTCTATACTCTTAAGAAATGACATTTAATATAAAACTTCAAAGTTTATAAAGTGCTGATTTCCCTCACAACAACCCTGTGGAGTAGGTGCTATTATTATCCCCATTTTACAAATGAGGAAAGTGAGAGAGGTTAAATGGCTTGTCCAAGGTAACATAGCTACTAAATGTTTGTTGGCGGATTTGAACTCAAATCTTCCTGATCCCAGGTTCCCTATCACTGCTGCAGGCTTGAGTCTTGTTCTGAAATGGATCGTCATGTATCTTTTTACTTCTCTTTATTTCTCTATCTTACTCACCACAACCATTATTACAGATAATTTCTTCATGATTCCTACAACACCTTTAACTGCTACCCTCTTATCTAAGGATCCGGAAAAGAGGATCCTTATTCTCTCCTTCTTATTTCAAAACTCTCCTGACATTATTTCTCTCTACTCCAGGCCCAGATGAAAAAGTAGTTCTTCTCTCTACTAAAACCAATTTTTTTATGTATACTTTTGATCTCATCACCTCCTGTTTCCTCCAACAGATTCTCCCTCTCTTGATCATCTGTAATCTCTTTACTAGTTCCTTCCTTGGTGTCTACAAATGCCAAAATTTCTCTCATCCCATCATTAGATTTTAGCAAACCTTCTTGTTACCATCTTATATCTCTCCTTACCTTCTCAGTTAAACTCTTTTCTAAAAAATAAAACAAAAACAAAAACAAAAACCTATACTCAATTCTTGGCACTTGCCAAGCCCTACCAATGATCAAATTAAAAAAATTTAAATTATCAAAAATTAATGGTCTTTTCTTAGTACTAATATTTCTTGACTTCTGCAACTTTTGACACTTAAAAATAGTTCTTCCTGGTTAATCTCTCCTACCACATCTCCTATCCCTCCTGCCTAACCATTCCTTCTCTGTCTTTTGGATCCACACTAATGTTAGTCCCAAGGCTCTATCCAGAACCCTCTTCTCTTTCCCTTTCATACTACCTTACTCATTTTCATAAGCTCTCAGGAGTTCAATTATCACCTCTCTGCATATGATTCTCAGATCTATAAACACAGCCTTGATGTCTCTCCAAGCTTCAGTTCCATCTCACCAACTGCCTACTGATCATTTCAAAATGGCTATACTGCAGACATCTAATATAACTCAAATTGATCTTTCTGCCTCAAAACTTTCCATTCTTCCAAATTTCCCCATTACTACTGAGGACACTGAGCAGGGAGCAAGACTTGGACTAACAGTCTGAGCCATCACCCTTAGTGATAAGGGTCCTGGGGGGAATCCTGGCATCATTTGAAACCCTCAAATGATGGGTGGGAGTCTGGAGCTGCCCCTCTCCTAATAAGCTCCTATGAGAGACTAAAATGCTGAGGTACCAATAGCACAGGGTTACTTTCCACCTGAAGCTGGCCAAGTGTTGACAGTACATAATAAGAAGGCTCCTTACAACTTAGGGGAGATAAGTACTCTCTGTTCTCCTATATGGACCATCAACTTATCCCCTCTCCTTGTTACTATTAATATTAAGTGTGTGTGTGTGTGTGTGTGTGTGTGTGTGTGTGTGTGTGTGTGTGTGTATCCCAATATGCTTCTGGACTGAACTACTCAGTCATTCCTACCTCTATGATTTCTCCTATAAGGCTAAAAAGCAAAACAAAATCCATTGTGGTGGTCAGCCTTTCCAGATGTCTCTCCTTCCTTGAGGAATTCAAACCTACTGGTAAGTTTAGCCAACCCAGACACCATCTTTCCAGTCATCCATATTCACAAACTCAATGGCATCCTTGACTTGACTTTCACTCACGCCACTTAGTCAATCAGTTGCCAAATCTTATAGCTTCTTTCTCTATGGTATCTTTTGCATAAATACCCTTCTCTCTACTCATCTACTACCCTAGTTCAGGTCCTCATCACCTTTCAGACCATTGTGATATCCCAATTGTGTCTGTGCCCCAAATTTTTCCCCAATTCTATCTATCCTCCATATAGTAACCAAAGCAATTTTCCTAAAGTCTATGCCAAATCATATCATCCCACCCCTCCTCTCCATCTTAAACTCTATTATATTTTATAAAGTCCTCTGTTTAGCACTTAAATCTGGCCTCTTCCTATCATTCCAATGTTCTTGTGCATTATTTCCATTTAAGTACTAAAGGATATAACTACACGAATTCATTTGTACACAAACTCTCCATCTCCTTACCTTTGTACTGGCTGCACCCATACCTGGAAAGCTCTTGCTCTTTGCCTCTACCTCTTAGAACCCCTGGCTTCCTTCAAGATTCAGCTTAATAAGCACCATCTACCATAGGAAGTCTTTCCTGGTTCCCCCTACCCTGCCCCACCTCAGCTGGCAGTACTTTTGCCATTTCATGTACCTTGAATCCAATTTGCATACATATTAAATACATACATGTCGTCTCTCCCCCATCCTCATTAAAGTATAAGATCTTGAAGACAGAGACTCTTCACTTTTGTCTTTGTATCCCCAACAATGGCTGCTTCCTGAGGAAACTGGGACTGCAAATTACTCCCACGAGTTTGTTTCCTCATTTGTAAAATTGGAATTAAAATTCCTGCCCTACCTAAGAATAAAAATTACTACAAACTCCTGTGAGGATCAAAATAGAATCACACTCCTTCTGAGCAACTTACACTTTTTTCTTGACTTAATGATCAATGATCTCTCACACCACTATACTTTAATTCAAAAATTAGAATAATATCAATTCCAGTCCCAAGAGTTTTTATCTCAAAAGACAAGCCTGTCCAACCACAGCTTAGAGCTGAAATTTTTCCAGGATTCACACTTAGAAGAGATTTTGACAATAGCAGGACTTCCGGTCAAGATGGCGGTGTAGAAGCAGTGAAAGTTCAGACCTCAGAAACCCTTCCCTACCGATCGCAAACAGAGTGCTCCTAGGCCACCAAAATTCAAGCTGAACAACAGGATAGACCTGGGGAAACCTCCTCCTGGACCTGGATCAAAAGGTACCACACCCCAAAAGCCAGAACCCTAGATCACTCAGATCTAAGGGGTAGACAGAAAGAAGGTCCCAGGACCCATCCCCCCCAACCCAGAGTGCTGAGCCCAAGGCAGCAGCGGGAACCTCAGGGCTCTGAGGACTCACCTTGAAAGCAACCCAAGCCAGTCTCTGGAGCGCCCAACACAGACGGCAGGGAAGCATAGAGAGAAGGGGGAAGCCTGTGGCCCCCTGGCTGGGCTCTTCCATCTGGGTCTCGGGGGAGGTCCCAGCTTTGGGGCACCAGCTGAGCCCAATCCCATCGGGAGCCCTCAGAGCTACTGAAAGGACAGAGGGCTCAGGGCTGGCAAAGGGTGGCTCCGAAGAGCCTACCTTGAAAGTAACCCAGGCCAGTTTCTGGGCACTCAACACAGACTGTGGAAGAGGAGGTTGCTGCTTTTCTTTTTCTTCCTTTTTTTGGCTCCCGGATCTTTTGGCCCACACCACCTGAACCTAATCCCATCAGGAGCCATCAGAGTCCAGGCAAGCCACTACCCCTCCCCCCTTAGAGAGCAGGGTCTTCTGAAAGAACCAGCTGAACCTAATCCCATCAGGAGCCCTCAGAGCTACTGAAAAGACAGAAAACTCAGGGCTGGCAAAGGGGTTGCTCCAAAGAGCTTTCCTTGAAAGTAACCCGGGCCAGTTTCTGGGCACTCAACACAGACTGTGGAAGAGGAGGTGGCTGCTTTTTTTTTTCTTCCTTTTTTTGGCTCCCGGATCTTTTGGCCCACACCACCTGAACCTAATCTCATCAGGTGCCCTCAGAGTCCAGGCAAGCCACAACCCCTCCCCCCTTAGAGAGCTGGGTCTTCTGAAAAAAACAGAAACCTAGAGGCGAAGTCAAGATGGCAGCCTAGAAGGAGCATAGACCTGGCAGCCTGGCCAGAGCTTTAGAGATCCTCCATATCTGCTCCAGCCATCCAGGAAGTTTAAAACTCAGAATAAACCCAGCCCAACTAAGCTGAACTCAATCCCATCAAAAGTCTCCAGAACACAGGGAAGCCCAGGCTCCCCACCCATCCTCATTGACTGCTGGACTTTAAGCCAATCAAAAGCCTCCAGAGGACAGGAAAGCTCAAACCCCCAACAACCCTCCCTCAGAGATTACACCAAGAGATCCTCCGTTAAAGCTCCAAGAGGGGAGACTGATAGAAGTCCCTAAAAAACAAAAAAAAAAATGAGAGGAACAAGAGCACAGACAAATATAGGGAGGAAAGAAGGGGTGAATTTGAACAAACAACAGAAACAGAAGAAAGAAACTACAATAGACAGCTACTACTCACCAAATGGAACAGAGGGGGAGAGATCAGCAAACGATAAACCAGAAATCCCAGCGAATTGGATACAGGCTGTGGAAGAACTCAAAACACAACTAAGAGAGGCTGAAGACAATTGGGAAAAGAACTTAAAAATTAAGATAAGTCATCTGGAAACAGAGGCACTTGAACTAAAACAAGAAAATAGTGTCCTGAAAGCCAAAATCATCCAGCTGGAAAATGAGGCAAAGGAGATGAAAGACGAGATAAAGAGGATGAAAGACAATCTTCAAAGAAACTCAGACCAGAAGGAAAAAGACGACCAAAAAGCCAAAGATGAAATCCAATCTTTAAGAACCAGAGTAAAACAACTAGAATCAAGTGACCTCACAAGGCAGCAGGACACTATAAAACAAAACAAAAAGAATGAAAAAATTGAGGAAAATGTGAAGCATCTCATTCACAAAACAGACGATTTAGAAAATCGTTCAAGAAGAGACAATTTAAGAATAATTGGACTACCAGAAGACCACGACAAAAGAAAAAGCCTGGACATAATACTAGAGGAAATTATCCAGGAAAACTGTCCCGAAATCCTAGAACAAAAGGGGAAAGTGGAGATTGAAAGAATCCACAGATCACCCCCTGTTTTTAATCCCCAACTGACAACACCAAGAAATGTTATAGCTAAATTCAAAAACAGTCAGATAAAAGAACAGGTATTACAAGCTGCCAAGAAGAAACCATTCAGATACCATGGAAATATGGTGAGGATAACACAGGATCTGTCTGCATCCACACTGAAGGACCGAAAGGCATGGAATATGATATTCTGGAAAGCAAGGGAATTAGGCCTACAGCCAAGAATAAAATACCCATCAAAACTGACTATATTCTTACAGGGGAAAGTATGGTCATTTAACACAACAGAGGAATTCCAAGCATTCATAAATAAAAGACCAGACCTGAACAGAAAATTCGAAGTCCAACCACAGAACTCAAGAGAATCATCAAAAGTTAATTAAAAAAGAAGGGAAAAACAACAACAACAACAAAGGTTTTTTTAAGAGACTCAATAAGTTAAAATGATATGTATCCCTATAAGAAAAGAGGTCATTGGCAACTCTTAAAAACTGTTGCTATCACCTAAGCAGCTAGAAGAACTACACTCAGAGGGAACAGTGACAAACTGTATAGGATGAAAGGACAAGACATAAATAGGTATATAGATATATGCATGCATAAATACATATACATGTGTATGTATATATATATATATACATGACTAAAGCTAAAAAAGAAAAGAGGTTATGACTAAAAGAAATGGGAAAAGAAACAAATGGGGGTAAATTTATATGTCACAAAGAAGCTCATGGCGGGAGGGGGGAGAACATCGATACACTGGAAGGGTAAAGAGGTTGGAGATAGGAAATATTCAACTCTTACGTACTTTGAAACTGACCCAAAAAGGGAAGAACAATCCAATCCATTGGGGAAGAGAATAGATTTGCGCCCTATAGGGGAGTAGAAGGGTAAAAAACAGACTGGTGGGGAGGGAAGCAGTACAAGGGAGGGAGAAGGTGGGGGGGTGGAATTTTTAAAAAAGACTACAGGGGAAAATAAGGGAGGGAATAAGAAGGGAGGGGGTAAAAAGGGAAATACAAGGGGGACTGATTTAAAGTAAATCACTGGACTAAAAGGTAGAGCTGAAGAAGAAAGGTTAGAATTAGGGAAGGATATCAAAATGCCAGGGAGTCCACAAGTGACAGTCATAACATTGAACGTGAATGGGATGAACTCACCCATAAAACATAGACGAATAGAAGAATGGATTAGAATCCAAAACCCTACCATATGTTGTCTCCAAGAGACACACATGAGGCGGGTAGACACCCACAAGGTCAGAATTAAAGGATGGAGTAAGACCTTCTGGGCCTCAACTGACAGAAAGAAGGCAGGAGTGGCAATCATGATATCTGATAAAGCCAAAGCAAAAATAGACCTGATCAAAAGGGATAGGGAAGGTAATTATATTTTGTTAAAAGGGACTTTAGATAATGAGGAAATATCACTAATCAACATATATGCACCAAATAATATAGCACCCAAATTTCTAATGGAGAAACTAGGAGAATTGAAGGAAGAAATAGACAGTAAAACCATATTAGTGGGAGACTTTAACCAACCATTATCAAATTTAGATAAATCAAATCAAAAAATAATAAGAAAGAGGTAAAAGAAGTGAACGAAATCTTAGAAAAAATAGAATTAATAGACATATGGAGAAAAATAAATAGGGATAAAAAGGAATACACCTTCTTCTCAGCACCACATGGCACATTCACAAAGATTGACCATACATTAGGTCACAGAAACATGGCACACAAATGCAGAAAAGCAGAAATAATAAATGCAGCCTTTTCAGACCACAAGGCAATAAAAATAACGATCAGTAATGGTACATGGAAAACCAAATCAAAAACTAATTGGAAACTAAACAATATGATACTCCAAAACTGTTTAGTTAGAGAAGAAATCATAGAAACAATTAATAATTTCATCGAGGAAAATGACAATGGTGAGACATCCTTTCAAACCTTTTGGGATGCAGCCAAAGAGGTAATCAGAGGTAAACTCATATCCCTGAGTGCATATATTAACAAACTAGGGAGAGCAGAGATCAATCAATTGGAAATGCAAATAAAAAAACTCGAAAGTGACCAAATTAAAAACCCCCAGCAGAAAACCAAACTAGAAATCCTAAAAATTAAGGGAGAAATTAATAAAATTGAAAGTGATAGAACTATTGATTTAATAAATAAGACAAGAAGCTGGTACTTTGAAAAAACAAACAAAATAGACAAAGTACTGGTCAATCTAATTAAAAAAAGGAAGGAAGAAAAGCAAATTAACAGCATCAAAGATGAAAAAGGGGACATCACCTCTGAGGAAGAGGAAATTAAGGCAATCATTAAAAATTACTTTTCCCAATTATATGGCAATAAATATACCAATTTAAGTGATATGGATGAATATATACAAAAATACAAACTGCCTAGACTAACAGAAGAGGAAATAGAATTCTTAAATAATCCCATATCAGAAAATGAAATCCAACAGGCCATCAAAGAACTCCCTAAGAAAAAATCCCCAGGGCCTGATGGATTCACCAGTGAATTCTATCAAACATTCAGAGAACAGTTAATCCCAATACTATACAAACTATTTGACATAATAAGCAAAGAGGGAGTTCTACCAAACTCCTTTTACGACACAAACATGGTACTGATTCCAAAACCAGGCAGGTCAAAAACAGAGAAAGAAAACTATAGACCAATCTCCCTAATGAATATAGATGCAAAAATCTTAAATAGGATACTAGCAAAAAGACTTCAGCAAGTGATCAGAAGGGTCATCCACCATGATCAAGTAGGATTTATACCAGGGATGCAGGGCTGGTTCAATATTAGGAAAACCATCCACATAATTGACCACATCAACAAGCAAACCAACAAGAACCACATGATTATCTCAATAGATGCAGAAAAAGCCTTTGATAAAATACAACACCCATTCCTATTAAAAACACTAGAAAGCATAGGAATAGAAGGGTCATTCCTAAAAATAATAAACAGCATATATCTAAAACCATCAGCTAATATCATTTGCAATGGGGATAAACTAGATGCATTCCCAATAAGATCAGGAGTGAAACAAGGATGCCCATTATCACCTCTATTATTTGACATCGTACTAGAAACACTAGCAGTAGCAATTAGAGAAGAAAAAGGAATTGAAGGCATCAAAATAGGCAAGGAGGAGACCAAGTTATCACTCTTTGCAGATGACATGATGGTCTACTTAAAGAATCCTAGAGATTCAACCAAAAAGCTAATTGAAATAATCAACAACTTTAGCAAAGTTGCAGGATACAAAATAAACCCACATAAGTCATCAGCTTTTCTATATATCTCCAACACAGCTCAGCAGCAAAAACTAGAAAGAGAAATCCCATTCAAAATCACCTTAGACAAAATAAAATACCTAGGAATCTACCTCCCGAGACAAACACAGGAACTATATGAACACAACTACAAAACACTCGCCACACAACTAAAACTAGACTTGAGCAATTGGAAAAACATTAACTGCTCATGGGTAGGACGAGCCAATATAATAAAAATGACCATCCTACCCAAACTTATTTATCTATTTAGTGCCATACCCATGGAACTCCCAAAAAATTTCTTTACTGATTTGGAAAAAACCATAACAAAGTTCATTTGGAATAACAAAAGATCAAGGATATCCAGGGAAATAATGGAAAAAAAAAACACTAATGAGGGGGGCCTAGCAGTCCCAGACCTCAAACTATATTACAAAGCAGCACTCATCAAAACAATTTGGTACTGGCTAAGAGACAGAAAGGAGGATCAGTGGAATAGACTGGGGGCAAGTGACCTCAGCCAGATAGTATACGATAAACCCAAAGATCCCAGGTCTTGGGACAAAAATCCACTATTCGATAAGAACTGCTGGGAAAATTGGAAGACAGTGTGGGAGAGATTAGGAATTGATCAACACCTGACACCCTACACCAAGATAAATTCAAAATGGGTGAAAGACTTAAACATAAAGAAGGAAACCATAAGTAAATTGGGTAAACACAGAATAGTATACATGTCAGACCTTTGGGAAGGGAAAGACTAAAACCAAGCAAGACATAGAAAGAATCACAAAATGTAAAATAAATAATTTCGACTACATCAAATTAAAAGGCTTTTGTACAAACAAAACCAATGTAACTAAAATCAGAAGGAAAACAACAAATTGGGAAAAAATCTTCATAAAAACCTCTGACAAAGGTTTAATTACTCAAATTTATAAAGAGCTAAATCAATTGTACAAAAAATCAAGCCATTCCCCAATTGATAAATGGGCAAGGGACATGGATAGGCAGTTTTCAGATAAAGAAATCAAAACCATTAATAAGCACATGAAGAAGTGCTCCACATCTCTTATAATCAGAGAGATGCAAATCAAAACAACTCTGAGGTATCACCTCACACCTAGCAGATTGGCTAACATGACAGTTATGGAAAGTAATAAATGCTGGAGGGGATGTGGCAAAGTGGGGACATTAATTCATTGCTGGTGGAGTTGTGAACTGATCCAGCCATTCTGGAGGGCAATTTGGAACTATGCCCAAAGGGCGACAAAAGAATGTCTGCCCTTTGATCCAGCCATAGCACTGCTGGGTCTGTACCCCAAAGAGATAATGGACAAAAAGATTTGTACAAGAATATTCATAGCTGCGCTTTTTGTGGTGGCCAAAAATTGGAAAACGAGGGGATGCCCATCAATTGGGGAATGGCTGAACAAATTGTGGTATATGTTGGTGATGGAATATTATTGTGCTAAAAGGAATAATAAAGTGGAGGAGTTCCATGGAGACTGGAACGACCTCCAGGAAGTGAGGCAGAGTGAGAGGAGCAGAACCAGGAGAACATTGTACACAGAGACAAACACACTGTGGTATAATCGAAAGTAATGGACTTCTCCATTAGTGGCAGTGTAATGCCCCTGCACAATCTGCAGGGATCAAGGAGAAAAAAACACTATCCAAAAGCAGAGGACAAACTGAGGGAGTAGAAACACCGAGGAAAAGCAACTGCCTGACTACAATGGCTGAGGGGACATGACAGAGGAAAGACTCTGAGCGAACACTCTGATGCAAATCCTAACAACATGGCAATGGGTTCGAGTCAAGAACACATATGATACCAGTGGAATCACGCGTCGGCCATGGGCGGTGGGAGGGAGGAAAAGAAAATGATCTTTGTCTTTAATGAAAAATGCATGGAAATGATCAAATAAAATACTATAAAATTAAAAAAAAAAAGAAGAGATTTCACTTGGCATCTTTTCTCTTGATTTTCTTCTCTCCTTCTTAAGTTATAAATCATCCTGGCATAAAGGCCGATTATTCGAAATCATTTCTGTATTATGGAAAAACTTGTAAATTGTCAATAATACAATTTTACTATATTTAAATATTCCATAACTCAAACAAACTCTTTTCACAGGATCTTTGTTCATACAGATGACTTCAAAAAGTCTTAAAAGCTTACAAATAAAAGGTTTTTCCCTTTTAACTTTTCCACACAGTAATTACCAATTTCATATTTTATTCATTCTTTCTTTTCATAAATTTTTTAGTCCTTGCTCTCAACATTCTATAATGTACCTAATTAACAAAGTTTATCCCAAACTATTATCATTTATCTATCTGGAAGGGGGCTAGGGGTTTGCCCCTTTTTGTCCTTTAAAAATTTTTTGGGGTTTTTTTTGTAATGGGGAAACAAGATAGTTCTTAAAATTCAATCAAACCAATTATAAAAACAGATAGGAGACTCATACACTTTACAGCAAATAAGAATCCTTAATATCTAAATGTGCTAATGAAAACTCTAATACTCTTTAGTTGTTTCCCTATTCATATATCTTTTCCTTTTCTGTGAGCCAGAAAAAGGTTAAAAAAAATCCACAGGCACTTTGATTTTTTTCTTAAACTTTCACTAGTATTGTCCCCAAATTCATCTTTCTATACTTAATGTTGGCTTCATTGTCCAAGGTCTAACCAGAAAACCACCATGCTGGGAGATAGAGGGTGTGCCTATCTGCTTTAAAACAGATTAACAAGGGGCAGTTAGGTGGTTTATTGGATTCAGAGCCAGTCCTATAGACATGGGTTCAAATCCAAACTCATACTTCCTAACTGTGTGACCCTGAGTAAATCACTTAATCCCAATTGCCTAACCTTTACCACTCTTCTGCCTTGGACAGAAGGTAATGGTTAAAAACAACAACAACAACAACAAAAACCAGATTAACAAGAACTCAAACTTATTAGTGTTAAAAACATTTTTTAACCTTTTACTTTCAAGCTCTATTTATACTGATAATACAAATAGATTATTTCTTTAACTTTCTCAACCCCTTTCATTTCTACGTACTTAAAGCTTCCTCTAAATGTTTCTTATGTTTCATTCCTTCTTTTGGACCTTGATTAAGCCCCCTTAATAAAACTGCATGTCTTTCTTTTTTCATACTAAAATCCAACACTCCTCATATTTTCTTTAATTTGCTTTCCATCATTCCAACCATCATTCCAAATAGTCTATACTCTACTAAGTATCATTTTGATTGCTAGTCAATAACCAAAATATCAAGATTTTTTAACGTATTTATTATTTAAACACTAGAATTAAGAGTACTTTATCCAATTTATGCCCAGCAATAATTTAGTCTATTGTACAAATTGGCAAAATGAGATAATTTCTCAAAAGATCACATAATAAATCCTTGATACATACAATTTATACAAATCACATTGAGAATGTAGTACAAATTGCCCAGTATGAGATTTTTACAACCAATCAGTGAAATCATTCTTATTCCAAAAATATGTATTTTAATAACATTCCAGACTAACTGAAAGAAACTTGTGAACACTTTTTTTATTGCAAAAAACCTTAGTACTTAATTGCCTCTTGCTTTTACAAAGATGGTAATAATTTCCAATATTGCATGTTATTAAATTATTGCATTTAATTAAGCAGTTAGTAATTCCAATTTATCTTCCATCAAAAAAATGAGCTACTTTTTTTCTGATTTTCTGATGACTTAAATCAATAGAAATCTTCATTGCACCAAATTTTGAATTCACCTATGCAACTAACTCTTAGGATATGATTGTGCTCATCACATTGGTTCAATGTGTATGTATGTGTATGTGTAAACACATATATACACACATAGAGAAGCAACTAGGTGACTCAATAGATGGAGATCCAGGCCTGGAGATGGAAGGTCCTCGATTAAAATCTGACCTCAGATACTTCCCAGCTGTGTGACCCTGGGCAAGTCACTTGACCCCCATTGCCTAACCCTTACCACTCTTCTGCCTTGGAACCAATATGTAGAATTGATTCTAAGATGGAAAGTAACGGTTTTTTAAAAAACCATATACACACATATTTATATCCTCACATATATATATACATATACAAAAATATATACACATCCATACTCATGTGTGTGTATAAAAAGTATCAAGGCATCTTAAAAGAGAGAATGAAGGCAGCAGTCAGGTAAGTCAAACCACCACCAAAATCTTGGCCACCTTAGCCTCTAATGGAGTCAGCCCAGAATCCTGAATCCCAAAGCCTAAGTAATGGCAATGACTCCGACCCAATGGCCTCAACATTCATCCTGAGAATGCAGCCTGGTGACTTCTTCTGAAGGTTACTACAGCTACAATTACTAAAAATTCAGAAAAGAAAGCTTTTGTCACCAAAGTCATTGGCACTGCCCAGTGGTTCAGAAACTGCCAAGATTTGATCAGTGGGAATGACAATAAAGAAAATACACCACCCTATGCTTTGCTACAGATCCCTAAGACCAGAGGACCTTTCTGCTAACCTGCAGCTGAAACTTTCCCAATGTTTCAGGAGAGAAAGGACTTCTATACTTTTCTCTTTGTATCCCCAGTACTTACTCCAGTGCTTTGTATGTAGTAAGTGCTTAATAAATGCTGTATTTATTTATTCATTCACCTATAATTCTAAGTTAGAAGAGGCAGTAAGTAATGCCCAATGGATACAAAATTAGTTAGAAAGAGCTGGAGTCAAGTTCTGACTCTGTCATATTGGCTATGAACCTGGGCACTTATCTAATTAGCCATTTATCATTTATTATCATTTCAAATAATAAAGTATATCATATTATCTGTCTCTATTTTAAATAGATTTTTTTTTGGTGTTTCTGTAAAATGTTTTATATTTTTGTTTGTTCTCTAATAGGCAAATAATTTTCATTTTCGTTTTTATTTTCCTTGTATATTTCCAGATAGTGGCCAATATCTAGGGATTACAGACAACATGAAAATTAATTAGAAACTTAAATGGGTTGGTAAAAACTTTCTCAATTCTGATGTGAGAATTTTGGGAGAGGGATTCCAATAGAAATAGAGGTGAAAGTCCTGTTAGCAATTATAAAAGCCAGATTTTCATTGGGTAATGGCTATTTTAGGTTGACTTTAGGATAAGTCAAACTCCTGCTAATTTGAATTAAAAGCAAGGTATTGGGCCAAATCGTCTCATTTTGCAAGCTTCTTTAGGCTAATGTAAAAGCATGGTATTGGGAGATATTGTAATGATTGTTTCAGGTAAAATGAAATGAGACTTGAAATCAGCCACACTAAACCTCCCCTTTGAAAGAAAAATCAGATAGGTAGATAAAGAACTAGAAGAGTAGTGTTCTGAAAACCAGAGAGAAGAGAATATCAGGGAGATGAGGATGATTAGCAGTGTTAAAGGCTTCAGAGAGATCAAGATTGCTCACCACTCAGTCAGTTCTGAAAAGTTCTGGGCTCTGTTTGTTAAAGATAAGCAAATATTTGGATTCATTCTGCAAGATGCAAAATTCATGGTTAACTGTGGCATTCTTTCAGTTCTGAGCATGCATGTATGTTGGCTCAGTCTGTTACCACAACCTCTAGTGATCCTTTTTCAAGAAAGGGACAAGATCAAGAAAATAGATCTCAGAAATGAACACCAATAAAAGAAAACATGAGAACACAAGACTGAGATCCAAGGACATCCTCTCCTGCAATACCATAATCAGAAAACATAAATTATAGGCCAATATTATTCATGTAAATTGATTCAAAATATTAATGAACTGGCAAATAGAAGACAAGAATCTATTTTTTTTAATCATCCATTTAAACCAAGTAGGGTTTATACCAAGAATACAAGGTCAGTTTACTATTATACTAGGGAAAAAAATCAACATAAATTATATGAACTATACATACGGTGCACCGTACATTTTATCCAATTTGAAGATGACAGGAAAAATAAATTTGAATGCCCCTGAATTAGGCATGAATGGAGATCATTTCTTTTTTAAAGTGGCTTTCATGAGCGTCATATCACCCAGGAATCAAAAACAATTCTCTGCTTTGGCATATGAGCTGCCAATACCATCCTACTGGTGTCAAAATCTTGTGAGTTATGCCAAAAGAAGAGCCAGGCAACATGGGATACCTTTTCAGGAAGGAGAAAGACCACAAGACTCCCTGATCTTCTGCACTGACACTACATTATTCACACTCTCCAGGGAGGAAGTAGTGGGTGACAAGATAGGCAATCTCTGGACAGACCTCACTGACACAGCGAAGGGACTATGTTTGCACATGGAGTATCACACACAGGATTAATATGAATGGGTTTTTGGAGCATTTTTTTTTAAGTACATAGATTCCAAGAGGGTGGAAGAGATAAGTAAATTACTAGGGTCTCTAAAATGATTCCAAGCTGATTTCAAGTTTTCAAAGCACTTCCCTTTTTGCAGATAGAGTTCCTTGGCCTCAGTTTCCTATCAGTTAAGTTAGGAAGTAGTGGAATCTGTAAGGTCCCAATCCTTAGATATTCATGATTACATAGCTAGTAAGTGGCATTGCTTATACTAGAACTTAGACTTTCTGAGATGTAGTTTAGGGACCCTTCTCCTGTAACACCCAGACACTTAAACTCTCCACAAACATGTTAATATTAAAAATATTTTATTGTATTGACATGTAGATTCCAAATAGGAGCCTTTGATTAATAAGTAATTTAATTAAAAGGTAAAGGTTGTAGGGTCACAATTTGGAACAACTCACCATGTGTGTTGCCATACATAGCTCAGTGGAAAGAGTGCTGGACCTGGAGTCAGGATATATCTTTGATACTTATTAGCTATAGGTCCACAGGAAAGCAGACGTCAATAAAATGGATGGGTTGGACTGGATGGCCTTAAGGTTGTGAAATTAGAATCTGCTACCCTAAAAACTATGATTCACAGCAAAACTAAGATCCCCAGCAAAAACTACAATTCCCAGAACCCCACTCATTTCCTGTCCTTATGTGCTGACATAGAGAGGATATAAATTGGGTGGTTTCCTGTCTAGCCCTCTTTCCTTCCTGTGGCAGCTTTGGTGGAGGAGGCATTTTGAGCAGGCAGAAAATTTAGTCATGTAGTTCTATTTTGTCACATAATAAACTTTATAAAAATAATACTTGAAGTATTGAATATTAATTTAACTCTTACAAGGTCCCTTCCAGTTCTAAATCTATTATCACAAATCACACATAACATATCATCATTACTTCAGGAATCTTGAGAAAATCCCAAGGATCCTGAATTTTCTTTTTCTATTTCTTGATGCTACAATACTATGCGCTGATAACCACAAAGTTCCCTTCCTACTTCACAAGGTAATAATAATTTTAAAAATACTCAAAACAAGATTTTTTTAAGCCTTGAAGTGACTGGGTTGTTTCTTTTCAGTTTCTTTTCCAACAAACCTTTGCCCCTCAGTGGAATCTAGCCTACGATCCCATTTTGAGTGCTCTCAGGCACAGCAACAAGGGGTCTTTGCTTTCCAATTTGTATGACAAAACTCAGACACAATGAAATCTTAGCTGAACTGAGTTTTCAAGGTGCCAAATCAGCCTTTCTCCTGTTAAGAAAACTTTTTCCCTTTGACCCCATGGTGTTCCTTCATATAGATCTCTCTTCACAAAATGACCCAAACCTCAGGGCTATGCAAACATGGAAATATCAATCAACATCTTCAGGGAACATTTACTGGCTTGAAGGAACCTCAAAATTTAGTCAAATCCCCTCTTTTACTGAAGATTACAGAGGGGAAGTAGCTTGTCCCAAGATCAGTCAGTAAATGGTAGAGCCTAAAATGAAAAGACAAGTTTTCTGATTTCACTATAGTACTTTCTACACCAATTGTCCTTTATTAGAATTTTGTAACTTTAGACATTTTTCAATTCTGTAAAATGGGAAATCTCTGGACTATCTACTTCACTGATTTATAATTGTGTTGTCAGCTTTGTGAACCCTTAAAGTCCCATAAAAATAGTTTGACCTAAAATGAAAATCCCAGGCCCCTGACCCAAGAAGGACTCTAAATTTAGATGATTACTCCAAGGTCCTTTCCAGTTCTGAATTCTCTATATGGTAATATAAATTTAATAGAAGAGGTAGAATAAAGGTACCAAGTCTGTGTGCAAATAATTAACTCTTTTTCCAGAACTCCATAAGTTTCCAATGTTAGTAGGATCTATATTTATTATAGTATATATATCCTACTATATTATAGTAGGAAATATATATCTTTACTTGTACAGTACATCTAATGAAATAAGACACAAATACAGTATTTCAAGTCTGATCAGGATCAATGTAAGTGAAAATGAGTTCAGTAGCATTTTTGGACTTATCTCAGATCAAGCAGACAGGTTACTTGAATTAGTCTCCTGGTACAGTGGACCTGGCACAAAACGGAAATGGGGAAATATCCAAAATCCAGTCTCTTTATGCTCTCATTTGCTTGCAAGGTTCTAAGACTTCAGATCTAACCAAGTTACCTAGCATTAACCAGATCTGTGTCTAAGTCAGGGTTTCAGAACCCATAAAGGGTTTTCCTTAAAAAGAGAAAACAAATATTGATTTTATTTGATAGAAATTGATATGCCTCGATGCTTAATTTAAATTTTGCATCCTTTGTATGAACCATGGAAATGCTATTACTAGTTACTATTTATGTTTAGAGATATGTGATCTGCCATGAACTCCAGTTCATTTCAATCCCCTTAAAGATAAGGAAGCCAGAGATGGGAAGGACTTAATAACAAGTGATTTACCAGAACATTTCTAGCCAACTTTGCTAAGACCTAGGCAGGACCAATTGACAAAGAACCTTGATTTAGAGACCAACTTTCCTAATGTAAAGAGAGGAAAAGAAGCACAGCCCATGAAGCACTAGGGTGACACAATGGTGTGAGGAGAGATTTTTGGGAAGGACATGAGGTAACAGTGTGGATATGCAGAGTTGAATGGAATGCTGTGAACCAGGAAAGGCAGGAGTCACCCTTAGAAACTGGGGGGCGAGAATCCTGGGAAAGCAACTGCCATCTAGGAGTTGGGTAAGGACTGAGCTAAAATCATCTCCAGATCCCAGCTCTGACCTCCTGTGGACTTGCAACTTATACCAGTGGAAAATCCAGCTATATCCTGAAGATCAATTAAATCCTTTACTCTGCTGCTACTCAGTGGAAACCTGAATCTCGAGGGGTTGGCCAGAACTCCTTAGTTTGTCTTAGAGGCGGCTTAGGCCCCACCAGGGTAGGCTTGGTCACACCCTGTATCTGACTCCATCACTATTTTGTTCTTATTCTAGAGACTATTTCCTTTGTGGGCTTAGCCTAGGATTGGATCAGATAGTAGGGGACATTAAGGTAGAGAGTATAGACAGAATAGCTTTGGCCTGGCTGAGTACTGAAGAGACTCTGAAGAATCAGATGGTGGGGAAAAGGTAGTTTATTAGTGTTAGGGAATACTCTCAGCTGACTTTCTTAATCCCATTCTCACCTTGTTACATTTAGAAGTGGTCAGATTCAGCTATGGAAAGTAATGAATGCTGGAGGGGATGTGACAAAGTGGGGACACTAATTCATTGCTGGTGGAGTTGTGAATTGATCCAGCCATTCTGGAGGGCAATTTGGAGCTATGCCCAAAGGGCGACAAAAGAATGTCTGCCCTTTGATCCAGCCATAGCACTGCTGGGTCTGTACCCCAAAGAGATAATAAGGAAAAAGACTTGTACAAGAATATTCATAGCTGTGCTCTTTGTGGTGGCCAAAAATTGGAAAAGGAGGGGATGCCCATCAATTGGGGAATGGCTGAACAAACTGTGGTATATGTTGGTGATGGAATACTATTGTGCTAAAAGGAATAATAAAGTGGAGGAATTCCATGGAGACTGGAACAACCTCCAGGAAGTGATGCAGAGCGAAAGGAGCAGAACCAGGAAAACATTGTACACAGAGATACACTGTGGTATAATCGAAGGTGATGGACTTCTCCATTAGGATCAATGCAATGTCCCTGAACAATCTGCAGGGATCTAAAAAATACTATCCACAAGCAGAGGATAAACTGGGAGTAAAAACACCAATGAAAAGCAACTGCTTGACTACAGGGGTTGAGGGGATATGAATGAGAGACTCTAAATGAACACTCTAATGCAAATACCAACAACAGGGAAATGAGTCAAGAACACATGTGATAACCAGTGGAATTGTGTGTCGGCTATGGGAGAAGGAAAGGCGGGGGGGGGCGGGGGGGGGGGGGAGAGGGGAGGAAAAGAAAATGATCTTTGTTTCCAGTGAATAATGTTTGGAAATGACCAAATAAAATGTTTAAAATTTTAAAAAAAAAAAGTGGTCAGATTAATTATCTACAGGCCTGAGCCAGAGAGCAGCCATTTTGACTCTCAGACCCCAAGATCATCTTGTCTGACTGGGTTTAATAAAATCCGTCAACCATTTATATCTGTCTTTACAAAGGATAGCATTGGCTGGGGAGTCAAAGATCTGACTTCATTCCCCATCCTATCATTTAATTTCTATACTTCAGTTTCCGCATCTGTAAAATAGGGATGTGTACCTACCTTCGGGGATTTAATGTCTGTAAAAACTAAAGAAATTCTAGTTACTACTTCCAGAAAACATATGGCTCAACACAACATTTGAGTGATTCAGCCAACCCAGGGTGCTTGGTTCTCGGCAATTGCTCACTTTATGTCATTTACCAGATTACCCTCTCCTCTCCTTTAGAAGGGGGGAGAAACTGTCCTTTCAAGCCCCTATCTGTGGGTTACAATACACTGGGGGTTTCTGCTGACTCTCAAGCATTCACCTCCAGTGTCCACTATCTGTCAGATAAAATACCAAACCCTAGTCATTCCATGTATAACAATTATTCCCAACCCCTCTCCTAGCAGTCTAGACCTAATGGCTGCCAAATCTGCTATCCACCCTTGTGCACTTTTAAAACTACTCAAATTCTAAAGGTGGCACATTCTCTTTACCCTATCATTTTTTTTTAAATGATCTTGTCATAAAACCAACTATCAGTTTCAAGGCAGGAAAGCAGTGAGGACTAGGTGATGGGGGTCAAGTGAATTGCCCAGGATGACACAGCTAGGAAGTGTCGGAGTCCAGATTTGAACCAGGACCTCCTGTCTCCCAGCCTGACTATCTACTAAGCCACCTAGCTGCCCCATATCCTATCAATTTCAAAGTTTGTTTTTTCTTATTCTAGCTAGAAAATATTTAACTTTAGCAATATTAATTTGGGTTCCATCATTTAAGATCCTAAGTGTTTCAATTCTTAAATCTTTTTAGTAGTCAATTAGCTAAATATATAAAATTAAGTTCATTATGGAAAGTATAGTCTAGATTTTGTTAAGATACATACATTTATTTATCACACACACAACTGATCTTTGGACATTTGTCTCCTCACTTGTATGACTTGAGATTATCTAGGTCCTTTTTGCCTAGATGTTACAATCTCAGTTTTTAAATCACTCAACACCTTTTTAATCTTATACTGAATTTTAAGATTTTATATTATTTGGCAACTAACTAGGCTTGTCTTAACACTAAATTAAAGAGAAGTCAACTGAACTTGCAACAGTTTCCAAGAGGGAATTTCCTAACAAAATTACAGATGTACCAGTAGCATCCTCTGGTAAAGTCCTGCTCAGATGCCTAACTAGGGAATAAGGGGAGCCTGGGTTCTTGAAGTGTATTACAAGAGAATAAATTGTAGATGCTACAAAGTTATAAAGGTATATAAGCAATTATCTATTTTCTAAGAACTTGCCTAAATAATGAAAGGCTCTTCATTCCATTGGCCATAGGATAAAGATTTTTTGCATCCATAAAGTGGTTATAATCTTGTATCATGAAGAACAGCCACAAGTAAAATCATATCCTTTATGTGGCCGTAGCCTGAAGTAATGACAACTTAATAACTCAGATTTCCACTTTTCAACAGTACAAATGTGGTTTTATTTTTATGTAAAGTGCCAGCTTTATGTACAAACTATTTAAAAAAGAATAAAGTAAACTTTTAAAACTTGCTTTGCAGCAAGCAGTGAGGCCTGCCATTCTCCAACTATGGATGGAACTGCCTAGAAAAAAAGGGTTCAATCTTGATGCATTAAACTAGCTTAAGGGGGAGGGGGGGGGGGTCCTTCCCCATTCTAAAGCCAAAACGGCTAAGACATTAAAGCTACAGAAAGCCACCTAAAATCAGTCTTTTTGCAAAAGCTTTAACACTTTCATTTTCAGATCTTTCACAAAAATCTGAGTAGCTTATGTCAAGTACCACGGCACCCCAAGCAACACCACTTGCAACTTTAAACAAGATTTTCTGAGGTAGCTACACAAC
Source organism: Monodelphis domestica (assembly GCF_027887165.1). NCBI lineage: Eukaryota > Metazoa > Chordata > Mammalia > Didelphimorphia > Didelphidae > Monodelphis > Monodelphis domestica. Next base: position 537,444,389 of record NC_077227.1, read on the forward strand.
AGTCTCAAATGCCAATAATGGCCATTTCTTAGTACAGTCATTTTACTGTGTAGCATTAAAAGTTCCAGATTTTCCTGGTGGGGCAAAAAAGTCAAATTATTGCAAGTCTTCAATTCATCTAGAAGTCTGCATCCAAGGTAAAAGAATTCTCAGTTGGACTTGACATCACTCCCATTCTCTGATATTCTCCTACTCTCTTCTCGAAGAAGTTAGTTTTTCCTTCCAAAGAGATATTCTCCATAAAATCAAATGGATTTTCTACTCTAAAAATCTGAAAGAGACAAAATTCAAATCAGTACAAATTCAGAACAACCTTCCTTGTGTACAATATTTAACACTATAAAAACTATTTAAAACATCTTACCTTGCTAAAACCTAGTTCCAACATAAGTCTGTCTGCTACAAATTCGATGTATTGCTTCATTAAAGTGCAATTCATTCCAATCAATTTTACAGGCAATGCTTCAGTCAAAAACTCCTATAAGGAAAAAAAAAACTTACGAGTTTTAAGGGCTATAACCTCAAAAAAATTTTTACATTTTGAAACAGAAGTTAAAAATGGTTGTATTACCCACCTGTTCTATTCTAACAGCATTGATGATAATTTCTTTCACTTTTTCCTCTGAAGGCTTGTGTACCAGGTGTTTGAACATTAAGCAGGCAAAATCACAATGTAAACCCTAGAAGAACATTTAAAGGGATATTAATAAAAATAATCATTAAGTCAACAAATTTTTCTTTCAGTCAAGATTTAGGGCATAAAAATTACTTTATTGCCTTTGTTATATTCTACTTAAGTACATTTTCCACAGAAGCCTACCTTGATACCTCCAGTGTATGAAATTGCCTCTGGGTGGGTTCTCTGGTAGTGCCAGTAATGAAACAAGTTTTGGGAGTGTCTACACAATCCTGGAAATGTTTTTGAGTATAAGTTTTGTAACAGACATCTATTTTCTGATCAATCCAGTTAATTCTAAAGGCATTCATTCATCATTAATACGAAATTAATTCTTTGGCCAAATAAAGCAACACATGAAACAAATCAAAATAAAATGGCTCAGTTCCCCATGGTTCCCTTCTGCTTTTGCAGAAGCAATAGCAAAATGGATTAACAGGGCCAACACTGCTAAAAACCAGTGTTTGGGCTATTAACATTAACTATTGGTAAGTACTCTTAACATGTGAGATTTTAGTTCACTGACCAAGTAGACTCAACTATGGGGAGAAATAAACAGATATTCTTATAATGCTTATGTACTAATAACTGGCATAGAGGACAAGGAAAGGTAGGGAAATTTCTATAAAAACACTAGTTCATCATAAAACTGGTTTTGATAAGGCCTCAAATCAAAAACCAATATACAGCTTAATACTCAGTAACTTTAATGAAAATGTGGACATGAAAGTAGCTATGGTGAAAATGGCTCAGGATCAGGCTGAGGCTTGATAAACCACCAGCTTCACAACTTTACTTTGCAAGAATCAGGAAGCATTTGCTGGACATGGCCACATTCAAACTCAAGTTTTCCTAACAGTGAAATTTCTTGACAAAATACTACTATGGATGACATTTCTAAATTGTCTTTATTCTTTTTAATCTGACTAAACAAAGGGAAAAAACAGGAAATGGATAAAGGGACATATATACAGGATATCACCATTACCTACGAAAGTATAACCAATGTAATGCATACACAAAGCAAAAGAAAATTTGAAATTGCCCCAGCCAACAAACACCTCATCTCCCAAGCAGAGCTTCAGTAGCCAAAGGCAACACTAGTTTAAAATAGAAACTGATTTCAGTCTAACTATACAAAGGAAAAAACAAGTGCATAAAGAATGCCTCTCATCCAATGATAGACTTTGATGGATAGCCCATAGATCTAGGTCATAAGCATATATATCCTAGACAAATAATGGATAATAAACTCAATCTAGACCTGAATGAGAAAAGGGAAAGCTAAAAGGCACTAGGGAGAAAATTGTGATTTGCTTTCAATGACCTTTTCTGAAATAAAAATCACGTATTTTAAACATCAAGTCTTCCAGGGATACAACTAAATATCACTAAATGCCACAATTTCAGAATAATCAAAATCAGGTCACATGTTTCTGGACATGAAACTCAAAGAGATCTTTGGACAGAATCCAAATCCCTCATAGGCTATAAACTCTAACAGCTGGGACTGGTTATTGGGGGGTTTTCTTTTGAGAAGAATGGTTCTTTTTACACTTTCAAATGCACAGTGCTTAACATATGGTAGGCACTTAAATGTTTTTGTTAGGTGCAAAGGGGTGAGATGACTTGCTTAAGATCACAAGTTATAAGTGGCAGAGCTGAGCTGGAGTTTAGACCTAGGTGCTCTGCCTGGCAAATCCAGGGTTCTTTTCCCCTGATACCTGTTGCCTCTAATCAAAGGGCAAATGATTGTAACTAGCTCAAGGTTATGTTCAGAGGTAGAGGCAGGTTTTGAGCCCAGGCCCTTTGATTCCAAGTTGAGTGTTCTCACTAAAAATATTAAATAGATGACCATAAAATGAAGAGAAGAGTCTTGTACTTAAACACTTTAGGGCTACTAACATGAGTTCCACAAATGCCTTTCTCCCCACTGTAGTAGGTGGACAACAGCATCATTCAGAAGCTCATATCGATTTTCAAGAAAACTGACCTAAAGATGTCATAACAATATTTCACTCATTTAAGAAATGCAAAGATTGCATTTTTCAGGGTAGTAAGGTTTTTTTCATATTTCTTGCAAACAAAGCAAAATGAAAGTCATCACATTTATTTAACTGCTCCCAGAGCTCTATCCTTGACTACCAAAAAAAAAAAATCATCTAAGTTTAAGAGTTGCATCAAACCACACCTTGCAAATGCTGGGTAGTTCAGTGGATTGAGAGCCAGGCTTATAGACAGTAGGTCCTAGGTTTAAATCCAGCCTCAGACATTCCTAGCTGTGTGACCTTAACTTACATTGCCTAGCCCTTACTGCTCTTCTGCATAGTAGGCACTCAATAAATCCTTGCTTGTTATTGTTATCAGATAGACATACTTAGTATCAATTCTAAGACAGAAGGCATAGGTTAAAAAACACAATTGACCTCACCCACTGAAAGTTCATAGAGAAACAATTTCTCATGGACTTAGGGTCACAGCTGCTATATTGGAAAAAAAAAATCACTTAAAACTTAATCATCTTATTTAATATCTCATCATTCAATTCAAGAAGCAACTAGGGCAACTAGATGGCTCAGTGCAATGAGAACCAGGCCTAGAGATAGGAGGTTCTGGGTTCAAATGTGAACTCGGTCACTTCCTAGCTGTGTGATGCCCTAATTGCCTAGACTTTACTACTCTTCTGCTTTGGAAATAATACTTAGTAGCAATTCTAAAGTTAATTGCTTGGTTTTTTTTTTAAAGAAAAAAGTTTCATTCTACCATTGCCAAATCTAAATGTATTCATTAGATATACTAGGACCAATCAAGGCTATGTTAACCATTCAATAATACTGAAAAGAAAATTCTTCAAGAATCTGTAAAATATCAAGTTCAATGTCTTTAGTTGGGAACCTGGATTAGCAGGGGAAAGAGCATAAAAATCATATTGTAGCCTCAGTCAATTCAATTTAGCAAGCATTTATTGAGTGCCTATTGTGTGTAAGGAATTCCATGAACATCTTAACTACATAATCTGAATTTTAAAGCAGCCACATTGATTAGCTCCTTACTGTTCAACAAGACTACTTTTTAATGTCTTAAAAACAAAAAATTTTAAAAAAAAATTTTTAAACACAGAACCCTGGCCCTTTCTTTCTCTTTCCCTACCAATAATTTACATTGTACCATTAGTGTCAACATAGAAGACTACTTCTGTATAGAATTCTAAGATCCACTGGATTTGGGGTAATTATTCCAAGTCAGAACTTGCTGATATTACATTACAATCTATATTCAGAGTATCACTGAAGGAAGGCCACATAGTATGGAAGAAACCTGGAGGAACCTTAAGTCCTGGCTTCAGATCCTGCCTCTCATACTTTATACTTCAGATGAGCTTGAGCAAGTCACAACTTCCCTTGGCCTCTACAGAATTTGAGTTTGGACTGGATGGTTTTCCATCACTTCAGAGCTCTTCATCTGTGATTCTACCACTCTCCAAGATCTTGAGTCACATATCAAATTTACAAATATACAAGTTGAATTATCTGTAATTTGTTTGTACATTTACCTCATCTCTGCTAATAAGTTCATTTGAAAAAGTTAATCCAGGCATTAAACCTCGTTTCTTGAGCCAGAATATGGATGCAAAAGAACCAGAAAAGAAGATTCCTTCAACTGCTGCAAAAGCTACGACACGTTCACCTGTTTAAAAAGGTAAATTAAGCTTTCCATTAATATCTAATGTATCTAAATCTCAAGCAGAACAAGATTTTTAAAAAATCCTTTGTTGCTTTTATGCCAGTGGATCAAGACTTTAAGAATCATGAAGACGCTTAAATCTGGCCTCAGACATTTCCTAGCTGTGTGACCCTAGGCAAGTCACTTAATTCCCATTGCCTAGCTCTTACCACTCTTCTGCCTTGGAAGCAATACATTGTATTGATTCTAAAATGGAAGGTAAGGTTTTATTTTTTAATTTAAAAAATTTTTAAAAAGAAAAAATCATGAGGAATACTATCTAGTCAAGGTAACAATTCAATATAAACTGGCACATTAATATTAGAATCAATAAAAACTCATGAAAACATAAAAATAGTGATGTTAACAGCTCTCCTGAAACTACAAACATGTCACATTTTTCAAGCAGCTAAAGATAATGGGAAGTCTAGCTTTCAAGGGCCAAGGCACCTACCATTGCCAACAGCTGTTTCTTCACTGAAATCTAGACAAACTCCTAACATGACTTAAATGTCTGAAATGGGGACTGGCAGTCAAGAAATTCTAACTCAAATCAACATAAATTGTCCAGTTATGCCTCAGTTTCGCCATTTGCAACAAAGTATTAGAATCATATGAGAATTATATTATATAAGAATTTTCCACCTCATAGGGTTTTTTAAATTCCTCTAAACTATAAAGTGTTCTATGTAATTATCAAGTTCCCCAAATGTATTTACCATATGTTGCTTCATTGTCCCCAATCCATCGTAAGGCCCAGTCAGCTTTCTTTTTAACACAAGGTAGTGTTTCAATGGCATTGAAGAGAAATTCCCTAGGAAATATGCATAAAATTAGCAATTAAGCTCATTTTTTTTCAAATTACAAGCTTTGAGTAAGAGGGACAACAAATGGCATTAGCCTCACAAATAATAAATTTTAATATGCTAAGACAGCAATAGCATCAGCTAGCATTTATATAGGACTTTTAAGGTTTGCAAAGCATGTTATAAATATTACCTTATTTTGTTCATACACTAATCCTGTAATATTTATAAAGCATTAGCAGCATCTGGCACATAGTAGATATTCTCTTTTTACTTAGATAAGGAAACTGAGACAGAAATTGTCTAGGGTCATAATGTCTGAATCTGGATTTGAACTCAGGTCCTTTCAGCTCCAGCACTCTACCCACTATTCTACCTGCCTGACTCCAGCTATGAGACAAGGGAAAAGTGTACTGTAGTGAATAGTGTGCTGTCCATTTGTAGCTGAGAATACCTGGGTTCAAGGTCTGGTTCTGATTTATATAGGTCACAATTTCTCAGGGTTCTCTATACAAATAAAATCACAGATCCAGTCCCTAATTCTATTGAGAGGCAACATGACAGCTTAGCAAGTAATCTCAGGAAAAGTTTTTTAAAGAAATGATTGAACTAGTAATCAGATTTAAATCTCAGCTCTGCTATTAACTAGGCATTATCTTAAGGAAATTACTGTTTCATTTGTAAAATGAGAAAAATTGATCTATTATTCATAGACTAGATTTTCTTTAAGATCCCCTTAAATCTCTAAAAGTGATTGAACCTGTTTTAAAATAGATGTCTAATAAAAGCAAATACAGAAAGAAAAGAAACATATTTGGCCTTTTGCTCTCTCATAACCTAGAACTAATGAGCTTTTGCATATTATTAATTCCTAGGCACCTGCTCATTCCAGTTTAAAATATTAAAATCCTTATGTCTGTCCACCATACATTTAAATACAGTTATGATATTATTAAGTCCTAAAAACCAAATACATGCATAGAGCTAGTAAATACCAACCTTTCTTTAGGGTCCTTAATATAAGTGTCAATAAGAAGACTATACATTTCAGAATGTATGTTTTCCATTGCAATTTGGAAGCCATAGAAGCATCGGGCTTCTGTTACCTGTACTTCTTGGCTAAACCGCTCCACCTAGTGGAAAAACATCAAGATTAAACATCAAGCAAGCTGCAACCTATCCAGATACTAACTTGAGTATTTGACTTCCAGTTATTTAGAGATGAGTCATGGGATCAAGATGAGATTCCTCTTATTTTGGCTAGATAAATGCAACCAGTTTTAAGCCCAAAGGTATCTAAATAAGTTAAAAGTCCAAACCCACCTCAATCAAAAATGCTCAGACTGCATATAGAAAATATTTTGCCATTTTCACTCTACTTTCTAAGGAAATTAGGGCAACATAACTAAAATTGATAAGGTCTTTCTACTATGGATTTTTAAGCTAAGATACTTCCCATAAACTTACCAAATTTTCATTTACTATGCCATCACTTGCTGCAAAGAAAGCTAACACGTGAGATATGAAGTATTTCTCCTCAGACTTCAAAGTTTCCCAGTGCTGAATATCCTTAGAAAGATCCACCTAAAGTTCCAAAAATTTAGTTTCAACATAAAAAAGAACTTCTCTTAGGGAAAATCAGTAAGATTTTTTTCTTTTTTCCTGAGATGCATTAGTTATAACACCTAACTTCCATTCATGGCAGAACATGCCTTATCACTTATTATAAGACCAGACTAGGCAGGTGGGGGCATATCTAGACTTGTGATTTAATCAGCATAGGTGGGGCCTGGCTGGTGTGGAAACTCACTCCAAAGACCAAGCAAGATCAGGGTCCCTCTCTTGTCATTTATAAATGCTAGAAGGGCTGATGGGTCATTAAGTAACTTGCTTTCCTGTCACCCAAAAAGTTTTTCAGAGGCAGGACTGGAACCCAAACTTCCTGCCTCAATCCTAGCCTTTTACCATGCTACAGTCAAATACAACATATTTTCTAGGTAATTTAGGACTTTTAGGGCCATAGGTAAGTTAAATAAGGCCATCCCTACCCCAAAGAAATCCAAAACACTAAGTAGGAAAAATTTCACAATAGCTATAATGGGATAAAATGAATTCAAGACTCCACTTCTAACACTCCTGACAACCAGCTTCTGCAGGTTCTAGGAAAGTCTCACCTCCTCAGCTGTCCAGAAGGAGGCCTCTGCTTTCTTATACATGTGCCAAATGTCATGGTACTCAATGGGGAAGATGACAAAGCGCCTGGGATTCTCCCTCAGGAGTGGTTCATCTTCCTTGCTGGGGCTGGCTGGCTCATTTGGTGCTTTGGCTTTTATCTGGACAAGAGTTAAAAGAAAGGGAAAAGTTTCATGAAAAAGCTTCTACTAGAAGGTGAGGAGATGGGAAAAGGGCAGTATGGAAGAAAGAGGGAGGGATGGAAGGAGGAAGGGACAAATTTGAATGGGGATAAGACAAGAGAATAGAGGGAGTATCAAGGCGGGAAAAGAGAGGGAGGAGAAGAGGCGGGGGGAAAGTAAGGAGGTGGGGCAGCGAGGGAAGCAGGGATTGGGTGAAGAGGAAACAGCTGGTCAGAGACAAAGAGGCATTTGGCGCCAAGACCAAATTCCACCGGCTTCAGATTCTACTCACCCCACACCCTTCCCCTTCCCGCAGAGCTGCTTCTCCCCACTCTCCCCAACCCCCACCTCATCTAGCAAGGGCCAAGGACAACTCACCGGCTCCGTGGGTTCCTGAAAAATCTTTCTTGCTGTCTTACTGGCCAGAACTCTAGTGCTATTCAGGGACGGAGGCTGGAAAAGAAGCAAGCACAAGTGAGCCCCGTGAACGAGGGGTGAAAGATGGGGTGTTTGGCCCCGCTCCCTCACTTCGCCTTCTCCTAGGCCTTGGGGCCCTCCAGGGCAGGCCTGACTTTGTGCAGAAGCTCATATTGCATGCATACACACACTGCATTCTGTCAGACCCATACTTCAATAAGCAACTATTAAGGTCCTATTATATGCCAGGCCTTGTGCTAAGTGCTGGGGAAACAAGAAAGGCCAAAGCTAGTCCTTGAATTCCAGGAGTTTAGCCACACACACCCACTTCATTCATTCCATAAACATTTGTTAAAGGCCTAGGGCGTGCCAGGCCCTGAGCTAAGGACACAGAAAAAGAGGCAGAAGAGTCCTTGGCCCCAAGGAACTCACACACATGCCACTGGCGCGCCACACTACTCACGCACCGTGTTCTCCTTATCTGTAAGCTGGAGTGACTTTAGGGGGGAAAGGCGAAGTTGCTGCTGGTCGGTCACGGGGGAGAGCGGAGTGCGAGAGGGCAGCATGGCGGCGGCGGGAAGGCAGACAGGTGAGGCGCGAGCAGGCAGCAGAAGACGAGTGGGAGGGAGCAGCTGGAAAGACGTCTGATCTGACAGGTACAAGCTGAAGCATTCAAAGTGGCCAGCCTACCCGTGGAACCGGCTTTATATCCTCTTCGAACTTGGCGCCATATCCCCTCGCACACCAATCAACGGAGAAGGGCTGACCCGTTCGCCATCCTCTCATTGGAACTAGAGCTGACGTAGCCCCACCCCCTCTAGATACCATTGGTGGAAGAGTCGCGCGGGAGATTCGAGAGCTGAATGGGGCCGCGCGCGCTTTCCCGGGTCTGTGGACTGACCGGGAGAACTTCCTGCTACGCATCTCTGCGGCCCAGGGACCGACGTCAGAGAAGCCGGGGCATTTAATTGTGCCCAAGAACTGCCGGACTATACAAGGGACCAACCCTGAAAATCGCTGCCTTCTTTGGGCGGAAACCAATGCCCTCCAACAATCCGAGTGACCTGTGCCCCTTTCTACTTCCATATACTGGCAATAAAAGTCTAAACTATATTAGAATTTCCTGGTAAGTAACGACGGGAGGGGAAAGAATAAAAGTGAGATTTTTTTTTCTCCAAAAGTTAACATTTAAAAATCCAAGTGGTGCTTGCGTATGTCTGGAGAAACTTCCGTTTCCGATTGAGGAATTTTCCGTGAATTGCAGTTGCAGAATAAACCATTACTTAGGAAATAGTAAACTTTTCTAACATTATTGAAGTATTGTAAATCTGAATCCTGTGGACTAGGATTAGAAACCTCAGGGATCATCTTTACTTTCTGCATGGCTTGAAGCAAGTTACTCTCTCTTTCTAGATTAATCCTGTTTTTTTATGAATCACGAACTAGTAAAGTGTAAGGGGGTCATTTCTAAATTCCCGCCAGGTTCTAAATCCTACTAACCTGCTTCTTGTAGACAGTTCATCCCCACCCCCACCCCCTTTCAAAGCTTTTTCCCTGTCTTGCTAAAGTAACAAAAGATTTCTACACGGAACTTCTGAAAATGCCAGTAAACCGTGCCAAGTGATACGGAATAAGAATGTGATTTTGAAATTATTTTAAAGTCAGCGTCATCTTGCATAGAACCCTTGGGATGCCCTTGCTAATCCACAAAATTCAAATTAGTCTTGGAAATCTAGAGCGGGAAAGTCTCTTAGATTTATAGAATTAAGAGTAGGAAAGGAATTACTTCTCCCTTCTACCCATATACTTCTCTGAAATAAATCAGTAGATGCAGTTTGAAAATGTAATGTCTATTGTATTTGTCAGACTAAAGTTGCCTTTTGAATTGTATACTCTGGTCTTCATATTAAAGAAGAAAAAACACATTATTTGAAGCCAGCAAACGCTCTTGAAGATAATTCCTGAGAATTGTTAAAATTCTTCTTCTTCGTGTATTTAATAGAGTACCATTCACGAAGCCATACAAAATAGACAGCAATTTGTATTTTTTTACCCCTACCAAGGACAAAGGGTGTGGTTGGGAAGGAAGGAAAGGCATGCTTTGTTTTTTCAAGTGGTTTTTATGATTCATAGAACAGTCAGTACATTTTCACTTTGCAAGCTGAAAAACCCTAGTTAGGAGAAGAATAACATAGAAGCCAAAACTATAAGGAACTCCACATAGGAAAGAAAAAATAGATAAACTAATTTAACCGAAAGACTTCCCAAGAACAAGCATTCTCAGCATTGGCCTAGAAATACACATGGTTGTTTTCTTTGTTTTGTTTTGTTTTTTTAAGGGCTACTCAGATAACATCTTTTAAAGAATCACCTTTACCACCCTCCCCCTTTTGATTCTGGAAAAGAGGGCATCATTAGAATTAAATTGAAGAATCTAATGGGAGTAAAAGGATTAGAAAGAAGAGATCAGATTAGAAACTTTGCTAAAAGCATTGAAGCTGACACTTGCTCTCACTTCTCCCATCCCCTTTAAAAAAATTCTCCACTTAACAATGTTTTATGTAGCCATTGTAAACCCCAAACCACTTAAGCTATAGAATCACCCTGTTTTATCTTAACATGTATAGTATATATAGTTTATCTTATTTAGAAAACCATTTATACTTACACATTTTATTCTCACAACAATCATTATTATCATATTTCAGATTAAGAAATTAAAGTTCTGAGAATTTGAATGATTCCTTCAGTCACTAGAATCAACAAATAGTAGAGCCCTTAGATTCTTCAATCTTCCTTTCTAATCTCATTCCATTATCCTAATAATACAACATTCTGTCTCCATCCATTCCCTACTTCCTAATCCTGGCTCTGTGAAGATTCCCACCTTCCTCATCTACCTTTGAGGTAAACCTTTCTACAGTCTTTAATGCTGAGACCTTTGGTTCCCTCTAGCTAATGGGTAATAATAGAGTACTTGCTTCAGCAGCATATATACTAATAGGTAATAATAATAGCTAGTATTTATATAAAGTTTATTATGTACCAGGCACAATGCTAAGTGCTTTTACAATTATTATCTCATTCAATCCTCACAATAACCCTGGGAGGTAGATATTATTATTCTCATTTGACAAATGAAGAAACTGAATCAGACAGAAGTCATACAGCTAAGACATGTCTGAGACCAGATTTTAAATCAGGTCTTCTAGACTCCAGGCCAGCCACCTAGTGACCCCTATATGGCATATATTGCCCAATTATAATCTTAATGTATCCATATCAAAACATTTTTGAGCATACTTATTGTATCCATTTCCCCTCCAATGGAATACAAGTTTCTTAGGTCAGAGGCTTTTGTTTTTTATGTTTGTATGCCTAGAACTTAGCACAGTTACTGACACATAGTAGTAGGCACTCTACTCAATATTTATTAAATCATTCAAAGATGAAATGAGACTACTGACTACTTATAAACTTTCCCTTAGGAGACTGATTTTTCAAATTTGCACAATAACCACCTCTGTTAGACAGGTCCAGAAGAAAAAGGTTAAGAAAAGTTTCTCTCAAGCTTCTGTTATTCATCATCAACTATCTTCTGGACAATTCATTGTTTATGAACCATGAAAATCTAGAACTCACTTTGGAGAATATGAGACTCCTTATCTTACTCCTTCCCTAAATTTACTCCTCCCCTTAACTTCCAAATTTCTATTAAAGGTGCCACAGTGTTTAGTGATTCACAACCACCAAATTATTCCCAACTCTTCCCATTTCCTCATCTCCTATTTCCAATCAGTTGCCAAATCTCCTTGATAATATTTCTTCATCATCCCTCATATCCTTCTATCTCCCCACTCACATCATAAATAATTCAGACCTTCTACATCACTTCTGGCTGCCTAGTTGGTAAATCTGGCTCAAGTATCTCTAGAAGACATAGTTGCTGTTGTTTAGTCTTTTTCAGCTGGGTCTGACTCAGTGACGCCATTTGGGATTTTCTTGACACAGATACTAGAATACTTTTCCCTTTCCTTCTCCAGCTTTTTTTGCAGATGAGGAAACTAAAGTAAACAGGGTTAAGTGGTTTGCCCAAGGTCACATGGGTCTTGAGTTCCAAATATCAAATTATATATTTATATGAATTTTATAAAGTTTATGTATATAAAATTATAACCTCAAAGAGTTGCACAGGGCACTAAGAGGTTAAGTGATGACTTAGCTGGGAGCACACAACTATCTAAGGTCAAAAATGGACTTGGGTTTTTCTGGCTCTAAAGTCCAAAGTCCTAAATTCACTAGGCCACAATGCATCAATGATTTCATTATATACATATATATAAATTAAATAAATTTAAGTGGTGGGAAACTACACACAAAAAGGTCCTGAAAAACAATGGGGGTAGGGATGTGGGGAGGAACAAAATTAGGAAGGAGAGAGTAGTGTACCATGTATAAATAGGGACATGATTTTGAAGTCAGGAAGGGAGGGATAAGAGCTGGAATTATAACTCATCAATAAGAACAAGGGAATGGGAGGGCCATAAAGAGTTATTATAGGAATAATTGGATATTCCAGGGCAAAGAGGCCTTAAGCATGATGGAAGTTCCAAAATGAGACAGACGGGTAGGAATATGGTTTTGAAATCCAGAAGCCAAATTATGGGGCTGAGAGGGGGATGAAGGGCAGCGACAAAGTGGAGACTCCAGGAGAAACTCATATCTAGTCCAATCCTCTTGCTTTTTTACACATGAAGAAACTAAGGTCCAGACAAGTGGCTTGCCTGAGATCATATATGTATAAAGTATAGATGTTAGATCTTAACTCAGGTCCTCTGACTCAACATTCAGTGTTTTTTACACAGGCAGTTAAAGGGTACAATGATTAGTGTTGGCCCTGCAGTCAAGAAAACGAGTCAAAATATGGCCTCAGACACTAGCCATATGACCCCTGAGAAGTCATCTAACTGCCTCAGTTTCCTCAACTGTAAGATTTTAAAAAATAGGGCTATTGTGAGGATCAAATGAGATATTTGTAAAGCATTTAGTACAGTGCTTGGCTCTTACTAATTTAATAAATGCTTTCTTCCTATACACTGTACTGTAACACCAAACTATTATTAGGCACTTATCAAGTAAAAATTACTGCTCTGAGTGTGGAGGAGCTACAAAGTTTAGATAAGATACAGTCTCTGTCTTCAAAGAAATTATAGTTACATTGGTAACTATTCAATTCAATTCAAGCATTTATTAAACTCCAGACCAAACTTTTCAAAACAGTTCCTGCCCTTAAAGTTTATTATATTATACTGGCGGGAAACAGCAGGTACATAGTTGAGTCAATACAACGTATATGAAAATTAAATACAAAGTAATAGGAAAGGGGGAAGAAAACACTGACAACTGGGAGAATCCATAAAGGACAACTGTAAGAGAAGGCATTTGAGATGAGCATTAAAAGGAACAAGAGACTCCAAGAGGCATGTTCCATCTCTCTTCTCCATGCCTCTGGTCCATCTGTGTCCCACTCTCCCCACTGACATTCAACAGTCCCTAGCTTCCTTCATGACTCAACTTGAAAACCATTTTTTTTTTAATAGGCCTTTCCCAGTCCCCTCAGGTGCTGGACTCTTTTCCTCCTGTCTAAGGCAATTTTTCATTTACTTTTTATGTATCTTATATGGAACTAAATCATTGATGCCTTGTGGCTTAGTGGATAGAGTTGACTTTGGAGCCAGAAACACCTGAATTCACTTTTGACCTCATAGAGTTGTGTGACCCCAGCCAAGTCGCTTAACCTCTCAGTGCCCTGTATAGCTCTCTAAGATTATAAATCACAGAAGTGCCAACCTGTATTGATAGATGAATTTTCCTCATCTAGAAGTTCCCTATCTATACCAGTGAAATCATGGGTCTAGTTCCTGTCTCTCTACACTCACTTTTTTATCTTGTTGATTCTCTCACTAGAATGTAAGCATAATGACAGACACTGTTTTTGCCTTCTTTATATCACCTAGCACTTAACCCAGTAAGTAACATACTAGTTAACATACATAACCTAGTAAGCACATAATTAAGTGCTTATTAATTCATTGATAGCATCATTAAGATCAGAGAGCTAGAAAGCATATAAGATGCCACTTAATCCAACCTTCTCATTTTATAGATGAAGAAAAAGAAGCTCAGTTTAGTTAAGTGACTTTCCTATGTGATATATAGCCTATGGGAAGGCATGGATTCCTCCAACTCCAAGCTCTGGGTACCTTCCAAAATTTGTTATTATTGAACAGTTGTTTCAGTTGTATCTGACTCTTTTTTACCTTATATGGAGTTTTCTTGATCAAGATACTAGAATGGTTTGTCATTTCCTTCAGATAATGTTATAGACAGGAAAACTGAGGCAAATAAGATTAAATAACTTGCACATGACTAGGAAGTGTCTGAGACTGGATTTGAACCCAAGTCTTCCTGACTCAAGTCTTGGCACTGTCCACTGTGTTACTTAGCTTCCCCTCCAAAAATATCTTGTATTTATTTTACATATAGTTCTAGAAACTGAAAATTTAAGATGTCTTAGGGACATTCATGGTAAATCAAGTAGTCTATTGGTGATATAAGACTGGAGCTCCTGAGAGAGGCAAAGTCTGAATATGTAGAATCGTCTGCATAGATGAACTCATGGAAGCTGATGAGGTTAAGAGAGGAAGCAAACAGACTGACAAGGGAAAAGAGAAGAAAAGCTAAAAGACCTGGGGAAAGGAGGGAGTCTGGCACGTAATTTGTCTAATAATAATAGCATGTTTATAAAGGACTTTAAAGCTTACAGGATGCTTTGCCAAATCAAATCAAATTAAATTCCTATTCAGGTATGAGTTGAATTATATAAACTTAGAATTCCCTTCCAGTTTTCAGAATCTATGATTTTATAAGGGTGGAATTTAGCAGAATTTGTCATCTTTGATACCATCATATTCCAGATGAAGAAATCCTGATATGAGGACATTCAATCAAATTGATTTTGTCCTTAAGAATATGAGGTGGTGGTTGTTCTATTATGTATCGGTCAATCAATCAATCAACAAACATTTATCATAGGAAAAAGAATTTGTCATAGGAGAGTCATCTGTAATCAGTCATCAGAGGGTAGGCCAGGACATTCTCTGAGTAAGAAAAACTACAATGAACTCTTCTGTGAGTGAGAAGTAAATAAGTAGAGATTTTTTTAAAGCCCCAGACATAGACAGATTGAAGGAAAAATATTTGCTACTCCACTGTTATACCATTTATCATCCACCATGAGGTGACTATCCAAAGACATCATCCTATTAAGAAAGAAAAAACAAGAATTTATTAATCACTTTTACTATGGCACTGTACTGAGCATTTTATACTCACAAAAACCCTGAGAGGTAGGTGTTATCATTAGCACCTGTTTTATAACTGAGGAAACTGAAATAGATTATGTGACTTGTCCAAAGTCACACAGCTAAGTACATATCTAAAGTCACATTTGAATTCAAGTCTTCCTTACTCCAGGCCCAAGATTCCATCCACTGTATCAGCTGGTAGCCCAGCTGAGCAGAGGAGCTAGATCATGAAGCTATCTTCACATTCCAAGTCTATTTATCTTTCCACTTTATCACCATTTGAATTCCCCTGACAAACACAGATTGCAGCCCTTTTACAATCCAGTGATTGATCTTCAAGGTTTCTGTGGCCAAAAAATTAATTAGGCTACTTGGGTACTAGTAGGCAACTTACTGACAAGCTTCTCAGAGTATAACTGAGAGTAAACTTCAAGTGATAGATATATAGTTGGTTACCAGCCCATACTCAAAGCCTTTTCAGCTTCCTAGGACTTGCACATGTAGCTTCCAGAATTTAGGGTCCCCTCCATATTACAATGAGTTTTCATAGTAGGACTTCCATAGAAGCATTCTTTTATACCACAAAGTAATGTTGGAATAAAAAATTAGGATGGAAGAGAAGGAAACACTGTACTCAGAAACTAGGCCAGATCTGCACTGAGATAATTTTGAGCAAATGTTGTCTCATTGTCACAGCCCATGAGAAATTGAATTTGGATAGCAGAGACGTTCAAGAAAAGTTGAGAAGGCTATTGACGGTGAAAGGCACTATCTGTAAGCATATGATGGATGGCCAATGAATGAGCAGTATCCAAAGAATTTTTTCCATTGATATCTATGTTGTAGGCAGCTAAGTGGCTCAGTTAATAGAAAGCCAGACTTAGAGTTGGGAATCTTGGGTTCAAATCTGACCACAGACACTTCCAAGCAAGTCATTAAACCCCCATTGCTAGCCTGTACCATTCTTCTGCCTTAGAACCAATACTTAGTATCTATTCTAAGGCAGAAAGTAAGGGTTAAAAAAAAAGACATCAAGTATCACTTGGCAACTGAGGAGAACTTAAGGCATATGAGGTTAAATGGCAGTGGCAAAGAAATGAGAGCAAAATTAGAAAAGCCAGAAAATGATATTGGTTCTAAAAATCTCAGTTACAGTAGAGATATAGGCTCTCCAGGGAAGTTCATAACATTGCTTCTCTAATTAGGTCCCAAAACATAAGAACAGCACTGCTTTGAAGGGGTGTAAGAGATGGAGGAGTAAGAGAAGGACTAGGATGAACTTGGAAACCTTAAAATCCGTAGCCTCCTTTACTTTTGTCTTGCAAACCCCAAGCTCCTCATTTGAATCCTGCTCTCCCATATAGTGAGTGCCATGAAGAATTTGACTTGTTAGAGTTCTGCATATTTGTGCCAGTTTTTCAGTCATCAATCAAGATATATACAGTTCATCAATTTATTTTTTAAACCTTTATTTTCTGTCTTAGTAAGTACTTGAAGACTTCCACTCAGTTGCCCAGTTCATCAACTTAAAAAAAAAAAACAAAAAAAACTCAACTCCCATTATTATGACTTCCTTTCTTAGAAGGAACTCTCTAATCATCTTCCCCCTCTTAGAATCCTTGTCTACCTTCAGACCTTAGCTTAGGTGGCTCTTCCTCTGTGAAGTCTTTCTAGATCTCCACCTGAAGCCCATGTCCCCTATTTCCATTGTTCATTAGTTCTCTCTCCTTTCAATTGCGTTATATTATATTAATTTGGGTATATGTTGAATTTTACCCTTTCCTAGAAACTGGTAGAATATAAGCTCCTTGAGGCCAGGGACTATTTGGTTTTTACATTATACTCCCAATTCTTGGTGGCAGGGTTTATATCTAGAAATAAGGAATAAATCTGATTTCATTGGTATAGGAAAATTCAAGGGAGGGACTCTCTACCAATGTAAGGTGAACCTCTGCAGTCTTAGAAAATTAACTAGAACACCATGCATAAGGTTATGAGATTTACCCAAGATCACACAGCAAGTAAATGTCCAATATTGGATTTAAATTCAGGTCTTTCAGAGTCCCCATCCAGCTGTCTATACAGGATGCCACTTAGCTTCTTATGTGTCTCTCAGATACTCCCTGCTATCTGCCACATTAAAAGCTACTCTGAATCTGGCCAATCAGCAAATTCAGAATCCTAATAATTGTATTATTACTAAGTCCACAGCTCTCTGTCATCCACAAGAAGAATATATGCAACTTCTCAGACAATTTGACAGTTACTAGACCATCAGCAAATGACCTGATCTCCAAGAAAACAGAGACCATCTCTCATCCTCTCCAGGACCTGGCATAGAACTCTGTATACAGCAGAAGCATACTAGATACTTTCCATATTTGCATTTGAAGGATCAGATTTTCCCTAGTTCTATTAGCTTGGGGGAAAAAAGTTGATATCCCACTCCAATTTTTCAATTTCAATATTAATAAGTTGCTTCTTGACAGTGGGTCATAGCTCAGTGTCAAATAATGTTACTAATGACTTCATTTGAATGGCTTTTCTTTGATAAGTAGAGCTGTCTGTTAATTTATTGGGGAAATTTCCAGGCTGTTAAAGAAAAAAAACCAAACTAGTCAATAATGATGTACTGGACCCCTAGATAAATAATGTCTAAATATATAATGGTATAATTAGTGATGGAAAAGAAAGAACAAGGTTATGGGCCTGGGTGAAATATAGCCAGAAAGATGATGAAAGTGTCTGTGCTAATCTCACTACCCACACATTTCAGGTAAGTAATTGCTGTAGGAAGCAGAGAAGCCTGAGCTATATAAATCAGCCTCACAAAGACATAATGATGAAAAATTATTAAAACTGAGATGCTTTAAGCTGACTCCATCTCTACCACCTTTTGTGATGGTCTTTTTCTTTTAGCTCAGTAATTTTTCACTCTCTTAGCTTATCTAAATTTATTCATTTAAAGTACATTCATTTTCTGTGTTTCTAATTTCCAATGCTTTTCCATCTCTCCATTTCCCCCCCTTTCCATTTAGCTTGTCAGGTGAAGCTTGCTTCAAAAAGAAAACTTGGCAAAGTAGATGGATAATACAGACATGTAAACAGCTTGAGCCAAAACCAGCCTAGGCAGAAAGAGAAGTGGCTCCACAACCCAAGCCTACCTGAAGGTTTTCTTTATTTGCTTTCCAATAAGCCAGAGGCTAGAGTTGTTGGTAGCTGGATTTTATTGTAACTATAAACATTTGTTTTTCTGTAGTACTTGGTGATTTCCAAAATGCTTTCCTCATAACTACTCTATGAAGCAGGCAGTGCAACTATTCTCATCCACATTTTATTGACCCCTGACTCATCATGGGGTAAGGTGGACCCATCCGTTTTTGAAGGTATACCAGTACAGTACAAGAAGGTCCTACCAAAATGGAATGGCCCTCAGTTTGGGCCTGGCAATAACCTGTGTCCCTGACATCAAAGAACCATCATAAATTATTCAAGAGTGTCATCATAGGAAGGTTGACCAAGAAGGGTTGAACTGATTTTGGCCACACTAACTCATTAAGTCATTTTCTAAAGATAAAGGTTCTTAACCTGTTTTAAAATATTTTTTTTTATTTTTTTTTTGAAGGCAGCTGGGGGCTCAGTGGATTGAGAGCCATGTCTGGAGATGGGAAGTCTTGAGTTCAAAATAGGCTTCAGACATTTCCTAGCTGTGTGACCCTTTGCAAGTAACTAAACTCCCATTATCTCTTATCACTCTTCTGCCTTAGAACCAATACTTAGTATTGATTCTAAGATGGAAACTATAGGTTTAATTTTTAAAATTTTGATAATTATATTTCATTATAGTTGGTTTCTTTTATAATCTTACATGTTTCATTTATGCATTTAAAAGCATTATTCTGAGAAAGAGTCCAAAGATTTTACAATACTGAACAAAGGGTATCATGACATAGTGAAGGGAATAAAAATTACCAACCCCTTGATTCCAGAGATTAGAATCAATCAGTATTAGACAAAGGAAGTCATTAATCGAGGATAATGATTAACAGAATTATAGTAACTATATTTTATAAAGTTAATAAGCAAACTGAATGTAATATATTTAGCTATTTCTCTGTAACTTTCTATAAGCCAGCATTTTGCAATAGAGGATGGCCCCACCCAAATAGAATGCCTGTGCACCATAAGCAGAAGGGTGTGACTCATTTGTGGGAAGGCGAGCATCCTCTAAGTGGAAAGATCAAAGGCTCATCTTTTGATCTTCTTCAGTGAAAGGCCTCTAGGTCATGGCCTCTGAGCAGGTGCTTTAAATGGAACTGCCATACAGGGCATATCCCTTTACTATTATTTGTCTTACTGCCCAGGGCATGTCAGGAGCAACAGGGGTGGTCTTGGACCATGCGACCTGTCCTTTTGAGATCTGATATGACATAACATTAGGGCATATAAGCAAGGGAAAACTCCCAATCAATTATTTTGGGTGGGAGGAAGCCTAATGATCCAGCCTTGCTGAGTGATACCAGTCTCTCTCAATAACCTGTGACTGGCTTAGAGTTTGCCTCTTTGTTTATTTCAGATTGACTGAAAAATATTTGTCACAGAGCAAGGTTAAGAAACTCTCTTCCAAAGTGCAGCAGAACTGTGGCCCTCTATGTTACTCACACAGGTGAAATCGTGGTTCTTTTAGCTAGAGCTTAAGGACCTGGACTTCTAAAAAATGGATGAGGAAACTGGAAAGTAGAATTGATCTTCTCACAGTCACCAGATCATCAGGAGCAAGCTAGAGATCTGGTCCTCCAACTAATCTAGTTTGCACTGCTTGTCCTTTAGGGCTGGATAGCTCCCAGAGACTAGGTCTCTGAGGCATAGCACAATCAATACTCCCATGTGTATCTCAGAATTACTATACATTGCTTCACATGTTAAAAAAAAAAAAATCAAGTAGGACTGGAGCTGGGGCAGAATAATTGTCTTCCTGTCCAGAGTCATTCCTTCATAGTACAATACCCTGGCTAGAGATCTGCTACAATAGACAAAAATAGATGGGTAAGAAAGGAGAACATTCCCTGGGTGAATTAAGAGATGATTAAATAGCTTGGTTCAATGAAGCCTCTGATACTTTTCTGCCTAATTACATGTCATGCAGAAGCTTCTTCTTGTCCAATAGTTATATTTTGGGGTTGATATAAAGCCTTAACTAATGAGTCTAATTTGAGATCATTTTTTTTCCTCCTGATTTGATGTCTACCAGGCACCCTGTGGTGAAAATGGCTTACTAATCATGTGTAAAAGTGAGGATTCAGGACTTCCGATCAAGATGGCGGCTTAGAGAAAGCTAAAGTTCAGATCTCCGGAAAACCCTTCCCGACCGATCTCAAACTATAAGCTCCTAAGGCGCCGAAATTCAAGACGATCAACAGCATAGACCCTGGGAACCCTCCTCCTGGACCTGGACCCAGATCAAAAGGTACGGCCCCACTCAAAAGCCAGAACCCGAGATCACTCAGACCTAAGGGGTAGGAGCGCAGAGTCCAAGGCTCAGGGAAGCCGCAGCCCCGCCCTGCTCAGAGAGCAGGGTCGTCTGAACAACAACCCTCAGGGCCTTCTATCCGAGTCCCAGTGAAAGTCACTGCCCTCGGAGCTCCCCCGGCAGAGAGCAGGGTCGAAACAACAGCAACCCTCAGGGCTGGCAAGACAGCCTCATGGGCTGGATCCTGCTATCCAAGTCTCAGTGAAAGTCCCTGCCCTCGGAGCTCCGGGAAGCCGCAGCCCATCCCCTGGCAGGCTGACGAAACAGCCTCACGGCCAGCTATTCTGAAGGCAACTTCCGGAAAGCAACCCGACCCAGAGAGCCGGGGGAGAGTGTGGCCTCCTGGTCCGACCCTTCTATTCCAGTTCCAGTGAGGAATATTCAGTTTAACCCAGGGAAAGCTCATAGAACCGACAATCTGCCCAGGACTAAAGCCTCTGAACACCAGACAGAGATAAGAAAAACTAATCCTCCACATTCAGAGATGGCAAACTCCACAGAAGCACAGAAGCCCCAAAATACCAAGAAAAATAAGAAGAAAGGGGCGACTTTGGACACATTCTATGGAGCCAAAATACAAAATACAGAGCAGGTAGAAGATGATATACAAGAAAATGCTCCAAAACCTTCCAAAGGAAATGGAAACTCTCCACAAACACATGAAGAATTTGAATCAGAAATGACCAAAAAGATGGAAGCCTTCTGGGAGAAAAAGTTGGAAATAATGCAAAAGAAATTCACGCATCTACAAAACCTGTGTGACCAAACTGAAAAGGAAAACCAGGCTTTAAAGGCCAGAATCAGGCAGCTGGAAGACAACGATCGTGTAAAAGAGCAAGAATTAATAAAGCAAAGCCAAAACACCAAGAAATTAGAAGAGAACATAAAATATCTCACCGACAAGATGACAATCTGGAAAATAGAGGGAGAAGAGATAATTTAAGAATAATTGGACTCCCAGAAAAGCCAGAAATAAATACCAAACTGGACATGGTGATACAAGATATAATCAAAGAAAATTGCCCAGAGATTCTAGAACAAGGGGGCAATACAGCCACTGACAGAACTCACAGAACACCTTCTACACTAAACCCCCAAAAGACAACTCCCAGGAATGTAATTGCCAAATTCCAAAGCTATCAAACAAAAGAAAAGTGAGGATTCACTTTTGCAAACCAGCATTTGCCCAGAAGACACTAGCAAGCCAAATAAAAGCAAGACTGACAAGTTTCTATCTTCCTCCCTTCTTTGCCATGATAACTTAAAGGTTGCTTGCTTGTCAAGATTAACAAGATAGTGGCAGCTAGGTAGTACAGTGGATAGAGCTCCAGGCCTGGAGTCGAGAAGACCTAGGTTCAAATCTAGCCTTAGATACTTCCTAGCTGTGTGACCATGGGCAAGTCACAGCTCCAATTACCTATCCCTTACCACTCTTCTATCTTAGAATCCGTACTTTGTTATCAATTCTAGGACAGAAGGTAAGGGTTAAAAATGTTAACAGGGCAGCTTCCTTACATGAAATAAACTGAAATAACTCAAGTCTATTTGAATATAGCCATCATAATTTTCCTGTGAAGTTCCAGGCCCAAGAAAAAGGAAGACTTACAGCTCTATAAGTGCTCAAAGAGGGCCAGTGTAATATGGAGGGGAGTATTTAATGTAAGTTTTCTGAAATGCAATGATTCAGGGTTCTATATCTGGCATATAATCACTGTGTGACCTTCAGTAAACCATTTAATCTCTCTGAGTTTCTGCCTATTGGCAGCTAGGTGGCCCAGTGGACAGCACTGGGCCTGGAGTCAGGAAGATTCATCTTTCTAAGTTCAAATCTGGCCTCCAACACTTACTAACTGTGTGATCCTGGGCAAGTCACCTAACCCTGTTTGCCCTGGTTTACTCATATGCAAAATGAGCTGGAGAGGAAATGACAAAGCACTTCAATATCTCCACCAAGAAAACTCCAAATGAGGTCATGAATGTGACTGAAAAATGACTGAACAATAAGTCTTCAAGTCTTCAGCTGTCACTTCTGTTTTCAGCTCCCTTCCCTTCACATGGACTAGAGGTGAGCAAGTCTGAAAAAAGGATATTTCCAGCTTCATGAGTTGGGAAGTTCTGGAGGATCCAAGTCAGATGCCAGCTATCCAAGTGGGAACAGAGTTCCACAGGAGTATGCTTGTCAGAAGAGAAGATGACTGGGGGCAGCTGGGTAGCTCAGTGGATTGAGAACCAGGCCTAGAGACGGGAAGTCCTAGGTTCAAATCTGGCCTCAGCCACTTCCTAGCTGTGTGACCCTGGGCAAGTCACTTGACCCCCATTGCCTAGCCCTTACCACTCTTGTGCCTTGGAGCCAATACACAGTATTGACTCCAAGACAGAAGGTAAGGGTTTAAAAGGAAAAAAAAAAGAAGAAGAGAAGATGACTCCTGCCAGGATTGGCCTGAGCCTGAAAGATTAAAGAGAACGATGCCCTTGTTGGCCAGATATTAAAACCTCAGAAGTTACTTGGATGGTGTGGGTCCAAGGTTAAAGTAAATATAACTGTTTTGGTAGCCTGAGAAAGTTGTTTTACCTAATACTCATACTTTATACCTTTTCTGTAAGGAACACTATTACCTGCATTTTGGGGAACTCCTAGATATGAGAAATACCTAAGCTTTGCTTTGGGGATTTCCCTGGACTTTGAGAGAAAAGCCTGACCACTTTTTTTGGACTCAGGCCAAGGACCAGGCTAGCTAAGTTTGGAAAGATTTCTCACCTGAAGATTAGTTGCTGAATTGGGGGGAAGGGGTGTCATAGCAACTCATTAAACTATCTGCTAAGATAGGAAGCAGTTGCCATCTACATCATCAGAGAGAATACCCACAATAATGGAATTAGAAATCCATTACATAAAGAAGTTAAAAAGAAAAAACAAAAACAAACCAATATCTCCTCATCCGCCCATCAGCATTTTATAAATAGTTTGTTTTAAGAAATGTCAAACCCTTTGTGACCCAATTTGGGGTTTTCTTGACAAAGATACTGGAGGGGTTTGTTATTTCCTTTTCTAGCTCATTTTACAGATGAGGAAACTGAGGTAAACAAGGTTAAGTGACTTGCCCAGGGTCACACAGCTAGTAAGTGTTTGAGGCCATATTTGAACTCAAGATGATGAATCTTCCTGCCTCTGGGCCCCAAACTCTCCACTGAGCCACCTATCTACCCTAGATCACTTAATGGAAGTACATGCTCTTCCTACTTCATCCTTGTAGCTGCCATTACTTTTGGAGTCAGGAGGTACACAAAGCGAGAGAGAAATACCCATTGAGAGTTGCTCTCTCATCCTAGCAAGTACATGTCCCTCAGTTCAAAGGCAATATGAATGTCTGGCTCCATGAGAAGTACCCCTTTCTGACAAAAGTCCCGACCTGATCATTTTATTGAGTGGATTGGGGGAACTCACTTGTCTGAGTCCTCCTAACCAACTCCACCTCTACCCAGAACTGACCTTATTCATCCTGAGAGCAATTCAGGGCAGTCCCTATTCTCATCTTAGAATCAGAAAGACATGGCTCAAATACTTATTAACTGTGTGACTCTGGGCAAGTCATTTAACCTCTCTCATCTGTAAAATGGGGTTAATGAGAGTACCTAATTCTCAAGGATCTTATGAGAATCAAATGAGAACATGTGTAAAATACTTTGTAAACCTTAAAGTTCAGTGAAAATATTAACCATTATTATCCCTTAGCATCCCAAGCACAGTGCTTTTCACAGAATAGAATCATAAAATATTAACCTGAGAGGGACCTTAGAAATTACCCAACCCTCTCATTTTACACAAGAGGAAATGGAGGAATAAAACAAGTGAAGCAATATGCCCAAGGTTGAGCAGCTAGTTAGAAGCAGATGCACAAGTAGAATCCTGTTCAGCTGACTCTCAGACCATGCTTCCTCTCAACAAAGTTTTGCCCAAAAAGTGGGTGGGAGGAATAGACTGGAATAGCTAGGTGGCTCAGTGGATAGAGAAGTCAGGTCTGGAACTGAGAAGTCTTGAGTAAAAATCTGATCTCAGATACTTCCTAACTCTGTGACCCTGGGTAAGTTACTTAACCCCAATTACCTAACTCTTTATCACTCTTTTGCCTTGAAACTGATATGTGTTATTGATTCTAAAACAGAAGATAAGGGTTTTTTAATTAAAAAAAAAAAAAACCTCAGGAGCCAGGTGCTTTTATTATCCTCATTTTGAAGACGAGGAAACTAAAAGTAAACAAAATGACTCACTCAGAATCACAAAGCTATTGTCTAAGGTCAAATTTGAACTTAGGGCTCTGTGAGATTTAAAATGGTTGAGGTCTTAAACTGTAGTGATTAAAATAGTGGAAGATATAAATTGTGATAGATATAAGAGAGGGTGAGTAAATTTGACCGCAGAAATATGTTTCACTACAGTGTCTTGGGTTTTAAAATCAAATATAAGGTGGTCACCAGGGAAATGTTCCCAATTATTCAAATACCCAAGTCAATTGGGCTTTATAGAGATTTTAATTAACAATACAATGAGTAATCAAAGAGAGAGAGAGTAAGAAAGTAATAAGTATGAAGGGCCTCAAGCCAATATGGCCTAGACCTTAAAAGAGAAATCAGTCAGTTTTTTAACACTCACCACAAGATCTGACTAAACAAGGATACTAGTGACACCAGGCCAGCGTCCTTCCTCAAAGAGTCTTCCAGCCAGAGATTGTTTCAAAGGGCCTCTCTCAAGAGCCTCCAGAGCTACCCCAGAGGGACAGAGCCCCTCAGAGGAGCTCCTCAAGGAGCTCTCCTTCAGAATGAGAGTCAGAAATCGAGAACCCTTGCTCTTCTCTGAGCTCTTATTTTTAAGGGCAAAATCTTCTCTGTCACCTCCCCTAAGTCCTTACATCTACCAAATTACTGTAGATGTTTCTAAAGGACCGCCCATTTTGAATTCACAGCTGAGTAGTTTTAATCTCTTTAGTAAGTCAGGAAAAAATGCTGCTGTGTCGACAAATTTCATTAAGAAAAAACCTCTGAATAAGTTATCACCCTTTTAGGTTTACGTAGTTTACAAGTTGCCCCACCTTTATAGGTACTTAGTATCCCAATGTATCAATTCTAAAACAGTCATGACTCAAAGAACTTCCTGTCCCTTCCATAAGCATGGATCAAAGCACATTCATTGTTCTCAAGGAGCTCTCTGTCCTAAAGCAGTCCTAAGTAGGGTGGAGTAGGGATATTCCCAAGGCAAGGAGCCCTCACATTCAAGTAGAATTCTCACTATCTGCTAGGAAATTTTTTTAAGTAGAAGATTCCCCCATGGGGGAAACCCCTAACATTCATAAGTCTGAGAAATTTTGAGGTTTACAGCTCCCTGTCTCTGGAACCAATTCCCTATCTATTATACCACCTACCTAGAATAATAATAATAATACTTATATAGTTCTTTAAGGTTTGCCAACTCTCTACATATAATTATTTGTGACTTCATCAAAGAATAAATTAATGAATATGGTGTAAAATAATGGTCTCAAAATGGTTATTCTTTTTTGCATATCTCTATTTGATATTGATGGTTCATTTTAAAATGATTGTTTCCATAGGTATGTCCCTAAAGTTAAGTAATTCAGCTTATAGCTCACCATTTGTTTAGAATAATACCAAATATTTCTATTCCAAAATGATTGAGGGTCTAGATCCATACTCCTTAGACTTGCACTGCCAGAACACATGTAGGACCTCTCCTAAATCAACCCAGCCACATTATTTTATAAAACTGGCTTTGGAGAGACTTTCCAGCATGAAAATTGCTCAGCAAAGCAATCAAAATAGGCAAAAAAGAATACCATCATGTTCAGAAATAGAGCCCTTAGTCCAGTTTGGAACAAAGGAAAGATCAGTGGCCTAAGTTAGAAGATCTAGGTTTTAGACCCAGCTCTGTTAAGTGTCTTTGGTTGAGAAACTAAACTCTCTGAAACTCAATTTCCTTAACCAAAATGGGGTGGGAGGAAAGAAGGAAGGAAGGAAGCAAGCAAGGCAGGAAGGACTGGGGCCTCCATCCTAATCCAAAGTGGTACTGCCTTTTCCCTCCCTTACTTAAGCTATCTCCCAAAAGGAAAGATAGAAAGAAAAAAAATTAAAACAATTGCCATATGCCAAGCACTAGGGGTACAAATAGAAAAAATGATACAGTTCCTATTTTCAAAGAGCTCACCCTGTATTTGAGGGAGACAGCACATAAGATAAGTATGACAATACTGCAGATAAAAAGACCCCAAAATCCTAGGGGCATTGAACAGGGCAAATGGGGTGGTGCTCTGAATACATCAACAAGCCAGATGACAGTGCTCAGCAGTTCTGGAGGGTGTAGAGGCACATCAAGAGGTCAAACTCAGTAGTCATCTATTTCACTAAAAGTATTAGAGTTGGTGACTCCCAGACCATCCAAGCAAGGTGAGCAGCTTTTTTGCCCTTCTCAGCTGTCCTGGACAGCTGAGGGGGCAAAGGGAAGGCTAAGGAGAAAAAATAGTTCTGGTGTCCATTGGTCTATGGGATCAATATGAAATCAGAAATATGATATATTTTTTATGTTTAAATAATAGTAAACTTTCTCATTAACATCTTATTGGAAACAAAAAAAAAGGTTTAAAAAAATAAAAGGATCTGAATCTATTAAAAACCTCTTATGCTTACCCCCAAGAGTCAGAAAGGCCATGATTTCAAAGCTATTATCTGGTCACCTAGTAATACCTTAAGGAAATGTTGTCTGTAAGAATATCCTAGATAGACTCCCCAAAAGGCTTATCTCAGCTTCTTTCTGAAACTGGTGGCAGGAGGCCTGGAGAGATTAAGAATTTTTGGAAGAATTCCAGTAATATTCATCTTAGTCACTAAACATTTATTTTTAATTAAAGGATCATGTTCCATAGGTCACATCTATAAGAACCAAAATAGATCATAGGGTTATAGGATGTATAGATCCCATTTTACAGAGAAGGAAGTTAAGGGAGGGCAGCTAGGTGACTCATTGGATTGAGAGCCAGGACTGGAGACAGGAAGTCTTGAGTTCAAATATGGACTCAGAAATTTCCTAGCTGTGTGACCCCAGGCAAGTCATTTAACTCCAGTGACCTACCCCTTACTGCTTTCTTCCTCCAAACCAATACTGTAGTATCAGTTCCAAGAGAGTAGGTAATGGTTTAAAAAAAGAGAGAGAGAAGAAAGTTGAGGGGAAGTGAATTGTCCAAAGTCACGTAAGTATGTAGTGATATACCTGGACCAACAACTCTTAACCTCTTGACTCTAAATTTAACTCACTTTTCTCTTTACTATGATATGGCCAAGGTTATATAAGTTGTAAGTGGACATGCCAGAACACAAACTCAGGTCTTCAGATTTCATGTTCAATGTTCTTTGCCATTGTAATTTTCCAGTAAAAAAGAAATCAGTGTAATATAGTGGGAAATGTCCTTGCTATGTGGACTTAGGAAATGTCACTAAGCTGCTGAGCCTTAATTTTCATATCTGAAAAAATGGGCAAGATGAGCTCCTTAATCTAGATGATGACTTCCCATTTTATATAGTGTTATAGGGAGCCGTATTGGATAAGTAAAGCACCAAAGGGGGGAGGAGGGGAATGCAGGAGGAAAGGGAAGAAGTTCCTAGGAGTGCTGCTTATTGAAGTCTTGGGCCTTGGGCCTAAACATAGGGCTTCAATGACTTTTGAACTTATAAAATTATTCAGCTATAGAACCTATAGTGATGAGTATAGACTGAATATAGTGGTCTTCTTCCCAGCCTGGATTCACCCCAAATTTATGTCATCTAATCTCCACTGCATATGGCAATATATCTGCCCATCCTTTCACTGACCATCCCATTCTTATCAGTAACCATTTCAAATCTCTTCACTCCTTAAGTTCCAAAGGTCCTCCACCCCACACTTGAATTCATCCTTTGCCTTTCTAGGGGAAAAAAAAAAGCCTATTGTGAATTCCCTCTTCTCTCCTTCTAGAAAACTCAGAACCCTTCTTTATCTTTACTCAATATCTCCTTCTTTATTCCTTTGTCTGAGAAAGAACTGGTTCTTCTTGACCCAGTCCACTCCTACTCACAACACCATTCTGTCCTGTCTCACACTGACCTCAAGCTCTGTCTCTGTCTGTTTATCTGTTTCTCTGTCTCTCTCTGTTTCTGTGTGTGTGTGTGTGTGCACGTGCATGAGTGCGAATAGGTGTCTTTCTGTCTCTCCCTCTATCTCCCCCCACCTTTGCCTTCTCTCTCTGTAAACCCCAAACTATCATCCTACTATATGTCTTTTCTCTTTCTCACCAATTTCTATTTTTTTTAAAGCTTCCAATTCCTGATACCCCCTCCTTACCATTCACTCATTTCTTAACCCTTATAATTTTACTTCTGAAGCTACCATTTTACTGAAAATGCTCTGAAGTTACCAGATGGCCTTTTCTTAGTCTTCAGCCTCCCTTTCTATCACTTTTGATACTGATCAGCCCTGTGTTTTGGCTTATTCTAGTATCCCAGTCATTTATTAAATATTTATCCATTTAACAGATATAAAACAGCCCAACATATTAAATATTAAATAGTGGATCCTATAGCCTGCTTTAGAGACTAGTTATGGGGAGTAGAGTTAAATCACATTAGACCATGAATACACAGCACCTTTGTTCTTTGTTTTACTGTTCTTTCCCCACACCTTATGAGCTTATGGGAAGGGTAAACTCTTGGCCACTGAGGGAGGTTCTCAGAGCCTATGCAAGCCCCAGGAGGGCTTCTATCTCTCTAAGAAAAAAACTGGAAGGCAGCTATGAGATAAATCAAACAGATAGGGGTGGACCTAAAAGTTGCACAAAATAAAAGGAATTCTCTCCTTTTCCCTGTCAGTGATAATGCCCAAAGATTCAAAAGATGGATCTGGGCAATAGATAACATGATGCTTCTCCAGAACACACTGCCTTAGAATTCCTGGGAAGCCAGGAAAGCTTACCAGAACATGATAGTGATGGGATCTTCCTTATGCAAAAGAAGAAAAACATCTCTGAGAATTGCTGTCCTGCTTCACATTCCTCCCCTAATAACTGCATTGAATAGTAGTAGCACTGCTATCTCTAGACAGTGGAGACCTCAGTTAGCCATGAAGTGCATCCTTAAATAAATTTCATCCAGTTTTATAAGTTTTGTTAAATAAGTTCCTTCCCAAGTGTGAATGCTGATTTATCACTAAATCATAGAATCACTCATTTGGAGAGGCATTTATCAGCAAATATAGGGTGTGAGAATTTAATCAATTTTCCACTTCCTTTTAAGGATTCTTTCATATCCTACAAACCTAGAAGAATAGCACTAATTCAGATTGGTATCAGGAGTGGCCTAATTCATCCCCATCCCCATCCCCATCTCCTATATACTCTCTTACCCCTTGGTTTCCATGACATTTTTCTTTCCAGGTTCTACAGTCCTATCTTTCTGACTGCTCCTGCTCAGTCTTTGCTGGATCATCATCTATCCCTGCCATTGGTGTGGGTCTCCCAGGGTTTCATCCTGGGCCTTCTTTCTTGACATTTCTCATTCAGATATTTCATCAGCTCTGACAGTTTCAAGTATTGTCTCTAAATAAATGTCTTCCTGGTCTATACTTCCAGCCATGATCTCTCTCTTGAACTCAATCACTCACCATCAATCCTTGCTTGGTATTCATATGTGCCTCTTAAACTCAAAATGCCTAAGGCAGCACTTGTTATCCTCTCCCTAATTCTATACCTCCTCCAAACTTCCTTTTTTCCATTGAGGGAACCACCATCCTCATAGGTTTTCAAGTTCATATCTTAGGTGTCGTTTTCCTCTTCTTATGTCCTTCATATCCAAACGTATGCCAAATCTCATCAATTGTACCTCCACATCTTTTTTATCTGTACACTTTTCATTCAAACAGCCATTTCTTATGCTCAAATATGCATCATCTCTTGTCCATGCTATAATAGTCTCCTAATTAGTCCTTCTATTTCCAATCTTTTTCCTCTCCAATCTATTCTCTACACAACTACCAAAATAACCTTAATATATCATTCCTCCAGCTCAAAAAATCCTTAGTGCCTATGTAATAAAATAGATTGTTTTTAGTTTTGCCTTTAAGACTTTCAGTCTCCCACCTATATTCCCACTATTATTTCAGAGCCATCCTCTTTCTTGAACTCTACAGTTCAACTCAGAAGGACTAGTAACTACTTCCTGAACTCAGTGGTCCATCTCAGGATATTGATTCACTGGGCCTGGAATTCACTTGTTCTTCTGTCTATCTGAGTCTAACTCTACTCAAGTACCAACATATATAGCCTTCCCCTTCTCCCCCCACTGTTAGCACCTTCATCCTTCTCAGTTTCCCTTATACTATACATAAATAGTACTCTTCCAGTCCCTCATCATAATAATGTAAAGGGAGCTCAAAGATTATAACAGCTAAATATAAACTCTTTCATATTCTACAATGCTAGAAATGTTTCGTATGTGATACCAGCAACAGACTGACTCTAAGAACCAGACTAGCTAACTACATAATGGCTCATTACCAGACAGGATAAATTCATTGGTTAATTTTAGAAGACTTTCCCCCTCTTTCTTTTTTACAACAGTAGCCTGATGGGAAAGGGAGGAAGGGAGGATATATTTAGAAACAAAAATGAAGCAAAACAAAATATACCAATAAAAAAATTTTTAAAGAAAAAATATTTAATCCAATTGAATTAAGATGGGTTCAAGCCACAGATCTGACATTATTGTTGACACCTCTTGGGTTCTTACCTCTCTGAACTTCAATGTTCCCATCTGTACAATAAGAATAATACTATTGGCACCACCTACCTTATAATAGGAAAGTACTTGGTACACTTTATAATAAGAGAGTCATTACCATTTCAATTATATTACAAATACAAGTAAATAGGGCTACATTTACATTTATTGTGTGTCCTCTATGGTATAAATAAATAAATTATAACATTTTCTTAGAAATTATTTAGGTATTGAGATGAAACATTCTATGGGGACTAATGAAGATTCTTGAAGCCAGAACCTGAGAATTTTTTAAAAGCAAGAATGGAATAGTAAAAAAGTTCAACTGGCTCTCCACGCCCTCCCAAAAAATTTTTCACATAACACACTTTTAAGTTTAATCTGTATAATTAACATTGCTCCCTTATCTTCTTAAGTATAGACAATCAACAAAACAACATAATCAAGCCCTGATTTGGAGTGTTTGCTGATTTCAGTTTAAATATTCACATTGAAAATTTAATAATCAGTTCTCAGGAGCCCCAATGAATTGTCTCTAGCACATGGTGGAACTATACCAGTGAAATCACAAGTTCAGACCCTATTATTTATAATCAGATGTTAAACGATCTTTTTTCCAAACAATGTTATGATATGGAAAACATACAGAAGGAGAAGGAGGAGAAGGGAAGGAGGAAGAGGCAGGGAGGAGGAAAAGAAGAAGAAAAAAGGAGGAGAAAGAGAAGGAAAAGAACCCATCGAAAATATTTTATCTTAACCCTAGAAGTTAAAAAAAAAAAAGACCATGATTTGAAGGAGAATACCCAATCACATGTTACTTCAAGTCAAGGTTACTAGCTACAACTTTAGGGTGACTCAGATAGACTCTCTCCTAGAAAGGCTTATCTTAGCTCTTTCCCAACTCTGGTGGTGTAAGGACTAGTGAGATTAGGTACATTTAATTAGAGTTCCAGTAATATTTATCTTAGTCACTTTTTTTAAAATTGAAGAATCATGTTCCTTGGGCTGTGTTCTCAAGATATGTGGTGGAACTTAGAAGTCACAGAATTTAGAATTGGAAGGGATCTCAGAGGTTATCTGGTTCAACTTCCACATTTCATAAAGAGGGAAAACTAAAACTCAAGGACAGAAGATGACTTAACCAAAATGACACATTTAGCAAGCAGAAGACCCAAGACTCAAACTTTAACATCTTGTCTACTAGAAGATATCATTCTCTTTCCACTTCTAGCAGATAGAGCACCAGGTAGTTACTTACTAACTGTGTGACTCTGGGTCACAGAAGTCAACCTCTATGTTTGCTTCACTTTCTTAATTTGTTAAAAAAAAAATGAAGATAATTAATAGTGTCTACCTTACCAGACTGTTTTGAGGATCAAATGAGAATGATTATAAAGTACTTAGCACAGTGTCTGGCTCTTAGTACTATATAGATATTAGCTACCTAGCTAACTCTAACTACTATTGAAATCGAATCTTCCTTTGTACCATGACTTGTCCCAAGTCCCATTAGTAAATGGAAGAATCAAAGCTTCCATTTCAGCATCCCTGACACAAAATTTAATGTTCTTTGAACTCAATTTAATTCAATGAGTACATAGGAAACATCTAATTATGTGTCATAATTTGTGGTAGCTAGATGTTGGGGAAACAGAGACAAAAACAAAACAACCTCTGCCTTCAAGGAGCTCATATTCTATGATGAGATTATAATATGTAATTCTAGAGATAGGTATAAAATACACACAAAGTAATACAAAGTAATTTCTGTGAAGAGAAAAAGCTAACAACAAAAGGCCTCACAAATGAGGTGGCATCTGGCCTGTGCTTTGAAGGAAGCCAAGAATTACAAGAGTTACACATGAGGAGAGAGTACAGTTAGTTTTTTTCATTTGTAAAATGAACAGAATTGGCAACCTGATCCCTAAGGAAAGCAATCTCCAGATTGCTAGAGAAAGCTCCATCAGGTGAATAAGCCCCCCAACATAAAGAGAGTGGGTTTTACTGCATTTGGAAGATGTTTAGTACATTTAAAAATAAATATATAGCTGTCACTCCCCAATGCCTGTACCATCCATCCTATTCTCATGTTCCAGCCACTGATAGAACCCTTTCTTGCAATACAGTTTTATTTGGCAAAATAAACACATTGGTCATGTTCCTTATTCTACACCAATAGTCCACCACTTCTCTGCCAAAAAGAAGTAGGTATATATGACTATTAAATCCTCCAGAATCAAGATGTCTTTCTGATGTCGTTCAATTTTTCTTACCTTAACATCACTGTGGTTATTGAAAGACTAATAGCATATTATCTATTATTATAAAATCTAGTGATTTACTATGGAGAGAAACCATGAAACACCAGGACTTTCAAAATTGGAAACAATAGAGAGCTGTATAGTGAGCATAATCATACCACAGCATGTTGGCAGCAAGGCCTTATATGCCAAGAATAATGTAAAAGATATCCACTAGCCTATATATGACAGTATTTAACGGCAGTACTTTTGTGGTAGCAAAAAACTAGAAACAAAGTAGGTGTCTATCCATTGGTAAATGACTGAACTAATAACTAATAACTAACATGAATATAATGAGGAATTCAGAGAAACATGGGCAGATTCCTCTGAACTGAATTAAAGTAAATAGAACCAAGAAAACAATATTACACATTGACCACAACAATGTAAACCAAAGACCAACAGAAAGAAGTTGAATGCTGTTTAATTGCATTGTCCAGTTTTGACTCCAGAGAAGAGAGGAGGAACTGAATTTCCTGCCTTTTGGTAGAAAGGTGGGAGATTTGGGGTATGGAATAGTGCATGCATTGTCAAATATAGTCAATATGTCCACTGGTTTTACCTAACTAGCTTTTACTTCATGCAGTGGGGTGGAAAGAGGGCTGCAGAGCATGCAAACTGTTTGTCAATGATTCAATCTCCACAAGGAAACTGAGAAGCCTCTTCCAGAAAGGCCTAAGGACATGTAATGGAAGGGCCCTGCATGCACAGATTTTCTGTAACTGGTTCTGATCTATTCACTACATAGTGAAGAGGAGTCTTTTGAACTAGTTATGGAGCCAGAACTGGGGTACATTGAAAAGGTACTGACTAGCCAAAGCGAATCTCTTGGTCTTCATTTTCCTGCCAGCTGCTATTCTTGTGAGAGAGACATGCCATAAGCCCTCAGTGGGAAAAGAGACCTTAGACCTTTATCTCCCCATCTCTGTTGTGTCGTCTTTCCTGTTTTTACACAAGAATACTAGAAAAGACTACAACCTGGTTAGCTTGGAAAGGACAGAAGAGGGAGCCACCAGGAGTGTAGGAGCTCTCTAGATTCCATGCCAGATGGTAATCATCAAAGCTCCTAACAATCTGTTCCACCCAACATAGATTGAGAGTAGCCAAGAGGGAAAACCACTGCTGTTCATCCATCCATTGCTATGGTGAATTTGCACATGAATTTTGTGGAGCAAATGCTACGTAGAAGCTGCTTTAAGTCTGAGCTATTTCTCCTCAGAAACCAAGGTAGTATAGGGAAGAGTGTGCACCCAGGTGTTAGGGGGAATATTTTATAATTTCTATTCTGGTTATGTCTTCAATCAATCAATCAATCAATAAACATTTATTAAGTGCCCACTATATGCCAGGCTCAATTAAGTATCCATTTATAAAAAGCTAATTTATGTTAGCTGGCTAAATGAAACTTGGGGGCTAATCACTGGTGATTAACACTGGGACAAACCACAATGTGGCTTAGAAAGCATAGTATTGGGGGCAGCTGGGTAGCTCAGTGGATTGAGAACCAGGCCTAAAGATGGGAGGTCCTGGGTTCAAATTTGACCTCAGACACTTCCCATCTGTGTGACCCTGGGTAAGTCACTTGACCCCCATTGCCTAGCCCTTATCACTCTTCTGCCTTGGAGCCAATACACAGTATTGACTCTAAGATGGACAGTAAGGGTTAAAAAATAAATAAAAAAGAAAGCATAGTATTGAAGAAGAATCACCTATGGATCCTAAGAACCCAAAGGAGAAGATGCAGTCAGCCTCTGAAGACTGAGTACAGAGTCTAGCTATGTTTGTTTCTTTGTTCTTAAATAAGTTTTTATTGTTGTCACTTGTTTCTTGCATCATCTTCATTATTCCTGGTATCCTAGCATTCCTGATACATTGAAGAAGTTTAAAAACATGTGTAATATGTAACGTCTATGAGCTTTTTACCTCAGTGAAAAGTGTTGATTGGGGATATTTTCTCACATTTCTTCACTCAAGTCATGGTTGCTCTAAAGTTGATTTATAATTTTCTTAAATTTGTTTCTAATTATAAGTTCTATTAATCATAATTAGTAAATATAAATTTACTTATAATTGTAATTAATATTCTTGATTATCATTTTGTTAAATTCACTTGATTTTTTGGTGTGTCATTCATTTTTTTTTAATTTACATAATTGTCTTTATTGTATATACTATTTTCTTGGTTCAGCTTTCTTCACTCTACCTCAGTTCATATGGATCTTTCCATTCTTTTCTGTCTATCACACACATCATTTTTTTATAGCATGATTACATTTCATTACATTCATGTATCATAATTTGTTTAACCATTTCCCAAATGATGGACAACTATTTTGTTTGCAGTTCTTTGTTATCACAAAAAGTGCTAATATAAATATTTTGATGGATATGAGGACTTCTTATCCATGGCTTCCTTGGCTTATAAAATTTGTTACAAGGATATGCTCGCTTGAGGGGAAGGTGAATAGACAAAGGAATAAATCCAGATGACTGATAGAAAAAGAAAAAGCATCAATAAAACTTTTAAAATAAAACAAATATCACCCAGAAGGTATATAATCAGAAAATCACTTGAAGGGGGCACATAGAGAGGTGAGAGATTAGAGAGCCCTCTTTGGAAAAGGAAACTGTGACCGCAAACTTATTATGGTATATCTCTAATAAAATTTAAGACTCAAACCTGTTTTTTCAAATCATAAACTTTAAGATGCACTTGTCACTAATGGTCACTAGAGAGAGCTATGGGACTTTAAATACAGATACCAATGATACAGTCTAAAAGTATTTTCCCAGAATATGAGAGAGAGAGAGAGAGAGAGAGAGAGAGAGAGAGAGAGAGAGAGAGAGAGAGAGAGAGAGAGAAGAGAGAGAGAGAGATGAAACTAGGAAAAAATGAAACTAGGAAATTGTGAAAGGGAATTTTTTATTCCCTTTGTCTATTTTAAGTTAATCAATCAGCACCTTGAAGTACCCCTACTTAACACTTAGTAAGTCACTAATGAAGAGAATTCACACTTACTTAGTCATTAACACTTAGTCTTAAGAGACCACAAGCATTGCCCCTACCCCCCACAAACTAGGCAAATTGAGAGACTTTGATTGGTTCCTGAGTTGTGATAGACCAGCCCACAGTGAAAGGAAGGAGAAACCAGAGAGACAGGAAGTGATGTGGAGAAAACTGCTTATAAAAGCCAGCTGAGGGCATTCTGATTGCTTCTACTGCATTGGTGTCTCTGCATTAGAGGGTCCTCTGTGTTGGAGGGATTCTTCTGCCTTGGACTTCTACGTTGGAGATGATTTTGCACTGGTAAGACTTGCTGAAAAGACTCTGACTCCTGGTTGGAGATCAGGACCTGAGGGAGCCTTTGTCAGTGTTGAGCTGGATTTCTTCAGATCAGCACTTATAGGATATTTAGCTAGGCAATATTTTCTACCTCCTTCCTACATTTCCCTCTTTACTACCCTACTGTAGTAAAGCTACTAGTCAGCCTTGACTTAAGAGTTAATTTTATAAACTGCAACCACAACAACTTTTTTTTGACCATTATTATCTTTTTTATCAACCCAAATTTTTAACTATT
This sequence comes from Monodelphis domestica, assembly GCF_027887165.1. Taxonomy (NCBI): domain Eukaryota; kingdom Metazoa; phylum Chordata; class Mammalia; order Didelphimorphia; family Didelphidae; genus Monodelphis; species Monodelphis domestica. The sequence continues at coordinate 537,481,958 of NC_077227.1, forward strand.
ACATTTGGCCACCTTGGGCTAGAAACTATATTTTCAGAGTCACAAACCATGACCTTTTTGGTTTATAAAAGATACTGAAGCTCTTTCTCCACCCCTTCACAAGCAGAAGGCTACTTCTGGAGTGAGAAGAACTTAGGTTCAATTTCCAGTTCTGTTATTTGCTGCCAATATAATCCTAAACAATTATGTCATCCCTCTGGGCATCTGTAAAATAGAGATAATAATATTTATACTGCCTATACTTCATGAAATTATTGTGAGCAAAGTACTTTGTAAATATTAAAATGCTATAAAAATAGAAGTTATTACTCACTTTGATAAGGGCAAAAGAAAAAACTGACCTTTCTTTCTACAACTCAACCAGGCCAGCCTTTTTATGGATTCTGCCCTCTTCATCTTCCTTTTAAACTCTCTGTAGCATGAAACAATTTAAAGTCAAAGAAAAACAGAAAGACAGGAGAAACAGAGATGGACAGACACTGTGAAACAGATAGACAAACACGACATTCTACAAGTTTGTTTTCTCTCTGTGTCTCTCTCAAACTGTCTCAAAGAACAATTCAAGTCTCTTGGCCTTGCCCACCATCTGGTGTGACCCTACCTAACTGTTTAATTTCATATTATTATTTCCCACACACAATATTCCCACCAAAGATTCTCTGACTTCTAGGTGTATCCCCCAAACTTGACTATAGCAAATACCTAGAACATGCTTCTTTTCCTTCATCAATTGTTGAATTTCTTCCTAGTCTACTCAGTATTCTAGCCAATCTCAAATATCACATACTCCAAGACAGCAAATTATTATGACTTTTTATTTTTTCACTTAGCATAACTACTTTATTTAACTCCTATGAAGCTATTTGGTTTTGGTTTTTAATAGGTTGATTACCATAAATATTAGTTGAAATAATTAACAACTTTAGCAAAGTTGCAGGATATAAAATGAATCTCAATTATTTCTATATTAGCAACAAAGCCTAGCAGCAAGAGATAGAAAAAGAAATTCCATTTAATTTAATGATAAATATAAAATACTTGGAAATCTACCTGCCAGGACAAACCCAGGAACTATACAAACACATTTACAAAACACTTTTCACACAAATAGTCAGATCTAAACAATTGGAAAAATATTAATCTGCATGGGTAGGCTGAGAAAATATAATAAAAATGACAATTCTACCTAAATTTATCCACTTATTCAATGCAATATTAATCAAACTGCCCCCCCCCCAATTTATAGAACTAGAAATAATAATGACACAATTCATCTCAAGGTCAAGAATATCAATGGAAAAAATGTGAAGGATGATGGCCTACCAGTACTAAATCATCAAAACAATGTAGTAGTGGCTAAGAAATAAAGTAGTGGATCAGTGGAAAAGCACAGAACCTAGTAATAAATAACTATAGTAAGTAAGTTAGTGTCTGATAAATCAAAAGATCTAAGCTTTTGGGACAAAAACTCAGTGTTTGATGAAATACTTTACAGTTAGAAAAACTGGAAAACAGTATGTCAGAGATTAGGTATAGATCATCAGTCTCATACTGCATACACCAATGCTACACGATTGGAGCAGCTAATTAGCACAGTAGAGAGAGAGAACCAGGCCTGGAGTTGGGAGGACCTGAGTTCAAATCTAGATTCAGACACTTCTTAGCTGTGTGACCCTGGGCAAATTCTTTAACCCCAATTGCCTAGCCCTTACCAAACTAAGACAAGAAGATAAGGTTGTTGTCTTTTTATTTAGTTTTAAAACATGGGTACTTGATATAGACAAAAGGGTGAGACAGCTGGGTGATGCAGTGGATAAAGTGCTGGACCTGAAGTCAGGAAGGCACATTTTCCTGAGTTTAAATCTGGCCTCAGAAAGTTACTAGCTATGTGACCCTGGGTAACTCACTTAACCCCATTTGCTGATTTAAAAAAGAAAAAAGATATAAAGGGTAATACCATAAGAAAATTAGAGGAGCACAAAATAGTTTACCTCTTAGATCTATGGATAAGGGAAGAATTTATGACCAAACAAAAGATAAAGAGCATTCTAGGATATAAAATGAATAATTCTGATTGTATTAAATTTAAAAATTTTGAACAAACAAAATCAATGCAACCAAGATTCAACAGAAAGCAGTTACAGCAAGTATCTATGATAAAGGTCTCATTTCTCAGATATATAGAGAATTGATATTCTCAGGATATATAGAGAATTCTTAAAAATATAGGTCATTATCCAATTGATGAATGACCAAAATCTATGAGCAAGTAGTTTTCAGATGAAGAAATCAAAGCTATCTATAGTCAGATGAAAGAATGCTCTAAATCACTTGATTTAGAGAATTGCAAATTGAAACAACTCTGAGGTACCACCTCACACATTTCACATTGGTCAACATTACAGAAAAGGAAAATTATAATGTTGGAGGGGATTTGGGAAAATTGGGGCACTGTTGATGGAGTTGTAATCTGATCCAACAATTCTGGAGAGCAATTTGGAACTATCCCAAAGGGCTCTAAAACCCTTTGATCCAGAAATGTAACTAAGTCTGTATCCCAAAGGGATTTTGTTTTTAAAAGGAAAAAGAATCTATTTATACAAAAATATTTATTAAAGTTCTTTTTGTGGTAGAAGAGAATTGGAAATTGAGGGATTATCCATCAGTTGGGAAATGGCTGAACAAGTTATAGTAATGGAATACTAGTGTGCCATAAGAAATGACAAGCAGAATGAGTTCAGAAAAACCTGTGAAGACTTATGAACTGATGCAATGTGAAAGGAGCAAAACCAGAAGAACATTATATGTGAATGACTGAAGTATTCTCAGCAATACAGTGATCCAAGACAATCCCAGAGACTTATGATGAAAGATACCATCTGCCTCCAGAGAAAGAACTGATAGAGTCTGAATGCAGAACAAAACATACTATACTTCACTTTCTTCTTTTTGTTTTTTGTTTGTGATCTTTTCCACAAAGAGAGATGGGGTGGCAGAGAGTTAAGGAAGGAGAGAATTTGGAATTTAAAAAAAAATTTTTAAGAATGTTAAAATTGTTTTTATGTGTAATTGGGGGAAAATAAAAATTTTAAAATAATAGATTGTTATTAATATCTCATTTTAATATCACCTAGACTTCTCCCCTTGTCATTCTTATTCTCTCTCAGAGAGTCATATTTGTTATTAAGTCATTTTTCAGTCATATCCAACTCTTGGGTTTTTCTGGGCAGAAACACTAGAAATGGTTTGCCATTTATTTCTCCAGATTGTTTCACAGATGAGGAAACTGAAGGAAACAGGGTTAAGTGACCTGCCCAGGGTCACACATCTAGTAAGTGTTTGAGGCCAGATTTGAACTCAGGAGGATGTCTTCCTGACTCCTGGCCCAACACCTCATCCACAGAAAAAACATCCATACATTATTTTTTAAATGGACTTATATGCAATGCTTAACACACAGACTTCCTTACCACCTGAGCAAAGGAGTGGTGGTGGGGTGGGGGTGGGGAAATCTTCTTACATCTTTGGGACCAACTTATTCATTGCTATTTTTCAACATATATTTTTTATCATTTGAGGGTTGGTTTTTTTACCCATGTTGTTGCAGTCATATTGTTTTCTTGCTCCTGTTTACTCCACATAGTATTTTACTTGCATCTTCCACTTGTCATGCAATATTTCATATTATAGTTATGAGTATTAATGTCTCATCCCTCAACTGGACCCCATGAGAATAGTGACTAGGTCTTACCTGAACTTTGTATCTCTAGCCTAGTGAGAGAGCACAGCACATACCATAATGCTCTGCACCCAATAGGTAGAGTAGAAAAAATGCTGATTTTGGAGTCAGAGGACCCAGGTTTGAATTCCATTTCTGATGCTACCCAGGCAACCTAGGGAAAAGTCACTGGGGACAATACATAAGGCTTTTCCATATTGATTGGATCTCACAGAGCTTGCCCTTTTCTCTGTTGGGTTATGCCTTCTAGAAACAAAGAAGAACTTCACCCTCACCCTTAAAACACACACACACACACACACACACACACACACACACACACACACGTCTTTAGAAGAAAGATTTTAACAGAGGATTTTATATCAGAAATGATGAGAAATGTAATTATTAAGATGGTGAGAGGTCTGGGAACTACTTTGTTAAAGAAACTGATGAGTAGATGGTAGAATGAGGAAAGTTAGAAATGTAGTAGATGTGTGGTGTTGGATAAATGATTTTACCTTTGCCTCAGTCTCATCTATAAAATAACAGCACCTACATCCCAGTTTTGTGAGGATCAAATAAGATAATGGATGTAAAATGTTTTGTAAACCTTAAAGCATTAACTATTATTATTATTAACTGAGAAAAGTGTCCACTGCTTTAAAATATCTGAAGCCCTATGCCAGGAGCCATCAAAGCCGCACTGTTTGACATGATCACACATGAAAACTGGAGGCTGCAAAGCAACCCCCAGGAAAGATGGAAACTTCCACTCAACCCCTGTCTGTGTGACTTCTCTCACTAACATCCCTTTTTATTGGAATTGTTCCCCAGGAGAAAATAGAGTCTAAAATGCCTACAATGTTGAAATCAACGTCCCACTCTATCTCTCCATAATATTGCCAAAAAAATTAAACCAAAAGATTCCTATGTCCCACTTAGGGTCCCACCTTTTCCTAGATTAAACTTCTAACAAAACTGCAGTTAGATTCTCCACCCCCACTACAAGCCAGGGATGACAGGTATATTAATTACCTCTCAGGCAGAGACTGGCACGTTATACTTCACTGATTTGTTCTGCTAACTAAAGCCGAGGCAATCTGTCTTAGAAACCTTAATGAAATATTACTAAAATGAAAGCCTGATATTAAAAAATATCTAAAAACTGGATTATGTTTTTCCTACCCTTTGACCCCTCAACTTGGCAACAGTGTTTTTGTTGATTATCTCCTAAGAAATCCTGATTGATTATCTAAGTTGATTAAAGTAACAATAATTATTCTTAGCTTATCTGCAAGTCTGAGAACCTCACCAGTTAATGAAGAACTGACCTCTAGTTACACTACCTGTGACAAGAAAACGTTTATCTTCTATAAAAGCTTCATGTTTGTCATCATAATCTATAGCAACAGAGTATGTATGATAATCATAGAATGTTAATTAAACGATTTGTTAAAAGTTAATGTATGACTTATCCAGCTATCTGTAAGGAAACATGTATGTTGAAAAATGAATCTTGGTGTCAAATACCTGTGTAACCAGAATGTATAAAAATAAAAATCAAACCAGCAAAGGTGGAGCAGTTCCTTGTGACGCCTGACTGCAGGTTGAAACTTTTGACTGTCTACCCATCATTTACACTGATGCTGTCACACCCAGCCAAAGAACCCCCAATGGTAGCCCTATAATGTAGAAGAAGGGTAAAATCTGTTCTGTGTGGCTCTAGAGTATAAAACTAGGACCAAACTATGATGTTTTGCTGGATGGTAGGTTAGAGGGAGATTTCAGTTCAGTACAAGTGCTGGAGGTTGGTCAGAGGAATCCCCTAATTAACTGATGAGTTTATATGATAATGACCACGGTACTGGGAGCGAACAAAACTCACTGGAGAAGAGAATTGTTTTATTTCATTATGGACTATCATGAGCAGGTGTGTGTGTGTGTGTGTGTGTGTGTGTGTGTGTGTGTGTGTGTGTGTGTATAAGACAAACAGATTTGAAAAAAGGGTTTATTTGGGTTTTGTTGTTGGGTTTTTTTGCATTTTTGTGAGACAAAACAATAGCTTCTCTGTATTCAAAATACATTTAGGAGCTACCATATTACCCATGTCTATAGAGACTTAGACACAAATTATATCTGTATCCTGAGATTTCAGGAGGAAAATTTGGATGGGGACAAAATAAGCCAGAATATGATTTGGGGAAAGGCCAACAAGGAACTGCTACCCAAACTGCACCTGGTCTATGTGAACCCAGAGTTTGGGTCATGAGTTACACAAGAATAAACTTGATAACTACTGGAGCTGTCCAGCAATGAGGAAGACTGTTCCATGAAGTAGTGAGCAGCTTTTTAATACCAGAACAGTAGAGAAGTTCAAGCAGAGATTGGTGTGACCATCTGTCAGGAGCGTTGTAGAGGAAATGAATGAAATATGTGTGCTAAGGTCCATCTACTAAGGCTCCTACCATTGTAGGGAAAATATTCTGTAAAGGGTTATAGGAATGGTGATGGTCATCTCTATTGGTCAGGCCTCTGGAAATCAAAAGTACCAAGTACCATTATCTCTTTTGTTGTATATAAATGTGAAGATTCAGGCCCTCGTGCCTCATGGTCAGAATGTATTCTATCTCCATCTTTCCCATCTGAAATTCTTTTCTTTCAAGATCCACCTAGGTACCGCATCTTTTATGAAGCTTTCTAGGATTCCTCCAGTTAAAAGAGATCTCTCCCTCACATTTTCCTGGAGTACTTTGTCTGACTTCTTTGCCCTCTCATATTCTGTCTTATATCATCCATGTTTGTGCATTTATGAATTTTCCTCCTACTATAATGCAAGTCCCTTAAAAGCAGGGACTGTTTCATTTTATATCTTTACAATTCTTCTCCCAAACCCCAGGAATGAACACTAAAAAAAAAGTTTAAAAAAGTAAGAGCATAGTAAATGATTGTTGAATCAAATTAATTCATCTTTTAATTTGACTACAAACTTTAAAAACTCAACCAAGAAGGGAAAGAACTACTTGCTACTCAGCAATAAACTTTTACCCTTGGATCATGTTTGAGCTATTCTCATGGAACTTTTTCTCCAGCATTAAGCCAGAAACAGTCTACTATGCCATCAAATAATAATTAATAACTCCAAAGAAGAAGCAGGCCAGAGTCCTTTTATCCCACAATGCAGGCAGTCTCATATGGAGACATTATAGGATCATAGATGTAAAACTAAAAGGGACCTTCTGTTGTTGCTCAGTCATTTTTAAATCACGTCTGACTCTTCATAACCCTTTTGAGGTTTTCTTGGCAAAGACATTAGAGTGATTTACCACTTTCTTCTCCAGATTATTTTTAAAGACGAGGAAACTGAAGCAAACAGTGTTAAGTGACTTGCCCAAGATCACACAGCTAGAAAGTGTCTTAGGTCAGATTTGATACAGGTCTTCCTGCCTCCCGGCCTGGCATTGTATCCACTGAGCCACTTACCTGCCCATGAAAAGGATCTTAGAATCCAGTATCCAACTGGAGAGTCCAAATGGTCAGAGAGTCTTTTTACAAAGGAGGCTCAGTAAGGTGAAAAGACTTGCTCCCAAATCACACAGGCATAATGTCAGAATCAGCCTTGAGCAGAGGGCCCTGTGATGAATAAAGCAAGGACTCCAGCCAAGAAACCTCTTCCAAGATGGGGGCCTCTCTGGAGGCTAGTTCCTACAGAAAGCCAGGAAAGGAGTCAGCCTTTTCACTTACCCATGTGGTAGTCCTAAAGGAAGGTCCAAGAACTGCCTCAATAATGTCAGGGTCTCAGGTCCATGAAGCTAATCCTTTACCAGCCTCCAACTCGAACTACAACTACAACTCAAAGTCCAAACTCCAAAGAACAACCTCTCACAGAAAGTTACAACTGCTTTTAAAGACACGTCTTTGCGTCATAAAGTGTGCCTTCCTCCACTTTATGTGAATCAATTGCAGTCTTAGAATTTTCTTAGGACTGCCCAGGGAGCAGTCAGTAGTTTCTGATTTGTCACCCACTTTTAGCTTATGTGGGTTATATACCTCCCCCCACTCAAGTGTAATACTCTTCTGGTGATTATTCTAAAAGTGGGCAGGGAAGGGTTAATCCCATCTTCACAAATGTGAGCAATTATTTCTCTGCTCCCCAATCTTCCCTGGATATGAATTCATTCTTCCCAGAGAAAATAACAATTAATATTTATATAGTTTTGGAAAGTTTACAAAATTAACTCCTTCCATCTCACAGTAAGTGAAGTAGGTGTTATTATCCCCATTTCATAGATGAAGATACTGAGGGTTAGAGAAGTTGAGAGACACAGCTAGTGTCAGAGGCAGATTTTTAATTGAGTTCTTTCCTAACTATAAAGTAGAAAACTTTCTTCTAAACTGCCCTTCCTTTCTTAAAAATTAGTCTAATATAAAGACCTAGGAAGGACTTTTATGGGCTATCTAGAGCCTAAGTGTTGGGAGAGTCAGAATTCAAGGAAAGGAGTTGGGTCATGCACTGAGCAGGAGAAGTTTGTTCTCCAGGGAGCTGTAACCAGAGGATTCCAGGAGACTCAAAGCTCAATTTTCTCATAAACAAAAGAGTTAGAACATTTGAAGTCTCAGGTTCTGACTCTCCCTTGGTAACTAATCAAATTGCTTAAGTTCTCTCATCTGTAAAATGAGGGCATAATACATGTTCTTACTTCATAGGGTTGCTCTACCAACAAGATGCAGACGAAAGCTTTTGTAAATCATGTAGTACCATGCAAATATTATAGGTCATGGAAAAATGTCCCTTTGATGTGCTCAGCATTATACCAGCTACAAAGGGATTATAGAAGACTTGGGCCAGACCTTTGAGCAGTTTATAAGCCAGCTGAGGAGTAAGACATATAAACATGGCTGGTCCTCATCAATATTTCAGTCAATCTCTTGATGTCCTACCCTTTCCACTCTGAACCCAGATGGATGATCCCTTCTCCAATGCACCCATCCAACCTCACCATCATCTTCAACATGCTGCCTTCTGACAGACCAAGGAGCTCACTGTGATTCTTCATTTTCCAATATTTCCTCTTCAATCAAAACTCCCTTTCCTTCTTACTCCTGGAGAAGCCAGACCTCAGCAGTTAAAAGGAAAGGAATTGATTGAGCCAATTCATACTAAGAGGAGATGACTTGCGTGTGAGAGCCTTGCTCCTTCTCAGGAGCAATTATATTTTTTTAAAGGCAACTTGTTAACCCAAGAGATTTTCTATTTGGTAGGATTTCAGCCATGGAAGGACTGTTATTGGAAGGCAATGGGACTCTCTTCACAGACACAGTGATACTATGGATTTCACAGTGGTCCTAGTATAAATTTTAGATTTACTCCACCCTGCTTAGTCTAACAAAACAGGAATGTCTACACCCCTACTTAAGGATTAAGTGTTGAGGATGACCTATGACAGATTTGTGCTAACAAATGACAAATCAGAAACAACTGACAGACCCCCGGGGCTATCTTAAGTCAAGCTTAAGCTACCATTGGTACATGTAGATGCAGGAAGTGATGCAAAAAAAAGTCTATATATTTCATGTAACTTCCTCTCTTGGGCTCTTTTCGTGGAGAGGTGACTCTGGCTCTTTTGACGGAGAGGTGGCTGGTGGCCGCGTGCTGGGCGTCTTGGCATCTTGGCATGGCTGCAACTATTGTCCGGGTTTGACAGTGCGCGTCCTTGATACAATACTGGGAGAAGCTTAGTAGCATAGTTCAGGTGAGGTGTCTTCCCTGAGCTCTCTTGGTATTTAGGCTCATTCCTTTTTTTCCTTTACCTTTCCTAAAAACATCATGCTCCTAGGAGGCCCCTCATCTCGGAGGACACCTCGTGGCTGAAAGGTCTCTGAACTCCCCTTGGCTCAGGCTAGGCCAGAGAAATCTTATACCCTTTTCTATCTCTCTTCTTCTTAATTCCTTCCCTCTATATTAATGAAATCACCATAAAATTCCCAAACTCCCTTGAGTATTTTTATTGGGATTTGAATTAATCCCTGACAACCAACTAAATTTATATTTCAGTCAAAAACCCTTAAATTTACCCCTTAAAATAGCCAGCACAGAGTCCGCACTAAGTTTCATGAAACACAACTCTTGAGTATGGCGCATTCTTTCCTAATATTCCTGTGGGGTAAGTATATACTTATTATTACCTTCATTTTATAGATAAGGAAACTGAGGCTCAAAAATGGGTGATGCAGTTAGCATGCATTAGAATCAAAATTGGAGTCTACACATCTCCAGGTGTGCACTCATTCTATTAAACCATGCTTCCTATTTGCTGCCTACTTGAGTTGGAGTCAAAAGTCCTAGGTTCAAGGGGGAAGCTAGGTGGCTCAATAGATGAGAGCCAGGCCTAGAGACAGGAGGTCCAGGGATCAAATCTGACCTCAGACACTTTCGAACCACATTCTGATTTTGTTGCTTATCACCTATGTGCTATGGATCAAGCCACAACCTTTCTGCTCCAATTTCTTCATCTTTAAGATGAGAATTGGACTTGATCTTAAAGGCCTTCTCTAGCAGTAAACCCTATAATACCAGCAATTGTAGCCTTGCCTCAGGTCCTCCTATGGCTAATAGTAGAACAAGAACTTGACACTGAATATTCTGCCTCTGAGGCCAGTGAACCTTCTCCTGCAGTGGCAGCAGTAACAACTGTAGCATTGCTAAACAGTCAGTTCCCTAAGCTTGGGGCCAGCTTGGGCTTGTCCCTAAGCAACAATTCCACCTCCTTTGTCCACCGCCCTCCACCCACCCATCCTGCCCTGCTGGCTAGCTGACACAAACCCAGTCTTAAAAGTGAGCCTTTGCCAACGCTAGCTGTCTCCTCTTTCTCTGGGAGGGGGAGAGGAAGCTGGCTTCCAGACAGTCTGGTGGGGACCCTGCCAAACCAGAGCCTTTCATCTCTGACCAGACTTTGGCCTCGGGATGCCCAGCCTGACCCAGTTCTCCTGCTAGGGGTAAAGCCATCCCCTGACCTGGATTTCTGCTCTCTTAGGAATCAATTAGCTTTAGCCAAAAGAAAAGGAATAGGACTTCCTAGGTAAAGGCTTGCCACGCTCCTCTACCCCCTTGCACACACACACCCCTAGAATGAAATTGGTCCCCAGCCCTAGCCTTCCTGGAAGACTAGTATCTGCTTTGCCTGGGGAGTAAGCTCTGCAGTTTGGAGTTTCCTGAAGGAACTCAGGATCTTTCTCTCCACTCATGTCACCACTGCTGCTCTTAGCAATGTTTTTTCAGTACAGATCCCAGGGTAGACTTAAGGCATGTAATCAATGGCTGTGGATTTACCTGTAGTCAAGGCTCCTTCTTATCAACAGAATGTGAACCTTGTGATCTCAGTAACCTTTGGGGCGCTTTTGTTCAGCCAAGAAAGTTCTGATTGCTTGTGGGAAGGAAAATCAAGGGCTAGAACAAAGAGGTCATACATAACATGAGAGATTAAGAGCTGGGAGGATGTAAGAGTGATCTAATCCAATGTTCGTGTTTTATGTGTAACATAGATACCGAGTTAAACAGTACATTTGGTTCTATGGAAACCATGTGGAAGAGAGATTGAGAGATAGATCTGGAATGTCTCACTGGAGAGCCAGCATTGGGGAGATTCTTAAGCAGCTGTGACTGTGTGTGGTGATCACACTCTTGATCTCCTATCTTCAAAGAAAGAATCCTAACAAGCATTTATTGAGTGCCTACTATGTGCTGGACTAAATACTATACAAACCTCTCATTTAATCCTCAAAACAATCCTGGAAGGTACATATTACTATTATCCTCATTTTATAGATAACAAATTCGAGGCTGAAAAAGGTTAAGTGACTTCTCAAGGGTCACACAGCTGACTTTAGATTTGAACTCAGATCTTCCTGACTCCAGCTACAGAATTCTATCCACTGTACCAACTAGCAGCCTCTAAGGCTTAGAATTATTTGCAATATAAATATGATATTTTTAATGGTTCATTTTCTCTGGCCACTCAGAGAGAATTTGGGGTTCTGACCAGAAAGGTAACAGTTAGCTAGTTTCATCTTGGCCAGTTTAACTTCTCTTCCCTTCTATCCTCATTATATAAATTCAGGCAATAGAATACATAACAGTTAAAGAGGTTCAGAAACCTGGGAGTGAGATGAAATCTCAGTTCAAGCAAGGAGAGAAGAATCTCACCAAGAAGTCTGCTCTCAGCAGTCACTAAGGGAGCAGATGCTGGGAAGATAGGGTCATGTAAGAGTGTACAAGCTTTCGACACATGTCTGGGATTCTGGGAGAGCCTCCTTGAAAGGTTCATACCTCCTTTTCTCTTCTTGCCAACTCTTTCTTCATTCTCTACCTCTCCCTTCTATCTCAGAAGTCTTTTAGACAGTCTAGAGCAGTGATGATGAGCCTATGGCACACATGCCAAAGATGGCACACAAAGTATTCTCTGTGGGCACACCCCTACCATCCCCCTCCCCAGAGTTCATTACTAGAAAGGCAGAGGGACTAGGGAAGAGCTACCTCTCTCCACAGTGCCTGATATTTTTCCCATCCCTCTGCCCAACAGCCCAATGAGAGCACATTGGGGGTGGGTGGGTAAGGTGGGCAGCTCACAGGTGGCAGAACTGGAGGGGAGGGGCAGCTGGGTAGCTCAGTGGATTGAGAGCCAGGCCTAGAGACAGGAAGTCCTAGGTTCAAATCTGGCCTCTGACACTTCCCAGCTGTGTGACCCTAGGTAAGTCACTTGACCCCCATTGCCTAGCCCTTACCACTCTTCTGCCTTGGGGCCAATTATACAGTATTGATTCCAAGATGGAAGGTAAGGGTTTATTTAAAAAAAAAAAAGGTATGAGATAATACTTGTGAAATGCTTGTTAAAATTTTAAACACAATATAAATGCTAGCTATTTTTATTATCATTTATTTCATAAACTCTCCTCAAAGAAACTAAACTTGAGAGTGCCATAGAGTAATACTACAAACTGTAGAAGGACTTTGTGGGAAAGAGGGACTCATCAAAATGTCAAAGGATTGACCAGATGGTGATCTCAGGTTAGTTTTCTTGAAAAAAGCAATTGCCTTCCCCTGGGCCCTGAACTGTCCAAATAAGTCACTCTAATTGTGGGTGATGGCAAGATCCATATAGATTTACAAAGATAATGCTGCTTGGGAACTATGTGAGTAATTAATCCCCTTCTTCCTCTAGGACATCCAATATCCTAACCTTTAAAAGATACACCTTGGCTCCTATTGTGTGCTTTTGTATCAATTCTCTGACTGCTGCCATCTCTGGGGTTAAAAAAGTTGAGTCTCAGAAAGATAGTTTCAAATTCATGCTTGGACACATATAATGCTAAGGTGCTCTTGCCTCAAGACAATCATAATTTTATGGAAGAAGGACACAGCATAAATATACTGACTTCCTTTTCCATCTCACCCCTTGTGGAATGCAGATCTATCTATTCTGCTGCTGGTCTGATTTGTGGATGGGGAAAAATGGCCAGAGAAGCCTAATCTGACTATTTCTTTTTACAAATCAAGGAATAGTGTGGCTCTCCTGAACAGAGTTCATCCTTCTGAGTGCTGGCCAACAAATCATGCTGGGAATAGTCCCAGCCCTGGGAAATCAATGAGGAATTATCAATTGTCTTCTGAACAAGGCACCGATTTGTACCCATTTTCCACAGGAGAAAATTGTGTTGAAAGTATTCAAGGGGGCAGCTAGATGGCTCAGGGGACAGAGAGCCAGGCCTATAGGTCCTGGGTTCAAATTTGGCCTCAGACACTTCCTAACTATATAACTCTGGACAAATCACTTAACCCCATTGCCTAACTCTTACTGCTCTTCTGCCTTAGGATCAATACACAATATGGATTCCAAGACAGAAGGAAAGGGTTTTAAAAAAAGAAAGTGATCTGTCTCCTTCTTAGGATCATTGAGATTGTAGTATTTTAAAACAGCTTCTGGTTTTAAAGTCCAGTGATTATGAACCTAGGGCATGGGTGCCAAAGATGGCACACAGAGTGCTTTCTGTGGGCACATGTGCTGACCCTCTCCCCAGTTCATTACTAGAAAGGCAATGACTTCGGTAGAGTTGCTCCCCTCCCTCTCTCCACCAAGCCTGAGAACATTTTTCCCATTCCCCCACCTCTCTGCCCAGCAGCTAAAGGGGGCCACAGCGGGGTAAGGTGGGTGGCTCACAGGTGGCAGAGTTGGAGGGGAGCAAAGAGCTTGGACCACTCCCCTTTCCCCCTCTACACTTTTGGAGAACATTCCTCACTTCACCCACCCTTCTGCCCAGCAGCCCAATGGCAGCACTTTCTCCCTCCCCTGTGTGGGGTAAAGGGGGGGGTGGCACTAGGTCAGGGGGGCCAGGGTCTGGCTCTCCATCTCTAAAAGATTTTGCCATCATGCTCTAGTCTTTCTTGCAACCAGCCGTCTTCTATGCTAAGTGTATCTCTTCCTCCAATCCTACTCTTTCTGCAACACTATGGTTCAGTGGCAAAAGTGCTATATCTGTAGTTAGAGAACCTGAGTTCTAGTCCTGTCTCTGTCTATTGCTCGCTGCACCATCTTGGACACATTATTTAACATGTCTTGTCCTAAGCTTGCTCATCTGTAAAATAAGGGGACAGGAGTGACCCCTGGTTTCTCTTCCAGCTCTAAATCTATGACCTAATTATCCTCTGATCTATAAGGATAAGTGCTAAGGGATAGGGAAAAATTCATAGATTGTCTTTAAGAGGAAAGGAGGAGAATTTGGGATTTAACTGTTTTTAACTGTCATTCCTGATTCTGACTTTCCACTGAGCTAGAAGGAGGATATTTGCTCTGGCACTCTCCGGGAAGAACTAATCTTGTAGAAAGATTAGAGATTCCTGGGTTGGAGAATTTGCCTTGGCGTAGACTGCCTTTTCCCTGGAGTACAGAGATTCATCTGTCTGAGAGCTACCCATCAGAGATCCAGTTGGCTAAGGTAATCCCAAGGATTTGTCACCTGGGACTCTGGGTTACCTAGGAAGATCTTAAATTCAAATCTGGCCTCAGAAACTTCCTAGTTGTATAACCCTTGGTAAGTCAATTAACTCCAATTACTTAGCCCTAACCACTCTTCTACCACAGAATTGATAGTACCCATTTTAAGACAAAAGGTTTTTTGTCTTAAAAAGGTTTTGTCTTAAAAGGGTTTAAAACAAAATATACTGGTGTGGTTTGCCATTTCCTTCTCCAGCTCATTTTACAGATGAGGAACTGAGGAAAACAAGATGAAGTGACTTACCCAAGGTCACACAGCTAGTAAATAACTGAGGCCAGATCTGAATTCAGGAAGATGAGTCTTCCTGGTTTCAGGCCCATCACTCAGTCCTCTGTGCTGCCTAGCTGCATCATTTTCATCATCATCATCATCATCATCATCATCATCATCAGTGAGCTTTGTCTTCATATATAAGTGATGGGGAACTGAAGTGTATACCTGAGAAGACTGAGAGCTCACTTTAACCTTGATATTCCAGGGTCAGAGGTGGCCTCTTACAAAACCATTATGGACTCAGTCCCTTTTTCATGTGCGAGTTCAAAAGCTCCCAATAAAAGTCTCTTGCTTTTAGGCATTCTAAATCATGTGGAAAGTGCCCTTTAAATACCAGGACAGCCACAATGGACTAAAACAATTATATGGCCCAACAGAAATGTGGGCTGTTGGATCATCATCCAGTTCTAAAGTCTATTGGAAAACAAGCAGCAATTTCTTTCAGAGTCTTAGAGTGCTGAGCTTGAAATTGTTGTTGTAACATTGCAAGGAGGATCAATCACCATGACAACCCAAGTTTTGGTCCTCTGGCCAGAGAAGTTTAGCAGCTGCTGGAAATGTGTGGAGCTCTCTTAACTCAGATAAGAATTTCATCAATTCCCCAACCAAAGAGAAAGGATTCCTGTCAAAGATGCACCTACAAGAGGGCTTGGACTAAGTCAAGCTATTAAAAGCAGCCCTTTTCCTGACATAAAGTCATGTCCAGTTGACAGAAGATTGAAAGTCATGAAGAAGGAACAGATCTGGCATTGAGACATGAGGAAACACTGGTGCTTTGTTTGGCTCAGTTGAAGTTCTTTAGTAGGTAACTCAAGTAAACATGTACTTCATGAATTCCACAGTGTTCATTCATTCACTTACAGACACACATATTTATTGAACACCAGGCAATGTGTTCTGGTAGACTGAATCCTCCCTGCTCTGGAAGTCAGGAGGTCTGGGTTCTAGTCCTACTTCTTTCGCCAACTTACTGTGTGATCTTGGACAAATCACTTCTTCCTGAGTCCATTTTCTTTTTCATTTGAATAACAGGGGAATAAGAGACTATTAGTGCTAGAAGGTATTTTAGAGATAATCACATCCAGTTCCCTCATCTGTAAAAAGAGAAAATTAAAGCCAGATCATAGAACATAAAGCATCATCATGGATGTTTAAAATTTGACAGGACCTTGGAACATAAAACAGAAGGCATGAAAGCAGAACTTTAACATTTTAAAAATAGTTGCTTATTTAGATTTTATTACATATTTATTAAGTAATATTAATATTTTTATAATTTTAAATATTTGTTTAACAAGCATTTATTACCTCTTCCTCCCACTTTCCCCCAAATAAATAATAAACAAAAAAAAATTAAACCCTTATATTTGCACAGTCCAACAAAACAAATTCTCATGTGAATCATATCCAAAAATGTATATCTTACTCTGCATTTTAAGTCCATCAGTTCTATGAAAATGGAATCTACCTTAATTCCTCTGGAATCATATTTTATCATTCCATTCATCAGACTTCTAAAGCTAGAAAAGACATGACACCAACTATTAGAGTTGAAAGTCTTACAATGTAGAATGTTGAATCTAGAAGAGACCTTAGACCATAAAATTCAAGAGTTAATAAGGGGACTTGGAAATTATCTACTCCAACCTTCTCATTCAATAAGAGGAGACATTGAGAAAATTATGTGTTTATTTTATATTTTCAGAACAAACTTGAATTTGTCTTGAATATTTTTCTATTTGCTTTTAAATTTAAATTTGTAATGATTTTGTTTTTATGACACTTTCATTTTCAACATCTCTCTCCATCTTCCTTCTTGGAAAGAGAAGATTTCTTATATGTGTTGTTTCATGTGGCACTGGAGATAATAAACTTAATCCCTGAATAACTGAAGAAATTTTATCAAATGATTGCAACGGAATACTATTGTGCTATAAGGAATGATGAACAAGATACTTTCAGAAAAACCTGGAAAGACTTATATGAAATTATGCAAAGTGAAAAGAGCAGAATCAGGAAAACATTGTACACAGTAACAGCAATATTGTATGATGATCAACTGTGAATAACTTAGTTATTCTCAGCAATACAACAGTCCAAAATGATCTTCAAGGGCTTATGATGAAAGATACCATCTGCCCCTACAGAAAGAACTTATGGAGTCTGAATTCAGACTGAAACAAACCATTCCTCACATTATTTTCTTCATGTGTCTTTTTAGTGTATCTTCTTTTACAAGAAGGATATGGAAATTTTAAAAAATAATGATAACACTAAAGAATTAATGCTGTAGTATCATAAAAAAAAAGTCTAGTGTCTTCCCCCTATTTATTATTTCCTATTTATCCTGTATAAAGTTTGGTTTTTATATGTTTGTTTACATGTTGTCTTCCCCTTAGGTCTTAAGCTCCTTGAAATCAGGACTATCTTTTGCCTCTTTTTTATCCCCAGTACTTAATATAGTATCTGACACATAGAGGGTCTTAATAAATTTTTATTAATTGACTGAAAAAAAACTTAATCCCTGGAGGCAGGAGATACCCTCCTCTTCATTGACCCAACAGCAAATATCTCCAGGTCTCCAGAACATCATTGAAATGCCTCTTCTTCTCTGCTGGCAAATATTTTTAATAGTTATCTGTCTCAATCACTATTTAGTATGAATGAATACAGATGAGATAATATTTTTCTGTGAGACTAATTGAAAAATAGGATAACTGATGGCTAAAATTAGTACATGTGATTTCTTTATACAATAAAACTAATGTAACAAAGATTAGAAGGAAAGCAGTAAGTTGGAAAAAATTCATAAGACAGTTTCTCAGAGAAAGGAATCATCTAAAATGTCTAGAGAATTTTGTCATATATGTAAGACTATGAGCCATTCCCCGTCTGATAGTCAAAAGATATGAACAGTTTCTAGGTGAATAAATTAAAGCTATATATAAGTACATGAAAAAATACTCTAAATCATTATTGTTTGGAGAAATGCAAACAGAAACAACTCTAAGCTATCATCTCATACCTATAAACTGACTAAAATGATAAAAGAGAAAAGTGACAAATGTTGGAGAGGATGTGGAAAAATAGAGACACTAATACATTGTTGGTGGAACTGTGACCTGAACCAACTTTTCTGAAGAGCAATCTGGATTTATACTCAGAGAGTTATAAAACTGTGCTTACCTTTTGCCCCATCAATACCACTACTGGGTTTATTTCCTAAGGTGATCAAGGAAAAAGGAAAAGAAACTGTATGTCCTAAAATATTTATAACAGCTCTTTTTGTGGTGTCAAAGAATCGGAAACTGAAGAGATGTCCACCAATTAGGGAATGGCTGAACAAGTTGTGTTATATGATTGTAATAGAACACTACTGTGCTATAAGAAATGACAAACAAAATGATCACCAAAAAAAAAAGCAATCTGGATAGATTTATATGAAGTGATGCAAAGTGAAGTGAACAGAACCAAGAGAATGATGTACACAGTAACAATAATGTATAAAAATCAACTATGGCTGACTTAATTGTTATCAACAAGGAAAGGATACAGGATAACTCCAAGGGACTCAGGACAAAAAAGGTTATTCACTGCCATAGAAGGAGCAAGTGGAGTTCAAATGCAGATTGAAACATATCATTCTTCCCTTTATTTCCTTTACAAATTTTTCTCGAGTGTATACAATACACATCTAGTTTCACAATATGACAAAAAGGGAAATATGTTTTATATGATAATATATATACAATCTATATTATATTATATGCTTTCTTGGGAAGAGAAGAGAGGTGGGGGGCAGAAAGAATGAGATTTTTGCACATAGCTAATGTAAGAATTTGGTTCTTTTGGATAAGCATATTTATTATAATGTATTATATATAAGAAATTATATATGTTATAGATATATAATCAGAATAGATGGTAATTTTTAAAATATACAAAGAGTATCATGAAGAAAAATATTACTATTGAAAAGAGTAATAAGCAGTAGATACACCAGGAAATTATGATTTTTTCCACTTCTTATTTTCAAGCTCCACATAAAGAGGAATTTCAGAAAGCCAGGGTATTGAATTATGTATTAGAACCCTTTCACCTTGGGCTTTATGATCTTTCCCGGGGCCTCTCTTGGGAAAACACTTTATGTGTGGTGGAAGGCAGGAATAAGTTACTGAAAAACTTGGATGGTTAATATTAACTGACATTTCTTTCATAAATAAACAGCATTTTACCAGTTCCTTGGATGTATCTCACAAGTCCATCAGCTGAACATACCATTTGGGAAACTTTTGCTTGGCACATGCATTCCATCTCCCTAATAATGAGATGAATCATACAGTTTCAGAGTTGGATGGGACTTTAGATCATCTAATATAAGTCCTTCATTTTATAAAAGAGTTAACCAAGGCCCAGAGAAGGGAAGAGATTTGCTTAAGATCTCATAATTTCAAGATCCCACTACCTCTGATATGAGCACTGGAGGAATGGTTGATTGTTGTCTTTGGTACTCACAGAGGACCAACTTGACATCAGTAGTGAGTGATGTCTTTTGACTCCTACATAAATTTAAGTGAGGCAGAGTTGCCCAAAGTCTTCGGTCTTAATCTCTCTTCCAGAATCATGGAAGTCGTGGCAAGACAAAAGTCAGGATGACTAGCAATGACTTGGGTTGTAGTGAATGACCTTGACTTCTTTGATGTCTATGCTCTAAGCACTCCACAATAACTACTTCTTCTGCCTTCATAGCCATTAGAACAAATTGTTCTCATCTGCCCATTCCACCAGGGGAAGTCTTCATGTATTTGGAATAGACATCCCCCTACCTCATCAATGGGTTTGAGACCTGATGGTTACCCTCACCCTGGTAGAGCCCACCTACTTAGATGGTTTTACCAGAGTATGGCCACTGTGAATGCTACAGCTCATTGGAGTTGAGAGCTGGGTGGCAAGTGGACACCAAAGGAATCAAGTAGCCCTGAAAAGGACTCGGCAAATCCTCACACTAGAAGAGCTAATCTTCTCTGAGTTCCCTGATTGGATGGATAGATAAAGTATTTAAGTGCCATTCTGTGGTAGATAGTATTCTCAGAGCTAGAGATGTAAGTACAAAAGTGAAAAATCCTTGCCCTAAAGGAGTAAGGCAGCTAGAGGGATAGAGCATTAGACTTAGTGACAGAAGGACTCAAGTTCAAAGTCAGCCTCCAACACTTACTAGCTATGTGACCATGGGCAAGTCACTTCTGTTGGCCTTAATCCAAAAGAGAAGAAAATGGAAAACCAATTCACTATTCTTGCCAGGAAAACTCTATGGACAGTGACAGAGAAGGGAAATTTTTGTCTGAGGAATCACGGGATATATGATCAGAACCATAAGGCAACCAGTTCCCTGGCTTTCCTTCAACAGCTAACTAAAATTCCTTCTTCGACAGAAAGCTTAATGCTAGTGCTTTATTTCTATGGATTCATTCCAATTGTCCTTTATATAGCTTGTTTTAATATATGTGTTTGCATATTGTCTACTACCTTAGAGTGTAAGTTCTTTAACAGCAGAGATTGTCTTTTGTCTTTCTTTGTATCTCTTGCCCTTAGCATGGTGCCTAGTAAATAGTAAACATTTAATAAGTGCTTATTGATTAACCATCTGAATTGATACATCCCATTAAATTGCAGGTAGATGGCATAGTGGATAGAATGCTGGAGTTCGAATCAGAAAGACTCCTTGAGTTCAAATGGAGCAAGCCACTTAACCCTGTTTGCCTCAGTTTCTTATCAATATTTTCTCTGTCCAAGACCTTAGGCAGCTCACAGCACAACCCAGAACATGCCTTCCCCAGGAAAACGGGTAACACAGGAAAACACGCAGGCAGAAGCCATTCATGTGTTTCATATTTCTTGTATTTACTAATTCATGTCTTTGTATCCATCACATCTTAAGCAATTTGTGTGGTGGAGAAAAAAAAATGTGTCCCTCATAGATAATCATGCTGATACTGTACATTGAGTCCCTTTGTGGGAAGGGACCTTATTGCTCACTTTTGAGGAAAATCAACACATGACGTATACCTCAGTTTTGTTTTAGAGGTTTCCCTGGAATAGAGGAATAGTCAAAAAGGATTTGTTTCTCTTGGAGGATATCTTTTAGCAGGTTTTATCCACAGGATGGAACCCCAATTCAAGTGAACCCAGAGTCTTTTGGTGGGGGACTGTTGCGACCATGGGCAATATATCCATGAATTATTAGTTCAGGACCATACATTTTCAACAACCTTCCCCAACCAAGTACTAAGGACCCACCATGGACAAAGTGGTGGATATTTTGAGAGATATCAAATTGAATAAGACCTAAAATTGAAGAACAAATTGTTTCAGGAAGAAAAGAGATTAAGCCAAGAAAGGCAACATAATATAGAAGAACATCTAAATACTTGAATAACTTTGAGTGAGCTCCATCACCTTCCTTGGACAAAGTTTCCTTGTAAAATGAAGAGTTACACTAAGTAATATTGTACTTCCTTTCTAAGTCTAAAACCAGATGATCTTTTGAGTCAATGAATAAATGTGATATCTAGAGCTAGAGGTACCTGGGTTTGAGAATAGATGTGTGACTTTGGAGTTTTCATATTACCTCTCTAAAGTCTCAATTTCCTTATTTGAAAAATGGAGACAATAATACCAGCACTACCTCCCTCATAGGGATTTTCTGAGGATAGACTTAAAAAATGTTTTTAAAGAAAGCATTTTGTGATATGTCTATTTCTGAGTCAACTTTATAATATCATACAAGGTAGAATATGATAAGTGGTTTAAGAAATATACAAAGATTTATGGATGTTCAGAGGAGAGAGATCACTTTCAGCTAAGTAAATTGGAGAAGACTTTATGGAAGAGATGGCATTTAAAATTGGTCTTTGAGGCTAGTGCAAATATCAATAATATGGAAATAGGTCTTGATCAATGACACATGTAAAAAAATTGCGCATTGGCTATGGGAGGAGGGTGGGAGAAGGAGAGGAAAATAACATGAATCTTGTAATCATGGGAAAATATTCTTAATTAATTTAATTTAATTTTCCATATAAATTTTTAAATAAGTTTTAAAAAAATAAAGTTCACCTGTGAGAGAAAAAATAAAACTGGTCTTTGAGGGATGGATGGATAGATTGAGATAAGCAGAGGAGTGGGGCAGACAGAATGATAAGAAGAAGGTTTGGAAGATGAAATTACAGAAGTAGGAAACAGTTTGATCAAAAGAGTAGGGGAAGGGGACATCTAGGTGGCACAGTGGACAGAGTGCCAGACCTGGAATCAGAAGGGCCTGTGTTCAAATTTGATTTCAAACACTTCCTAGCTGTGTGACCTTGGGCAAGTCACTTAACCCCCAATTATCCTTGCCCTCCCATCTTAGAGTTGTTACTAAGAAAGTAAGGGTTGTGGGGGGGGGGGGCTGTATAGAGGAAGAAAATTAAGGAGTGTGCCTGATGGAGAGATGGGTTGTAAAGCTAGATAAAAACTGAAAAGAGAGAGACAGAGACAGAGAGACAGACAGAGACAGAACTGACTTTCACTTCCACAAGGATAGGCTGGCCTCCAGCTGCCAAGAAAAATACTTCCCTTCAGACTTTGGGTCAGAAAATTGCTTAGAAGTAGGTCTCTTGAGGAATCTCAGACAATTACAAAAATACACCAATGCCTTAGACCTGGATGCTATTGTATTTCAATTTAATTTTCTTGTTGAAAAATCAGTCTTAATTTTGTAAGTTTTCCAACTGTACCTTGAAGTAGTCACATTTACCCTTTTCTCAATCACAAATTTCTATTTTTCAAGTAATGTTGTAGTTATGTGAGGCAACATGGTGTAGAGGGTAAGAATATAGTGATGCCTCACCTATCGCAGGAGTTACATTCCAGAGACTCCCTTGATAAGTGAAAATCCAAGAAGCAGCGAATCACATTGGCAAACTTGTGTAAGTGGTAGTGGCATACTGAATTTCCATTGTGCAAAGTATGGCATTCTTCTGCAAAATTCCCCAATATAGCAATACAGAATTAGATTTTTTTTTTTAAACCCGCAGTACAGTGAAGCTGTAATAAGTGAACCATGATATAGCAAGGGGCAACTGTTTTGCCCTTGGAACCAGAAGACCTGGGTTCTCAATCCATTTATACAAGCTAGTATTTGGATGTTCTTTTTTTTTTAATTTTATTTAAAAAATTTTCTCTCCTGGTTACATGATTCTTATTGTCTCCTTCTCCTCTTCCATCTCCCCTTCCAGAGTTTACAAGCAATTTCACTGAGTTATACATATATTATCACTCAAATCCTTTTCCCATATTATTCATTTTTGTCATAGAGTAATCTTTTAGAACCAAAACTCTAAATCACATACCCATTCAAATAAGTTATAAATCATATGTTTTCTTCTGGATTTCTATTCCCACAGCTCTTTCTCTCAATGTGGATAGCATTCTTTCTCATAAGTCCCTCAACATTGTCCTGGATCATTGCATTGCTTTTAATAGCAAAATCAATCACATTTGATCATCCCACAATGTTTCAGTTACTGTGTATAATGTTCTCCTGGTTCTGCTTATTTCACTCCACATCAGCTCATGGAAGTCTTTCCAGTTCTTATAGAAATCAAGCTGTTTATTATTCCTTATAGCACAATAATATTCCATCACCATCATATACCATAATTTTTTTAGTCATTCCCCAATCAAGGGACACCCCCATTCCAATTTTTGACACCACAAAAAGTATACCTATAAATATTTTCATACAAACAGAACCTTTCCCATTTCTTTTTTATCTCTTTGGGATATAAACCCAGCAGGGTATTGCTGAATCAAAGGACATGCAGTCTTTTAAAGCCCTTTGGGCATAGTTCCAAATTGCCTTCCAGAATGGTTGGATCAGTTCACAACTCCACCAGCAGTGTATTAGTGGGGTGACCTTTACTTTAGCATTTTACTTTATCTCTTTGACCCTCAGGGTTTTTTTTTCTGTCAAATAATTCAATAGGAGATGAGGCTAGATCACATTTGGGAAACTATGAGGTGTTTTCACTACTCCATTTTGTAAAAATCTTTTCAATTTCAATAAATCTCTGTTGATTTTTGTATATCACCTACATTTTGTACTATGAAAAAACTCATTTGTCTTCATATGCTTTTCTTTATTTATCATACTCATCATTTCATCAATATCCCATTATATTCAACTTGTTAAGCCATTTCCCTGTCAATAAAAAGCCCATTTTTTCACACTGGGTTGAAGATACAGGGGGCAGCTGGATAGCTCAGTGGATTGAGAACCAGGCCTAGAGATGGGAAGTCCTAGGATCAAATCTAGCCTTAGATACTTCCCAGCTGTGTGACCCTGGGCAAGTTACTTAACCAGCACTGCCTAGCTCTTACCACTCTTCTGCTTTGGAACCAATACACAGTATTGATTCCAAGACCGAAGGTAAGAGTTTAAAAAAAAAATGAAGATACAATATGTCAGGGAATCATGGATTCATCAGATTTCACAAGATATCACAAGATTTCAAGTAGTGATCCATGATGTTTTTTGTTGTTGTTGTGGAGTTGTATTCATTTGGGTCTGACATTTCATGATCTTAAATAGGGGTTTTCCTAGCAAAAAAACTGGAAGGGTTTGCCATTTCCTTTTCTAACTCATTTTATAGATGAAGAAACTAAGGCAAACATGATTAAGTAATTTGCCCAGGGTCACATAGCTAGCAAATATCTGAGGCCAGATTGTATTTCAAGAAGATGAGTCTTCCTGATCCTAGATCTGGCACTCTACGGATAGAATACAGTGAACTCTATCACTTACCTACCCCAATAACCAATATAATAATGGAAAGATGAATGATAGGTATAAATAGACTGAAAGATATTAGCAATGATAACTTGTGTAAAAGAAGTGAAATGAAAAAAAAAAAGAAGTGGAATAAAAGCATTACTGAGGATATGCATGATTGGAAAAGGAGGTGGGCCAGCCAAAGAATGAAGAACAGATGACAGTGAGCAGCCTGCACTGCTAACCACAAAATATTAAAAAATAAAAAAGAGATAGAGGAAAACTTCCAAAATATCGGGCAGATCCCCACAGACAAGAATGTATCAGGATGAAAAGGCATGTATGGGCTGCAATCTGAACAGGTGAAGGGAGGGCTTACCTTAGTGAGCTCACCTCTATCATATCACCTAAAATGGCATAATAATCATACTTGTGCAAACACCCTCACAAGACTGGTGTCACCGAAAAGGGAATGGCTTTTGTTATATATGGAAGCCCAGTCTTGGAGAGAGCTGGATTTGTAGTGGGAAGTGCTGTGTGAGAATCCCAGCTCTGCCACTGACTAAAGGCAACTAGCCAGGGGACATGGTGGCCAATGCTAGACCTGGAGTCACAGAACCAAATTCCAAACCTGCCTAGCTTCATGACTGGGCAAAACATTCCCTTATCCAGTTTCCTAAGCTATAAAATGGAGATAACCATAGCATCTACCTCTCAAGAGTTGTGTGAAGATAAAATAATATGGCATATGTTGTGTGAAAAGCATTCTGTAAACTTTTAATTACTATGAAAATGCAGCTATTTTATTGTTGCTAAATATGTGATGTGAACCAAATCACCTCATTTCCCTTCCTCATCTATAAGGTGAGAACTCTAAGGGCCCTTCCAGTTCTTAATCTTTGATCCTTCAATATCTGTGCTATTACTATTTTCATGAAAAGGGGTTTGGCTCCTATTTCCAAATGTTAAACATTTCTGGACATCAGCTAATAGTTTCGGGGAAGTGGACTTGCTTATCTTCAAAGAGGCAATCACTAGACATTAGGCATGTTGAAAAAACAGATCATTTGCTCATTATAGAAAATTGCTAAGAAAATCAATTTGGAACTATATCATGTCTTATATACTTTCCCAAGCATACAAAGGCAGCTTATTTTACTTTATTATAATTTTTTAACCTTACCTTCCACCTTAGAACCAATATCATGTATTGCTTCAAAGGCAGAAGAGTGGTGAGGGTAGGCAATGGGAGTTAAGTGACCTGCACAGGGTCACACAGCTAGGAAGTATCTGAGTCCAGATTTGAACCCAGGATGTCCTATTTCTAGACCTGGCTCTCAATCCACTGACTACCTAGCTAAGGTACCTTATTTTTAAAGCAATCTTACATTCAGAAGGAACATAAGATCCAGACAACTGGATCTTATTCCCTTTGGTACATGGGGGGAAAATACCAATTCCCTTCTAAGTAATCTAGGTTTGTGATAGAATAAAAGGCATTACAGCTAAGATCCCAATGAAGTGCTCTTAAATCCATAAGTCTTATGAATTGTGAAATCATACAGCAATACTATCATGCAAAAAAAAATCAATCTCCTACATTTGCATTAGTTGCCTAATATCCTACTCTTAGTGTCTATTGCCATATTAGATGCCTATTAGCTATTGTTATGTGCCTAATTAAGTAATAGTTATGAAAACACAAAAGTGAGATAGTACCTGCCCTTATGAAGCTTCCATTCTACTGGGTGATGCTATATTTTGTTGGTGATTCAGGCATTTGTTAAGGGTAAAATTAGGGGTTATTGACTGAATATATTCTACTAGTGGTTGCCAGGGATTAATTCAATCCCAAAAAAATACTTATGTCAGTTTTGGATTTTTATGGTGGTTTAATTACAATAGAGTGAAGAAATTAAGAAGAGAGAGAAAGGAAAGAGAATTTAAACTGCTCCAGCCCAGACTGAGCCAGGCAGGAGTTCAGAGGCCTTGGCCAAGGGGCCTTCTCAATCTAGCTCGGCTACCAGCCACAAGGCCTTCTCCAAGATGAGGGGTCTCCTAGGAGGATAGCGCTTTAGGAGGTAAAGGAAAAAGGAATCAACTTAAACCACTCACCAAGCATGCTAAGAACACTGCCACGAGCAACCCACACTGCTGAGCCCAACATCTCTGTGAGAGAGAGTAAGAGCCAACGTGCCAGTGAGCATGAGAGAAAGTGACACAAAATATATAGACCATTCTTTACATCACTTCCTGCATCTGACATGTACCAATGGTAGCTTAAGCTTGACTTAGGACAGCCCGGGGAGTCTGGTAGTTGTTTTTTATTTGTCACTTGCTAGAATATGTCAGTCATAGGCCATCTTCCTCAACACTTAATCCTTAAGTAGGAGTGTATACATTCCTGGTTGCTAGAATTTCTAAAGACTAAGCAGAATGGAGAAAATCTAAAATTCACACATTTCAGTTTTGTTCTACTATTATTCATGACTCCATTTAGGTTTTCTTGGAAAAGCTACTAGAGCAGTCTACCATTTCCTCATCGAGCTCATTTTGCAGATAAGGAACTGAGGCCAACAGGATTAAGTGATTTGCACAAGGTCACACAACTAGTACATTTACAGAGAAGTAAATACAAAAATATAACCAAATATAAACAAGCATATATAAAGATAAATATAAAACCAATACATGGTAGTCGGGAGGTAGGTTCACTAATACCTGAAGAGAATTCTTCTTGAAGGAGATAGAATTTGAGCTGAGTCTTAAAGGGAGTTAAGGGTTCCAATAAGCAGAGGAGAGGAGGAAAAGCATTCCAGACATGGAAATGACAACCTATGCAAAGGCTCAGACAGAGAGAAAAACTGGAATTCTAAGTAGGCTAATTTGTCTGGAATGTGAGAGTGAATGATGGAAAAAGTAGGCTAGAACTAGATTATTAAGATTGCATGCCAAAAAAGAGAAGTTAGCTTTTTCCTGCTGACAATGGAAACCAATGAAGTTTCAATACCAGGAAAATGTGTTAAGAAAAGCAATTGGATAACTAGGAGGAAGGGAGAGAAACTAGATAGAGATAGATCAGTTAGAAAACTGATAATAATCAGGTTGAAATATAATGAGGTCTGGATGAGGGTGGTGCTCATTGGAGTAGAAAAAAGAAAATGAATTTGAGAGATTTTGAGGAGGTATAACCAGCAAGATTTAGCAACCAACCAGCTTTAAGGCATAAAGGGGAGTGGAGAATTTAGAATTAGTTTCAAAACTAGCTAAATGGAAGAATGATAATGTACTTAACAGAAATAGGGAAATTAAAAGGAAGGATGGATTTAGGTCAAATGATAATTCCATTTTGAACATTGGTATTATTTGAGATACTAATGGAACCTGCAAATGTGGATCTTTAGTACCCAGCTAGATGTAGGTCTGGAGCTCAGGAGAGATAAGAAGATAAAGAAGATTTAGGAAGTATTTGCAAAGACCATAGCTAGATCCTTTGGAGCTAGAGATATCAAGAAAGGATATACATGATTTTGCTTTTCTTTGATGATTCAGAAGGCATTCCAGCATCTAAATTCTAGTTGGGGGAAATTAGGAAGTCCAGTGGGAAAAAATGCTAAGTCTAGAGTCAGGAAAGGCTGGATGCAAATCTTGTCTCAGACACCAGCTTTGTGAATCTGGGCAAGTTACTCAGCCAGTGCCTCTCCTGGTTTCCTCCTCTTTAAAGTGGGAGTGATAATACTAGCACCTACCCCACAGGGTTGTTGTGAAGATCAAGTGAAATAGCAATCATAAAATGCTTAGCATGATGACTGGTACATAGTAGGTGCTATGTAAATGTTAGCTATTTTATTATTAATTCCAACTCTGCTAATAAATAGCCAAGTGATTTTGAGCAACTCATCTTTTTCTTTCTGAACCTCAGCTTACCAGTCAGTAAAATGAAGGGATTTGGATGAATGAATGAAAAATCATTTTTGTGCCAAGCACTGTACTCAGTCCTAGTTCTAAGCAAAGACAATTTCTGCCTTTGCACAACACATACAAAGAAATGGCGGCCAAGAAGAGAAGTATTTTGGTTCAGAAAGATAGGGGCATAAAAGACAGAGGCAGAGACAGAGAGACAGACAGAGATAGATTAAAAAGGCAGACAGAAAGACAGAGACAAAGACAGAGACAGAGAGAGACAGAGTCAGAGAGACAGAGACAGAGACAGACAGAGAGAAAGAGACAGAGAAAGACAGAGACAGAGACAGAGACAGAAAGATACAGAGAGAGACACAGAGAAAGACAGAGACAGAGACAGAGAAAGACAGAGAGAGACAGACAGACAGACAGAGACAGAGAAAGACAGAGAGAGACAGAGACAGAGAAAGACAGAGAGGGAGACAAAGAGAGAGAGAAGGAGGCAGGGACAGAGGGAAAATAGGGGAATGGGAATGAAGCATGGATGAGGCTTTCCTGAAATAGTAGTAAGAAAAAGGAAGTTGCTAATCAAGAAAAAAGGGCCCCAGAACAGAAGTTCATTCCAGGGTGTAGTCTACGAGTACACCTTGAGGAGGCTGGTGAAGAAGCTGTGGAGGAGGTGGTCAGAGAGGAAGGAGAAAGATAAAATTCTAAGACACTTTCCAGTTCCACAAATTCTATTCTATGGGAAATTTGATTATGTGAGTTTAAGAGAGAAATGCAAGTTACTGAGGATATTTTTAGACTTCAAATCACATGACTAGGATATTCTTTGGGCAAGAGTAAAAATATGTTTTAAATGATTAACAGGTTGATCTCAGTTCAAGAATGATTTCTCCCTCTTTTTTAAGTTTTTCCCCCCTCAGCCTTAAAAGGTTTCAAGATGATGATTTTTCCTAAGAGAATAAACAAAACCTACATCAACCAAATGAGATACATCTGTAGACTTAGTTTGCCCAAATGAGACCAAAATATGTATTTCTTTGGCCCCATCTCATACATCTGGCTGCTTAACCACAGTGCACCAGAAGAAGAGGGGAAAGGATATAATTAAATAATGCCTTGTTCCCTTGACAATTAAACAGAAATGTATTTTAATCATAACATTATACTGTGATCTGAGTCTCTAATTTTTCTTCCTTACCTAATAGGTTAACATAGTAAATATTCAATTCACTCCCAGGTCAGGAAACTCCACAAACATTAGTTGTTCTGCAATCTAATCTGGACCAGTGTCAACGCCAAGTTTAAGTGTGTCAGTTATGACTTTTGAGTTGTCCTGCCCTGAAAGGGCTAAATTAGAAAGAGTGGGGAAAGGGAAGTACATATATGCAATATGCATACCCCAAAACCCACTAAGTAAAATATAGAAAGAACCAAGAATTGTGTGTTTCTTGAATCCTGGCTTGATTCTGAGACAGTTACAGTTCTATCCTCTCATTTCACTTATTTGGGAATTTGTCCGATTTTTAAAAATTTATGTTTATTTTCATTCTAATCCAATGTCCAGAACCAAAAGCATATTTGTGATCACTACATATTGGAATTTCCTTTCCTCATTTTTGTTCTCCTCTCCCCCTCTCCCTCTCTCCATTCTTTCTTTCTTTTTTTAAAATCATTACAGACTATTTTTGAACTGGGCCCACTTTCACACACTAAAATTCAAATGAAGGGGAAGAAGGAGGAGAGGAAATCCAGGGAAGCCCTGCCAACTGAAAGCTGCTCTGCTTTGGGAAGGAAAGAGGTCTATTCAGCACAAACACAGATTGGGTCCCAATGGGATGAAAACTTCTCTTTCCTTCCCTTTTGCCTCTGCATTTGAGACTTCATGCTGCCCAAGCTGGGAGGCGTGGGGGGAGAAGGTTAAGTGGAACAAAAGGAAGAATGAAGTGAAAATGGAAAGGAGGCTGTAGAAAGAAAAGTAGGGAGAGGGAAAGAAAACAAAGGGAGAAGGAAGGGGAAAAAACAGGAGGGAATTAAGGACAAAGAATGAGAAGGAAAGAGGAGGGAAAAGAAATGAGAAAACGAGGGGAAAGGTAGGGTAAATGGAAGATTTGAAGGATGGGGGGAAGAAGAGGAAGGAGAGGGTAAATAGGAATGATTGAAAATATGCAGTAGGAAGGACTAAGAGAAGGAGATGGGTGAAGGGAAGAGAGGAGATGATGAGGGGAGAAGAGAAGTGAAAGAAGGAGGAATGCAAAAGGAAGAGAGAAGAGAGTGGAAAATGGAGAAAATCAAGAATTAAAGAGGGAAGGAATGAGTGAATCAAAAGGGTGGAAAGAGGGAGGGCCAGCCACTGAGGGAGAGTCAGGAGAGCTTGAGAGTGGGCTCACCGCCCGCCCCTCCCAGTCCAACCCTCTCCCTCCTTCCCTCCCTTCCTGGATGGGATGCCCAGAGCACTCGGTAGAGACGGGAGACTCAGCAACTCTCTCCCAACAGTGCGGCCAGGGCTGGGTCATGGGCAGCGGGAGCAGCCGGAGCAGGCGGGCACGGAAGCAGTTGTGCAGCCCTGACAGGAACCCAGGCGTCCCTGGCGTCCTGGAGCTGGGCGATGGGCAGCAGGGCACTGAAGCCCGCCAGGAGGAGGAGGGCAGGAAAGATGGGCAAGAGGAAGGCTCAAGGAAAGGGGCCCAAGAAGACTGCGCTGTCCATGACTCTGAGTCGCCCCCAAATGGGGAGGAGGAGCCGGAGTCAGAGTCACAGTTGCTGGACCAGGTATTGGCCGAGTCGGAGGCCTGGGATCCAACATTCGAACCCCAGCCAAGTCGGGCCTCCCACTCTCGGCCCCAGCTGAACCCACAACTGGGTGGGGGCCCAGGCTCGCAGGCGAACCTCAGCAGCCACGGAGAGCGCCAGGTGAGTGATGAGAATCCTCCCTGTCCAGTCCCGCCGAGTCCAGTCCCCGGCCTCAGACTACGCCTCCCTCTTCCGTTTCTCTCTGCCTTCTTGTAGAGTCTGCCTGGTTCCCTGCAGCCTCCTCCTCTCTAACCTGCCGCCAAGTGTCGGACTTAGCCTTCCCAGCGCTTCTCCCTCTCTCTACCTGGGCTTCCAATCTCCCCGGTTCCCTTAGCTGACAAACCAGACCCCTCCCACGCCTTGGACTCAAACTACTTCACCGGGAGGAGAAAGGGGTCGGGGACAAGCTGAAGATTTTCCTGACTAGGAACTCACTCGGAGTCTCTGCCCCCGCTCCTATTTCTCTCTCTTTCCCCTTCCGTTCACTCCCTCTCCTTCTATCTGCCATCCCTTCTTCCTCTCTCCCTTTCCTGCTCTCTCTACTTTTTCTCTCTTCTTCACTCCTTTCTTTCCCCCCTCTCTTCTTCCTTCTCTATCCCCCTCCCCTCTCTCTCCATGTCTTCTCTTCTCTCTAACAGTCATAGAATCTTAAATGATCTTGGCAAAGTAGAACTTTAGGCTGGAGCTAATAAAAGGAAATTTAATAAGAATGCATATATAAACTCATACTTTGGTTCAAACAATTGATTTCTAGAATACAGAAGTGAGGAAGCAAAATCAATTTATCTGAAAAAAAGATCTGGGGTAGGAGGTGTCTGATGGACAGTAACCTCAATATGATTCCACCCTGTTATACAATAGCCAAAAATAAAACAAAAACCTTAAAGCCACCTTAATGCTTAAGAGAAGCAGGACTCTCATGACTAAGAAGCTGGTAGTCCCACTGTACTCTATCCTGGTTGGCCCACTTTTGGAAAAATATATTTATTTTTTGGCACCATAGTTTAGGAGGGATGTTGATAATTTGGATAGCTATCCAAGCTGGGTAGCACAATGGATAAAAGCCTCCATTTCTTATCTTTAGTATGGGCATAATTAATAAAAGTATCTTCCCTCCAGAGGATAAAATGAAATAATATTTGTCAAGTACATTGCAACATAAATGCCAATTATTATCATCATTTTTTAGAGGAAGGCAATCCAAATTGTAAAGGATCTTAGTTTAATATCAAATGAGAATCTGTTGAAGGAATTAGAGTGGAGGTAGGGAGAGCTGTCCTATATGATAACCATCTTCAGACTGTCATATTGTATGGAGATCAGATTGTGTCCAATTTGGCCTCAACCAGGTCAGAACCAGGTACAATGGATAGATGATACAAAGAAGAAAATTTAGACTGGATATCAGAAAAATTTCCTAATAATCAGAGCTTTCCCCTGGATGACTACTCCTTAGGGGTATAGTTGGACGAGATTACTGCTGATGTCCCTTCCAACTTTGAAATTCTGTGATTCTCCCTTTCTATCTTTCCATGATTCTTCTCTCTGTCTCTGTCCTTCTCTTAATCTTCATCTCTATTTCTGCCCTTGTTTATATCTCTTTCATGTGTCTCTCTCTCTGTCTCTCTCTCTCTCTGACTCTCTTTTCTCTGTCATCTTCTTTCCTCTCTGAATCACTTTTTATCTATCTCCCTCCCTCTCTGCTTCTCTTCCTCTCTCTGTATTCTTCCTCCTTTCTCCTTCCTCTCTCATATAATTTTGGAGCTAAGTGGTGCAGTGGATGAAAAGCTAGCCCTAGAGTCAGAAGGACCTGAATTAGAAGTGGTCCTTGGACACTTACTAGCTGTGTGACTCTGGGCAAGTTGCTTAACCCAGTTTGTCTCAGTTTCCTCATCTGTAAAATGAGTTGAAGAAGGAAATGCCAAACTACTCTAATGTTTGCCAAGAAAAATCTTATAAATGGGGTCACAAAGAGTTAGACATAACTAATTGAGAGAACTAAAAAGGAAGCAAGGACTTAAGAATACTAAAGTTGAAAGGGGTTTTCTTCTTCATACCGTGATGTTCTAGGCTGAGGCCAGAAGGCAAAGGCAATTAGAATATTATAGTGTAATCTTGGAATTCACTGTAGAATATAGAACATCAGAGCTGAAAGGAATCTAAGAGATTGTCTAGACTAACCTCTTGATTTTACAAGAAGAGAAGAAAACTTGGGCCCTTGGACTAATCCAAGATCACAAAGCAAAATAGTGACACACCTGGACTTAGAATTTCCCCACCCCTCTAAAATTACTACAATAGTATTTTTGTTTGTTCATTTGCTTAAAAAATATACTGTAAAGTCTGTCTTTACATTCCTCATTCTCTTTCCCAGCCATTTATAATAATAACCCTAAAATACAGTTTTTGCTCCCCTTTCTCTTTGAATGAAAAGGGAATTAAAATCTTTAACACCATGGAAACTCACCTGATCTGGTTGTGTTGTCAAAAGTAGCTAACATCTTCCCTTCTAAAGGATCAGATCTCTCTAAGGACAGAGGGAAAGTGAGCTCTAAATATTTGTAACTCAGAGGTTTTCCTCTACAATTATTTCTTTTTTTAAAACTTTTACCTTCTCTCTTAGAATCGATACTAAATAGTAGCTTTAAGGCAAAAGAGTGGTAAGGGCAAGACATTGGAGTTAAGTGATTTGCCCAGGGTCTGGAAGGGTCTGAGACCATATTTGAACCCAGGTCCCCCCAACAACAGGCCTATTGCTCTATCCACTGGACTACCTAGCTGTGCCCCTCTCGATTATTTTTAAATGAGGTCAATTAAGTTGGGATTATAAACAGCTAAGTCCCATAATGGATAAAAGGCTGGACCTAGAGTCAGGAAGACCTTAGTTCAAATCCAGACTAAAAAACTTTTACTAGTTATAAGACTCTGGGTAAGCAATCTAATCTCTGCCTCAGTTTCTTCAGACGTATAAGTAGTGGTAGTAGTAGTAGTAGTAGTAGTAGTAGTAGTAGTAGTAGTAGTAGTAGTAATAATAATAATAATATGACCTACCTCCCAGGCTTATTGGGAGAAACAAATGAGAGAATATTTGTCAAGCACTTTGTAAACCTTAAATCATTATGTAAGGACTAGCTATGATTATATTAATTATTCATTACTATAACAATGAAACTTTAAGATTGCATCAGTATTCAATTATATAATGCTTTTCTTTAAAGGGTACCGTTGGGGGAGGAAGGAAAAAGAAACCTCTCTCCTGAAGTGAATCTGATCTCCAAGCAGGGAGCCAGGTTTTAACGTTCTTTTGTTTCCTAAGGCCTCTGGACAACTCAGATGGTAACTGAGGGAGGACAAAAGAAAGAATGTGTTGTGTGTGTGCCCGCGTGTTTTCTGCAGTCTGGTTAAATAAAGAGGAGGGAACACTGGCATTTGTTCTTTGCCCTTGAAGGAAGGACAGGGGAGGGATACTTAAAGGAATGTGGTCCTGAGGAAATGATTGTTTGGTGACGAATTTTGTAGACTACACCTTTAAATGCTGTATCCTTAGCAACAGCAGCCCTAGTCTACAGGACACAATAGAATGTCACTCTGGAAGGGACCTTAGGGATAACCCAAGTCAGAGATGCTCATTTTACAGGTAACGAAGCTATGGCCCCTAGAGAGGTTACAGAGGCAGTGAGGGATGGAGGCAGAGCTCAAACCCAGATCTCCTGCCAGGGTTTGAGTCTTGGAACCCTATATTTCCTAGGATAGGGTGAGAATTACAATGAAAGCATACATCCACAGGTGGAAGGGAGCTTAGAAGCTATCTAGTACAACTCCCTTATGAGTTGGAGACTTGACCATTTGGGCAAGTGACTCACCTAAGGTCACCCAATTGGTAAGGATTTTATCTTAGACCCTCTGACTCCCAATATCAGTTTTCTTTTCACTGTACCACTCTAACCAAATCAACAAGCATTTATTAGGTCCCTACTATGTGCCAGGCACTGTGCTATGCACTGAGGATACAAAGAAAAACAAGACAGTCTCTGCTACTCTCATAGTCTAATGCAGGAGATGCACATATACAACTAAGTTTGTTGTTCAGTTCTTTTCAGTTGTGTCCAACTATTCATGATCCTACATGGGATTTTTCTTAGCAAAGACACTGGAGTTGTTTGCCATTTCCTCCTCCAGCTCATTTTATAGATGAAGAAACTGAGGCAAACAGGGTGAATCAATTTGCCCAGGGTCACACAGCTAGTAAGTGTCTGAGGCTGGATTTGAACTCGGATTTTCTTGACTCCAGTCCAGTGGTCCCTCTACTGAACCACCTTGCTGCCCTGCATCATTTCTTATAATTTGGTAACATTCCATTGTATTCATTTCCATAATGTGTTAAGTTTTTCATCCCTAGAATGTTAGGAACATTTAAAAATCCATTTTTGTGAATGTCTTTTGCCTTTAAAAATAAACTAAATTCATTATCTTCTTCCCATTCTTCCTCCTGAAATTCTTTATTTCTGATAAGGTCACAGCCACTCTTAAATTCACCCAGGTTCACAACTTTGGTATTAATTCTGAGTCCTCATTTCCCTTCACATCTGTAGGTGTTAAATTTTGTTATTTCTCCTTCCCCAATCTTTCTGTTTACTTACATAGCCATCTCCTCCCTAGTTCAAGCTCTAATCCCCTCTCCAATAAACCACTGCATTAGGCTTCTAACTGGTCTCCCCGCCTCATGTATCTCCCCTTTTCAGTCCATTATCCACACAAGTGCCAAAGTGACTTTCTTTGTTTTTCTTTTTTCTAGTCCCTTCCCTCAAAAGCTTACATTTTATCTTTTACTAAATATTTTATTTTTATTTCAATTAAATTTAAAAAAAAAACAATTTTAGCCTTTATTTTCTCCGTCTGAGCCAAATCTCACACTCCCTCCCTTCTCTCCTCCCTGAGACATCAAGCAATTTGATATAGATTTTACATGTGTAATGGTGTAAAACATCTTTCCATGTTAGTCCTTTTGTGAAAGAAAACTCAAACAAATGAAAGAAAAATTAAGAAAGTAAGTGAAATGTAGTATATCTTGGTCTGCATTCAAATTCCATCAATTCTTTCTCTGGAGGCAGATGGCATTTTTCATCATGAGTCCTTGAGGGTTTTCTTGGATCATTGTATTGCTAAGAATAGCTAAGTCACGCATAAATGTTCAGCACTTAATATTGCTGTTACCATGTATAATACTTTTCTCCTGGTTCTTCTGCTCACTTCACTTTGCATTGGTTCATGTAGGTGTTTCCAGATCTTTCTTAAATCGTCCTTCACACCCCTTTTTTTGCCAAAAAAATGTAAATTTGTGAGTTTATTGCATATGTAACAAAAATGAACATGACCTCCCGGGTCCAGCCTAATATACAATACTATACAATCACTGTTTATTTCCAGCTGGTTCCATAACCACATTAAATAGAACTAGCATTTATTTAAATACTTTTGATTTAGACAAAACAAAGCATTAGTGTAAAACTTTCACAAAATAAATCAGCAATAAAAATAGTGGGAAGAAGTTTTCTATTACAATCACATACCATGACTTATTCTGCCATTCCCCAATTGATGGACATCCCCTCAATATCCAATTCTTTGCTACCACAAAAAGAGCTGCTATAAATATTTTTACACAGACATGTTATTTCCCTACTTTTGTAATCTCTTTGAGGGTTTTAAAAAAACCCTTACCTTCTGCCTTAGAATATTGATTCCAAAGCAGAAGAGAAAGAAGGGTTAGGCAATGGGGGTTAAGTGACTTGCTCAGGGTCACACAGTTAGGAAGTATCTGAGGGCAGATTTGAACCCAGGACCACCCATCTCTAAGCCTGGTTCTCAATCTACTGAGCCACCTAGCAGCCCCCTTTTGTTTTTTTGTTTTTTTTGTCTTTTTTTATTATATTTTATTTGATCATTTCCAAGCATTATTCATTAAAGACATAGATCATTTTCTTTTCCTCCCCCCCACCCCCCATAGCCGACGCATAAATCCACTGGGCATCACATGTTTTCTTGATTTGAACCCATTATCAGCCCCCTTTTGTAATCTCTTTGAGATACAGACCTAGAAGTGGGATTGCTGGGTCAAAGAGTATACACACTTTCAAAGCTCTTTGGGCAAAGTTGCAAATTGCTTTCCAGAAGCCAAGTGATTTTCTTAAAGTGTAAGAGTCTGACCATGTCCCTCCCCAACTCGGTGCATTTCAGTAACTTCTTATGAATACAAGTACAAGTTGTTGCATTTTGTAGACCTGCTCTCCAAACAGCTCATGGGTCCTTGAACTGGGAGTAAGAGTTGGCTGGGATTACAGGAGGTTCAACTCCACAGGCTTACTGATCAGACACACAGATGTCCTCTTGCTGGGTGGCGACAAAGTTTATTGATTTGAGGTGCACAATTTATAGGGAAATGATGTAGGCTAAGGGATTAGGTAAGCCTTTTGCAGGAACAATGATTGGCAATGATTTACAAGATGGAAACAATGGATGTAGATTGCCTTAGTGGCTCTAAGCAGGGTTTTCTATAGGATAATAAATCATAGGTAACATGTCAATTCAACATGTCAACATATGACCCAGTTTTGTATAGAATACCATATGCTCTTGCTTATTATTTTCTTGGCTGGACATCTAGTAACTTGGAGAGGAGAATGGATTGGGTTCAAGCAGAGGGGGGAGACTACATGTCTTACTGCTTCTAAATTCTGGGGTGTACTGGGCTTGTTTCCACAGCCTTGCTGAATGAAAAGCCCCTGACTTCCTAACTACCCAGAAGTTTTACTTCCTGGGGTGCATTGGGCCTGGAAGCCCCTGATCTTCTTGGGCTGTTCCCACACCATTTACTTTTAAATAGTACCAAAACCTGACCTTAATCTTTTTTTTCATATTCATTACTCCCTTTCCCACATTATATAGTCCAACCAAACCAGCCTTCTTATTGTTCCTCACAAGCAAAACTTTTCTGCCTTGGAATGCTCCCTGGCTTTACCTCTGCTCTTTGGACCGCCTTGACTTCAAAACCATGTTCGTGAACATGAAGCTTTTCCTGATTTCTCCCCGCCCCCCCCCATTTGTCTTGAATTTATTTTGTATATATTTTGTATATACTTATTTTAGCACATGCTGCTTTCCCTAAGAAAATATAAGATTCATGAGGGCAGGGCTATTTCATTTTTACCTTTGCATTCCCCAGAAATTAGCATAGTACCTGGTATATAGAAGATACTTATTAAGTGCTTACTGATATATTGACTGATTATTATATCACAGTCATTTCTGGAGAAAAGATAGGAAAAGCTGTACCCTGAGATTAAAAACTCCCTTCTGGTAAAGGAAAAGAATTTAGTAAAAACATCTTTGGCATCCAGATTTGCAGGTTGGGTGCATTTACTCCCAGATTACTCCCAAATTAACTTGATTGAGTCTTTAATTCTGGCTCACAAGAACCCACCACTGAGTTTACCTCTAATAGTCAGCCAGTAAATACAATTAGCTTAAAGCAAAGGCATTTACTAAGATAGGATATCAAGAAAAGTAGCTGAAAAATATGCCCCAAAGCCAAAGATACAGCCTCCCACAAAGTACACAAAGCATCAGTGGGAAGAGGGGGCATAAACTGAGAGTATACTATACTGATAGTAAATTAGGAAAATAGGGAATGCATATGGACGAGGCAACTCACCTCTCTTGTATAAAAGTACCTGATATCCCTTTTTCCTTCCCATGATGTTATCCCACTCCTCTCTTCTGGGTCCAGGGTCTCTTTGGGGAAGGTTGCTCTGTTCATTTATTCTTACTTTATAATAATGTTTCATTTCATTGATATACCATAATGTTTTGAGCCATTTCCTGATTGATGGGTAATCACTTAGTTTCCTATTCTTTCCTACCACAGAGAATGCTGTTTTGAATATTTTTATATATATTAGACCTTTGCTGATTTCTTTGTAGTATATGTTTAGTTGGGGGAATTGCTAAGTCAAAAGGGATAGACTATTTAATCACTTCACCTACATAATTCCAAAATGATATCAGAATAGTTGACCTTAAATCTGGCCATAGACACTTCCTAGCTATATGACTCTGGGCAAATCACTTACCCCCCCCCCAACTACCTAGCTCTTACAACTCTTCTGCCTAGGAACTAATACTTACTATGAACTCTAAGAGGGAAGGTAAAGATTTTTTTTAATAGTTGGACTTCTTTAATGTTTCCACCAACAGTATATTACTGTGTCTATCTTCTCATGGCTCCTTCATCTTTGACTTCACATTTTTTGTCATCTTCCCCACTTTGCCCACTCTTCTCATAGATTATTTATTGATTTGGGGAGGAGTACTTCCCAGGTTTAAAGGGAGAAATATTTTATAATAATTCATAAATCATTATGGTAAATGCCTTTGC
Organism: Monodelphis domestica; assembly: GCF_027887165.1. Classification (NCBI taxonomy): domain Eukaryota; kingdom Metazoa; phylum Chordata; class Mammalia; order Didelphimorphia; family Didelphidae; genus Monodelphis; species Monodelphis domestica. Next base: position 537,521,942 of record NC_077227.1, read on the forward strand.
TAAAGATCAATCGTGTCTACTAACTGATTAGTAATAGGAAACACATTGATGGGGGCTGGTGAAGGATTGGAGTATGAGTAGCCACCGATAGTATTATCCCTAGAACCTGAGAAAGTAATCTGCTTTCAGGATGTGCACTGGAGTGTGCACTCTATGAGTACAAGCTGGCGAAGTACAATAACAGAATGTTTGCTGAAACATAAAGGAGGACACGTCCATTATTAATTCAGGGCAGAAACCAAAGCAGAAAACTTATCTTAGGAGAAACATTAATATTACAGAAGTCTAGCCTGTAGGTCACTCAGGAGGTCTTAGAGAATCCTCCCTTGGAATAGAAGGAATGGAGGGTCAATGAGACCTCCAAGCCATGGTCTGGCAGACAGACACTAGACTCAGGGACCAAATATCCAAGTTCTGCTCCAGGCTTAACTAATAAAGCCAGAAGGAATTTAATTAAAGTCAGATCTGGTCTATATGGTATCTATGGTCTTTTTTCTATGACTGTGGGAAGCAGAAGACACAGGACAGCTGCCAACAAGAGGACACATCCTTGATACCATTTTAACTCAGAGTCTTCAAAGGCTCAGCTCTACAAGGCAGAATTCCTTCATCAAATCTAGCTTCATGACTTGACAGACCATTAAGATCTTCTGGGAGATTTGTGTTGGAGATGTGTTTGGGACAGAGAAAAAGACTCTGGTGTTGGGCTTCTTGATTTGTCTAAGCCTTTTGTGACTTTTTTTTTTTTGGTAGAAAAACCTTTGTTGCCTGTCTACTCATTTCCCTAGAAATTTCTTTGTATAAACACTTTCCTGGTATAATCAAATCCTTCCCTAGTATTATAATAATAACAGATCACTAAGATTTAGAACTGATTTAGAAATTTGGAACTGAACATCAAAAACCTCTGGTCTACCCTTTTCTTTTATAGAGAAGGAAACAAAGACCTCTCTATAATGATGAATTTATTGACCAGAAAGTGTGAAGCAGGCTGGGGGCAGAAGAAAGAACCATGGACTTGGATAGAGCACCAAACCTGGAGTTAGGAGTACTTGGATTCAAATCTGGATTCAAATATTTCCTAGAGACCATGGGCAAGTCATTTAACTTCAACTGCCTAGCTCTTACCACTTTTTTTTAAACCCTTACCTTCCATCTTGGAATCAATACTGTGTATCGGTTCCAAGGCAGAAGAGCGGTAAGGGCTAGGCAATGGGGGTTAAATGACTTGCCCAGGATCACACAGCTGGGAGGTGTCTGAGGTCAGATTTGAACCCAGGACCTCCCATCTCTAAGCCTGACTCTCAATCCACTGAGCTACCCAGCTGCCCCCTCCTTACCACTTTTTTGTCTTAAAATTAATACTAAGACAGAATAAGGGTTTCTAGGAGAGAAAATCACAACTCCAGTCCAAGTGCAGGGGAAGAAAGGAAACCCTGTAAGTCTGTGGCCAGATTGGTTTGGGAAGCTTCTAGGAGCCTGCTGGTTCTCCTTAAGCAAAGCAAATCCTTCCCCAACAGTTTGGTAAAGATTAAACTGTTCTCACAGAGTATATTGTAGTCTCCAAGAGGAAGCTATAGGTAATCCTATTTTTCACTCTTTAAGGGTAGGATTTTATTTTCTTTGCTCCCCTTGAGGGCCCCATTACTAAGCTGGAATATGGAAAATCTGAAGATGGCCCAGCTTTAGGAAAGATTGAATGTTAGAAAGCCAACCTAAAGCCCCAGAGTACCTTAACAGAGGGCTTTTCGTCCACAAGATCACTCCAAAGAAACTGCTTCCAAGCTTTTCTTCATAGAGCAGCATCATGGGTTGTAGTGGAAAGGGCTTGGGGCTGAAAAGAATGGAATGGAACTAATGTGGGAACTGGTAAACAATGTGAGTGGGATGATTTGGGCAGAACTGAGGTTTATCCATCCTCTATAAATGCCAAGCTTTTCCTCAAACACCCCAACTTGGTTTCTGACTTTCCTTTTGCCTTCTCTACTAGGGAGGAAATATCTGTGGCTTTGAACATTTCCTCCTCATGGGAAACATGAGTGGGCAGTTGGTCGGAGCAGCAAGGAGGGATCTAGGTCATTCTCTCTACTTTCCCTGTTTAAGTTTGCCTTTCCTATGGGCAAGAAGGTGTGTTTTCTGTGCATTTCCTAATGATCTGCTTTTCCTCAGAAGGGGGATCAAACCATAAAAATGTCAGAGCTGGAGGGGACTTTAGAATATAAATTATGAAGTCCAGAAGGAATCTTAGAATACAGAATCTTAGAGGCTGTTTAAGTTTTACAGAATTGGGAACTGAAACCTAGAAAGAGGAATCCATTTGACAAAAATGACAAGGTCAAGAAATATCAGAGTCAGCACAAGAATGGAGTGTTCTTTCAGCTCTTCTGTGAGTCATGAACTTGTGGAGTTCAAAAAACTCCATGAAACTCTTGTCAGCCTCAGTCGCAAATAAACAAGCAAACACAGGCTCTCGGGCATACCCACAGTCAAGGACATGCCTCATGATTACCTTTTGTGCAATATTGCCCTCTCGTGGCAAAGAGACAGACTGGTAGGATCAGAGAGAGCAGAAATAAAGAGACCTTCAACATGTCTAAACTGCTTTTTCTAGATAAACTTGGGCCCACACAGGCGAAATTATCTGCCCAAGATCACACAACACTAAATGGTAGACTGATCCAGTTTACGGGTCTGGTCTTACCCCTATACTAAGTTGATAGAATTTTTTTCTCTGCCTTTTCCAGTTCTTTGCTTCAAATAAAAACTGTTAGACTTAAATTGATAGTAATTTTGCATATAGAATAGATATCCTTTAAACTCCAGAATCTTGGGTCACCAAGGCAGGCGAGGG